>NC_079884.1:30508623-30815592 GCF_029227915.1 Hydractinia symbiolongicarpus
CAGAAATGTTTTCATTTTTGATGAGAGGCTTAATGAATGTGGTTTAATCGCCGGCAAACGAAAACCCGCGATTTTCCGTAAATCCCGGGCTTGGCCCGTATAGTCGAATGTATACAAAGAAAGTACCCAGGGAGTAAACTCATTTCCCGAACGATTTTTTAAATTATTATTTCACCACTAAAACCCATGAGACATGTAGTTTTTAAAAATGTTTTCATTTTTGATGAGACGCTGAATAAAGGAAGTTTAATCGCCGGTAAACGAAAACCCGCGATTTCCCGTAAATCCCGGACTCAGCCCGTATAGTCAAAAGTATACAAAGAAAGTACCCAGGGAGTAAACTCATTTCCCGAACGATTTTTTAAATTAATTTTTCACCACTAAAACGTATGAGACTTGTAGTTTTCAGAAATGTTTTCATTTTTGATGAGAGGCTTAATGAATGTGGTTTAATCGCCGGCAAACGAAAACCCGCCATTTCCCGTAAACCCCGTACTCGGCCCGTATAGTCAAAAGTATACAAAGAAAGTACCCAGGGAGTAAACTCATTTCCCGAACGATTTTTTAAATTAATATTTCACCACTAAAACCCATGAGACTTGTAGTTTTTAAAAATGTTTTCATTTTTGATGAGACGCTGAATAAAGGAAGTTTAATCGCCGGTAAACGAAAACCCGCGATTTCCCGTAAATCCTGGACTCAGCCCGTATAGTCAAAAGTATACAAAGAAAGTACCCAGGGAGTAAACTCATTTCCCGAACGATTTTTTAAATTATTTTTTCACCACTAAAACGTAAGAGACTTGTAGTTTTCAGAAATGTTTTCATTTTTGATGAGACATTTAATGAAAGTGGTTTAATCGCCGGCAAACGAAAACCCGCGATTTCCCGTAAATCCCGGGCTTGGCTCGTATAGTTGAATGTATACAAAGAAAGTACCCAGGGAGTAAACTCATTTCCCGAACGATTTTTTAAATTATTTTTTCACCACTAAAACGCATGAGACTTGTAGTTTTCAAAAATGTTTTCATTTTTGATGAGACGCTAAATGAAAGGGGTTTAATCGCCGGTAAACGAAAACCCGCGATTTCCCGTAAATCCCGGACTCAGCCCGCATAGTCAAAAGTATACAAAGAAAGTACCCAGGGAGTAAACTCATTTCCCGAACGATTTTTTAAATTAATTTTTCACCACTAAAACGTATGAGACTTGTAGTTTTCAGAAATGTTTTCATTTTTGATGAGACATTTAATGAAAGTGGTTTAATCGCCGGCAAACGAAAACCCGCGATTTCCCGTAAATCCCGGGCTTGGCTCGTATAGTCGAATGTATACGAAGAAACTACCCAGGGAGTAAACTCATTTCCCTAACGATTTTTTAAATTATTTTTTCACCACTAAAACGCATGAGATTTGTAGTTTTTAAAAATGTTTTCATTTTTGATGAGACGCTAAATGAAAGGGGTTTAATCGCTGGCAAACGAAAACCCGCGATTTCCCGTAAATCCCGGGCTTGGCCCGTATAGTCAAAAGTATACAAAGAAAGTACCCAGGGAGTAAACTCATTTCCCGAACGATTTTTTAAATTAATATTTCACCACTAAAACCCATGAGACTTGTAGTTTTTAAAAATGTTTTCATTTTTGATGAGACGCTGAATAAAGGAAGTTTAATCGCCGGTAAACGAAAACCCGCGATTTCCCGTAAATCCTGGACTCAGCCCGTATAGTCAAAAGTATGCAAAGAAAGTACCCAGGGAGTAAACTCATTTCCCGAACGATTTTTTAAATTATTTTTTCACCACTAAAACGTAAGAGACTTGTAGTTTTCAGAAATGTTTTCATTTTTGATGAGACATTTAATGAAAGTGGTTTAATCGCCGGCAAACGAAAACCCGCGATTTCCCGTAAATCCCGGGCTTGGCTCGTATAGTCGAATGTATACAAAGAAAGTACCCAGGGAGTAAACTCATTTCCCGAACGATTTTTTAAATTATTTTTTCACCACTAAAACGCATGAGACTTGTAGTTTTCAAAAATGTTTTCATTTTTGATGAGACGCTAAATGAAAGGGGTTTAATCGCCGGCAAAGAAAACCCGCGATTTCCCGTAAATCCCGGGCTTGGCCCGTATAGTCGAATGTATACAAAGAAAGTACCCAGGGAGTAAACTCATTTCCCGAACGATTTTTTAAATTATCTTTTCACCACTAAAACGCATGAGACTTGTAGTTTTTAAAAATGTTTTCATTTTTAATGAGACGCTGAATAAAAGAAGTTTAATCGACGGCAAACGAAAACCCGCCATTTCCCGTAAAACCCGGACACGGCCGGTATAGTCAAAAGTATACAAAGAAAGTACCCAGGGAGTAAACTCATTTCCCGAACGATTTTTTAAATTATTATTTCACCACTAAAACCCATGAGACATGTAGTTTTTAAAAATGTTTTCATTTTTGATGAGACGCTGAATAAAGGAAGTTTAATCGCCGGTAAACGAAAACCCGCGATTTCCCGTAAATCCCGGACTCAGCCCGTATAGTCAAAAGTATACAAAGAAAGTACCCAGGGAGTAAACTCATTTCCCGAACGATTTTTTAAATTAATTTTTCACCACTAAAACGTATGAGACTTGTAGTTTTCAGAAATGTTTTCATTTTTGATGAGACATTTAATGAAAGTGGTTTAATCGCCGGCAAACGAAAACCCGCGATTTCCCGTAAACCCCGGGCTTGGCTCGTATAGTCGAATGTATACAAAGAAAGTACCCAGGGAGTAAACTCATTTCTCTAACGATTTTTTAAATTATTTTTTCACCACTAAAACGCATGAGATTTGTAGTTTTTAAAAATGTTTTCATTTTTGATGAGACGCTAAATGAAAGGGGTTTAATCGCCGGCAAACGAAAACCCGCCATTTCCCGTAAATCCCGGGCTTGGCCCGTATAGTCAAAAGTATACAAAGAAAGTACCCAGGGAGTAAACTCATTTCCCGAACGATTTTTTAAATTAATATTTCACCACTAAAACCCATGAGACTTGTAGTTTTTAAAAATGTTTTCATTTTTGATGAGACGCTGAATAAAGGAAGTTTAATCGCCGGTAAACGAAAACCCGCGATTTCCCGTAAATCCTGGACTCAGCCCGTATAGTCAAAAGTATACAAAGAAAGTACCCAGGGAGTAAACGCATTTCCCGAACGATTTTTTAAATTATTTTTTCACCACTAAAACGTAAGAGACTTGTAGTTTTCAGAAATGTTTTCATTTTTGATGAGACATTTAATGAAAGTGGTTTAATCTCCGGCAAACGAAAACCCGCAATTTCCCGTAAATCCCGGGCTTGGCTCGTATAGTCGAATGTATACAAAGAAAGTACCCAGGGAGTAAACTCATTTCCCGAACGATTTTTTAAATTATTTTTTCACCACTAAAACGCATGAGACTTGTAGTTTTCAAAAATGTTTTCATTTTTGATGAGACGCTAAATGAAAGGGGTTTAATCGCTGGCAAAGAAAACCCGCGATTTCCCGTAAATCCCGGGCTTGGCCCGTATAGTCGAATGTATACAAAGAAAGTACCCAGGGAGTAAACTCATTTCCCAAACGATTTTTTAAATTATTATGTCACCACTAAAACGCATGAGACTTGTAGTTTTCAAAAGTGTTTTCATTTTTGATGAGACGCTGAATAAAAGAGGTTTAATCGCCGGCAAACGAAAACCCGCGATTTCCCGTCAATCCCGGACTCGGCCCGTATAGTCAAAAGTATACAAAGAAAGTACCCAGGGAGTAAACTCATTTCCCGAACGATTTTTTAAATTATCTTTTCACCACTAAAACGCATGAGACTTGTAGTTTTTAAAAATGTTTTCATTTTTAATGAGACGCTGAATAAAAGAAGTTTAATCGACGGCAAACGAAAACCCGCCATTTCCCGTAAAACCCGGACACGGCCGGTATAGTCAAAAGTATACAAAGAAAGTACCCAGGGAGTAAACTCATTTCCCGAACGATTTTTTAAATTATTATTTCACCACTAAAACCCATGAGACATGTAGTTTTTAAAAATGTTTTCATTTTTGATGAGACGCTGAATAAAGGAAGTTTAATCGCCGGTAAACGAAAACCCGCGATTTCCCGTAAATCCCGGACTCAGCCCGTATAGTCAAAAGTATACAAAGAAAGTACCCAGGGAGTAAACTCATTTCCCGAACGATTTTTTAAATTAATTTTTCACCACTAAAACGTATGAGACTTGTAGTTTTCAGAAATGTTTTCATTTTTGATGAGACATTTAATGAAAGTGGTTTAATCGCCGGCAAACGAAAACCCGCGATTTCCCGTAAACCCCGGGCTTGGCTCGTATAGTCGAATGTATACAAAGAAAGTACCCAGGGAGTAAACTCATTTCTCTAACGATTTTTTAAATTATTTTTTCACCACTAAAACGCATGAGATTTGTAGTTTTTAAAAATGTTTTCATTTTTGATGAGACGCTAAATGAAAGGGGTTTAATCGCCGGCAAACGAAAACCCGCCATTTCCCGTAAATCCCGGGCTTGGCCCGTATAGTCAAAAGTATACAAAGAAAGTACCCAGGGAGTAAACTCATTTCCCGAACGATTTTTTAAATTAATATTTCACCACTAAAACCCATGAGACTTGTAGTTTTTAAAAATGTTTTCATTTTTGATGAGACGCTGAATAAAGGAAGTTTAATCGCCGGTAAACGAAAACCCGCGATTTCCCGTAAATCCTGGACTCAGCCCGTATAGTCAAAAGTATACAAAGAAAGTACCCAGGGAGTAAACGCATTTCCCGAACGATTTTTTAAATTATTTTTTCACCACTAAAACGTAAGAGACTTGTAGTTTTCAGAAATGTTTTCATTTTTGATGAGACATTTAATGAAAGTGGTTTAATCTCCGGCAAACGAAAACCCGCAATTTCCCGTAAATCCCGGGCTTGGCTCGTATAGTCGAATGTATACAAAGAAAGTACCCAGGGAGTAAACTCATTTCCCGAACGATTTTTTAAATTATTTTTTCACCACTAAAACGCATGAGACTTGTAGTTTTCAAAAATGTTTTCATTTTTGATGAGACGCTAAATGAAAGGGGTTTAATCGCTGGCAAAGAAAACCCGCGATTTCCCGTAAATCCCGGGCTTGGCCCGTATAGTCGAATGTATACAAAGAAAGTACCCAGGGAGTAAACTCATTTCCCAAACGATTTTTTAAATTATTATGTCACCACTAAAACGCATGAGACTTGTAGTTTTCAAAAGTGTTTTCATTTTTGATGAGACGCTGAATAAAAGAGGTTTAATCGCCGGCAAACGAAAACCCGCGATTTCCCGTCAATCCCGGACTCGGCCCGTATAGTCAAAAGTATACAAAGAAAGTACCCAGGGAGTAAACTCATTTCCCGAACGATTTTTTAAATTATTTTTTCACCACTAAAACGTATGAGACTTGTAGTTTTCAGAAATGTTTTCATTTTGGATGAGAGGCTTAATGAATGTGGTTTAATCGCCGGCAAACGAAAACCCGCGATTTTCCGTAAATCCCGGGCTTGGCCCGTATAGTCGAATGTATACAAAGAAAGTACCCTGTGAGTAAACTCATTTCCAAAACGATTTTTTAAATTATCTTTTCACCACTAAAACGCTTGAGACTTGTAGTTTTTAAAAATGTTTTCATTTTTGATGAGACGCTGAATAAAGGAAGTTTAATCGCCGGTAAACGAAAACCTGCGATTTCCCGTAAATCCCGGACTCAGCCCGTATAGTCAAAAGTATACAAAGAAAGTACCCAGGGAGTAAACTCATTTCCCGAACGATTTTTTAAATTAATTTTTCACCACTAAAACGTATGAGACTTGTAGTTTTCAGAAATGTTTTCATTTTTGATGAAACATTTAATGAAAGTGGTTTAATCGCCGGCAAACGAAAACCCGCGATTTCCCGTAAATCCCGGGCTTGGCTCGTATAGTCGAATGTATACAAAGAAAGTACCCAGGGAGTAAACTTATTTCCCTAACGATTTTTTAAATTACTTTTTCACCACTAAAACGCATGAGATTTGTAGTTTTTAAAAATGTTTTCATTTTTGATGAGACGCTAAATGAAAGGGGTTTAATCGCCGGTAAACGAAAACCCGCGATTTCCCGTAAATCCCGGACTCAGCCCGTATAGTCAAAAGTATACAAAGAAAGTACCCAGGGAGTAAACTCATTTCCCGAACGATTTTTTAAATTATTTTTTCACCACTAAAACGCATGAGACTTGTAGTTTTCAAAAATGTTTTCATTTTTGATGAGACATTTAATGAAAGTGGTTTAATCGCCGGCAAACGAAAACCCGCGATTTTCCGTAAATCCCGGGCTTGGCCCGTATAGTCGAATGTATACAAAGAAAGTACCCTGTGAGTAAACTCATTTCCAAAACGATTTTTTAAATTATCTTTTCACCACTAAAACGCATGAGACTTGTAGTTTTTAAAAATGTTTTCATTTTTAATGAGACGCTGAATAAAAGAAGTTTAATCGACGGCAAACGAAAACCCGCCATTTCCCGTAAAACCCGGACACGGCCGGTATAGTCAAAAGTATACAAAGAAAGTACCCAGGGAGTAAACTCATTTCCCGAACGATTTTTTAAATTATTTTTTCACCACTAAAACGCATGAGACTTGTAGTTTTCAAAAATGTTTTCATTTTTGATGAGACATTTAATGAAAGTGGTTTAATCGCCGGCAAACGAAAACCCGCGATTTCCCGTAAATCCCGGGCTTGGCTCGTATAGTCGAATGTATACAAAGAAAGTACCCAGGGAGTAAACTCATTTCCCGAACGATTTTTTAAATTATTTTTTCACCACTAAAACGCATGAGACTTGTAGTTTTCAAAAATGTTTTCATTTTTGATGAGACATTTAATGAAAGTGGTTTAATCGCCGGCAAACGAAAACCCGCGATTTCCCGTAAATCCCGGGCTTGGCTCGTATAGTCGAATGTATACAAAGAAAGTACCCAGGGAGTAAACTCATTTCCCTAACGATTTTTTAAATTATTTTTTCACCACTAAAACGCATGAGATTTGTAGTTTTTAAAAATGTTTTCATTTTTGATGAGACGCTAAATGAAAGGGGTTTAATCGCCGGCAAACGAAAACCCGCGATTTCCCGTAAATCCCGGGCTTGGCCCGTATAGTCAAAAGTATACAAAGAAAGTACCCAGGGAGTAAACTCATTTCCCGAACGATTTTTTAATTTATTATTTCACCACTAAAACCCATGAGACATGTAGTTTTTAAAAATGTTTTCATTTTTGATGAGACGCTGAATAAAGGAAGTTTAATCGCCGGTAAAGGAAAACCCGCGATTTCCCGTAAATCCCGGACTCAGCCCGTATAGTCAAAAGTATACAAACAAAGTACCCAGGGAGTAAACTCATTTCCCGAACGATTTTTTAAATTAATTTTTCACCACTAAAACGTATGAGACTTGTAGTTTTTAGAAATGTTTTCATTTTTGATGAGACATTTAATGAAAGTGGTTTAATCGCCGGCAAACGAAAACCCGCGATTTCCCGTAAATCCCGGGCTTGGCTCGTATAGTCGAATGTATACAAAGAAAGTACCCAGGGAGTAAACTCATTTCCCTAACGATTTTTTAAATTATTTTTTCACCACTAAAACGTATGAGATTTGTAGTTTTTAAAAATGTTTTCATTTTTGATGAGACGCTAAATGAAAAGGGTTTAATCGCCGGCAAACGAAAACCCGCGATTTCCCGTAAATCCCGGGCTTGGCCCGTATAGTCAAAAGTATACAAAGAAAGTACCCAGGGAGTAAACTCATTTCCCGAACGATTTTTTAAATTAATATTTCACCACTAAAACCCATGAGACTTGTAGTTTTCAAAAGTGTTTTCATTTTTGATGAGACGCTGAATGAAACAGGTTTAATCGCCGGCAAACGAAAACCCGCGACTTCCCGTAAATCCCGGACTCGGCCCGTATAGTCAAAAGTATACAAAGAAAGTACCCAGGGAGTAAACTCATTTCCCGAACGATTTTTTAAATTATTTTTTCACCACTAAAACGTATGAGACTTGTAGTTTTCAGAAATGTTTTCATTTTTGATGAGAGGCTTAATGAATGTAGTTTAATCGCCGGCAAACGAAAACCCGCGATTTTCCGTAAATCCCGGGCTTGGCCCGTATAGTCGAATGTATACAAAGAAAGTACCCTGTGAGTAAACTCATTTCCAAAACGATTTTTTAAATTATCTTTTCACCACTAAAACGCATGAGACTTGTAGTTTTTAAAAATGTTTTCATTTTTGATGAGACGCTGAATAAAAGAAGTTTAATCGACGGCAAACGAAAACCCGCCATTTCCCGTAAACCCCGGACACGGCCGGTATAGTCAAAAGTATACAAAGAAAGTACCCAGGGAGTAAACTCATTTCCCGAACGATTTTTTAAATTATTATTTCACCACTAAAACCCATGAGACATGTAGTTTTTAAAAATGTTTTCATTTTTGATGAGACGCTGAATAAAGGAAGTTTAATCGCCGGTAAACGAAAACCCGCGATTTCCCGTAAATCCCGGACTCAGCCCGTATAGTCAAAAGTATACAAAGAAAGTACCCAGGGAGTAAACTCATTTCCCGAACGATTTTTTAAATTAATTTTTCCCCACTAAAACGTATGAGACTTGTAGTTTTCAGAAATGTTTTCATTTTTGATGAGACGCTAAATGAAAGGGGTTTAATCGCCGGCAAACGAAAACCCGCGATTTCCCGTAAATCCCGGGCTTGGCCCGTATAGTCGAATGTATACAAAGAAAGTACCCAGGGAGTAAACTCATTTCCCGAACGATTTTTTAAATTATTTTTTCACCACAAAAACGCATGAGACTTGTAGTTTTCAAAAATGTTTTCATTTTTGATGAGACATTTAATGAAAGTGGTTTAATCGCCGGTAAACGAAAACCCGCGATTTCCCGTAAATCCCGGGCTTGGCTCGTATAGTCGAATGTATACAAAGAAAGTACCCAGGGAGTAAACTCATTTCCCGAACGATTTTTTAAATTATCTTTTCACCACTAAAACGCATGAGACTTGTAGTTTTTAAAAATGTTTTCATTTTTAATGAGACGCTGAATAAAAGAAGTTTAATCGACGGCAAACGAAAACCCGCCATTTCCCGTAAAACCCGGACACGGCCGGTATAGTCAAAAGTATACAAAGAAAGTACCCAGGGAGTAAACTCATTTCCCGAACGATTTTTTAAATTATTATTTCACCACTAAAACCCATGAGACATGTAGTTTTTAAAAATGTTTTCATTTTTGATGAGACGCTGAATAAAGGAAGTTTAATCGCCGGTAAACGAAAACCCGCGATTTCCCGTAAATCCCGGACTCAGCCCGTATAGTCAAAAGTATACAAAGAAAGTACCCAGGGAGTAAACTCATTTCCCGAACGATTTTTTAAATTATTTTTTCACCACTAAAACGCATGAGACTTGTAGTTTTCAAAAATGTTTTCATTTTTGATGAGACATTTAATGAAAGTGGTTTAATCGCCGGCAAACGAAAACCCACGATTTCCCGTAAATCCCGGGCTTGGCTCGTATAGTCGAATGTATACAAAGAAAGTACCCAGGGAGTAAACTCATTTCCCTAACGATTTTTTAAATTATTTTTTCACCACTAAAACGCATGAGATTTGTAGTTTTTAAAAATGTTTTCATTTTTGATGAGACGCTAAATGAAAGGGGTTTAATCGCCGGCAAACGAAAACCCGCGACTTCCCGTAAATCCCGGGCTTGGCCCGTATAGTCAAAAGTATACAAAGAAAGTACCCAGGGAGTAAACTCATTTCCCGAACGATTTTTTAATTTATTATTTCACCACTAAAACCCATGAGACATGTAGTTTTTAAAAATGTTTTCATTTTTGATGAGACGCTGAATAAAGGAAGTTTAATCGCCGGTAAAGGAAAACCCGCGATTTCCCGTAAATCCCGGACTCAGCCCGTATAGTCAAAAGTATACAAAGAAAGTACCCAGGGAGTAAACTCATTTCCCGAACGATTTTTTAAATTAATTTTTCACCACTAAAACGTATGAGACTTGCAGTTTTCAGAAATGTTTTCATTTTTGATGAGACATTTAATGAAAGTGGTTTAATCGCCGGCAAACGAAAACCCGCGATTTCCCGTAAATCCCGGGCTTGGCTCGTATAGTCGAATGTATACAAAGAAAGTACCCAGGGAGTAAACTCATTTCCCTAACGATTTTTTAAATTATTTTTTCACCACTAAAACGCATGAGATTTGTAGTTTTTAAAAATGTTTTCATTTTTGATGAGACGCTAAATGAAAGGGGTTTAATCGCCGGCAAACGAAAACCCGCGATTTCCCGTAAATCCCGGGCTTGGCCCGTATAGTCAAAAGTATACAAAGAAAGTACCCAGGGAGTAAACTCGTTTCCCGAACGATTTTTTAAATTAATATTTCACCACTAAAACCCATGAGACTTGTATTTTTCAAAAGTGTTTTCATTTTTGATGAGACGCTGAATAAAAGAGGTTTAATCGCCGGCAAACGAAAACCCGCGACTTCCCGTAAATCCCGGACTCGGCCGGTATAGTCAAAAGTATACAAAGAAAGTACCCAGGGAGTAAACTCATTTCCCGAACGATTTTTTAAATTATTATTTCACCACTAAAACCCATGAGACATGTAGTTTTTAAAAATGTTTTCATTTTTGATGAGACGCTGAATAAAGGAAGTTTAATCGCCGGTAAACGAAAACCCGCGATTTCCCGTAAATCCCGGACTCAGCCCGTATAGTCAAAAGTATACAAAGAAAGTACCCAGGGAGTAAACTCATTTCCCGAACGATTTTTTAAATTATTTTTTCACCACTAAAACGTATGAGACTTGTAGTTTTCAGAAATGTTTTCATTTTTGATGAGAGGCTTAATGAATGTAGTTTAATCGCCGGCAAACGAAAACCCGCGAGTTTCCGTAAATCCCGGGCTTGGCCCGTATAGTCGAATGTACACAAAGAAAGTACCCAATGAGTAAACTCATTTCCAAAACGATTTTTTAAATTATCTTTTCACCACTAAAACGCATGAGACTTGTAGTTTTTAAAAATGTTTTCATTTTTGATGAGACGCTGAATAAAAGAAGTTTAATCGACGGCAAACGAAAACCCGCCATTTCCCGTAAACCCCGGACACGGCCGGTATAGTCAAAAGTATACAAAGAAAGTACCCAGGGAGTAAACTCATTTCCCGAACGATTTTTTAAATTATTATTTCACCACTAAAACCCATGAGACATGTAGTTTTTAAAAATGTTTTCATTTTTGATGAGACGCTGAATAAAGGAAGTTTAATCGCCGGTAAACGAAAACCCGCGATTTCCCGTAAATCCCGGACTCAGCCCGTATAGTCAAAAGTATACAAAGAAAGTACCCAGGGAGTAAACTCATTTCCCGAACGATTTTTTAAATTAATTTTTCACCACTAAAACGTATGAGACTTGTAGTTTTCAGAAATGTTTTCATTTTTGATGAGACATTTAATGAAAGTGGTTTAAGCGCCGGCAAACGAAAACCCGCGATTTCCCGTAAATCCCGGGCTTGGCTCGTATAGTCGAATGTATACAAAGAAAGTACCCAGGGAGTAAACTCATTTCCCTAACGATTTTTTAAATTATTTTTTCACCACTAAAACGCATGAGATTTGTAGTTTTTAAAAATGTTTTCATTTTTGATGAGACGCTAAATGAAAGGGGTTTAATTGCCGGCAAACGAAAACCCGCGATTTCCCGTAAATCCCGGGCTTGGCCCGTATAGTCGAATGTATACAAAGAAAGTACCCAGGGAGTAAACTCATTTCCCGAACGATTTTTTAAATTATTTTTTCACCACTAAAACGCATGAGACTTGTAGTTTTCAAAAATGTTTTCATTTTTGATGAGACATTTAATGAAAGTGGTTTAATCGCCGGCAAACGAAAACCCGCGATTTCCCGTAAATCCCGGGCTTGGCTCGTATAGTCGAATGTATACAAAGAAAGTACCCAGGGAGTAAACTCATTTCCCGAACGATTTTTTAAATTATTTTTTCACCACTAAAACGCATGAGACTTGTAGTTTTCAAAAATGTTTTCATTTTTGATGAGACGCTAAATGAAAGGGGTTTAATCGCCGGCAAAGAAAACCCGCGATTTCCCGTAAATCCCGGGCTTGGCCCGTATAGTCGAATGTATACAAAGAAAGTACCCAGGGAGTAAACTCATTTCCCGCACGATTTTTTAAATTATTTTTTCACCACTAAAACGCATGAGACTTGTAGTTTTCAAAAATGTTTTCATTTTTGATGAGACATTTAATAAAAGTGGTTTAATCGCCGGCAAACGAAAACCCGCGATTTCCCGTAAATCCCGGGCTTGGCTCGTATAGTCGAATGTATACAAAGAAAGTACCCAGGAAGTAAACTCATTTTCCGAACGATTTTTTAAATTATTTTTTCACCACTAAAACGCATGAGACTTGTAGTTTTCAAAAATGTTTTCATTTTTGATGAGACGCTAAATGAAAGGGGTTTAATCGCCGGCAAAGAAAACCCGCGATTTCCCGTAAATCCCGGACTTGGCCCGTATAGTCGAATGTATACAAAGAAAGTACCCAGGGAGTAAACTCATTTCCCTAACGATTTTTTAAATTATTTTTTCACCACTAAAACGCATGAGATTTGTAGTTTTTAAAAATGTTTTCATTTTTGATGAGACATTTAATGAAAGTGGTTTAATCGCCGGCAAATGAAAACCCGCGATTTCCCGTAAATCCCGGGCTTGGCTCGTATAGTCGAATGTATACAAAGAAAGTACCCAGGAAGTAAACTCATTTTCCGAACGATTTTTTAAATTATTTTTTCACCACTAAAACGCATGAGACTTGTAGTTTTCAAAAATGTTTTCATTTTTGATGAGACGCTAAATGAAAGGGGTTTAATCGCCGGCAAAGAAAACCCGCGATTTCCCGTAAATCCCGGACTTGGCCCGTATAGTCGAATGTATACAAAGAAAGTACCCAGGGAGTAAACTCATTTCCCTAACGATTTTTTAAATTATTTTTTCACCACTAAAACGCATGAGATTTGTAGTTTTTAAAAATGTTTTCATTTTTGATGAGACGCTAAATGAAAGGGGTTTAATTGCCGGCAAACGAAAACCCGCGATTTCCCGTAAATCCCGGGCTTGGCCCGTATAGTCGAATGTATACAAAGAAAGTACCCAGGGAGTAAACTCATTTCCCGAACGATTTTTTAAATTATTTTTTCACCACTAAAACGCATGAGACTTGTAGTTTTCAAAAATGTTTTCATTTTTGATGAGACATTTAATGAAAGTGGTTTAATCGCCGGCAAACGAAAACCCGCGATTTCCCGTAAATCCCGGGCTTGGCTCGTATAGTCGAATGTATACAAAGAAAGTACCCAGGGAGTAAACTCATTTCCCGAACGATTTTTTAAATTATTTTTTCACCACTAAAACGCATGAGACTTGTAGTTTTCAAAAATGTTTTCATTTTTGATGAGACGCTAAATGAAAGGGGTTTAATCGCCGGCAAAGAAAACCCGCGATTTCCCGTAAATCCCGGGCTTGGCCCGTATAGTCGAATGTATACAAAGAAAGTACCCAGGGAGTAAACTCATTTCCCGCACGATTTTTTAAATTATTTTTTCACCACTAAAACGCATGAGACTTGTAGTTTTCAAAAATGTTTTCATTTTTGATGAGACATTTAATAAAATTGGTTTAATCGCCGGCAAACGAAAACCCGCGATTTCCCGTAAATCCCGGGCTTGGCTCGTATAGTCGAATGTATACAAAGAAAGTACCCAGGAAGTAAACTCATTTCCCGAACGATTTTTTAAATTATTTTTTCACCACTAAAACGCATGAGACTTGTAGTTTTCAAAAATGTTTTCATTTTTGATGAGACGCTAAATGAAAGGGGTTTAATCGCCGGCAAAGAAAACCCGCGATTTCCCGTAAATCCCGGACTTGGCCCGTATAGTCGAATGTATACAAAGAAAGTACCCAGGGAGTAAACTCATTTCCCAAACGATTTTTTAAATTATTATGTCACCACTAAAACACATGAGACTTGTAGTTTTCAAAAATGTTTTCATTTTTGATGAGACGCTGAATAAAAGAGGTTTAATCGCCGGCAAACGAAAACCCGCGATTTCCCGTAAATCCCGGGCTTGGCCCGTATAGTCAAACGTATACAAAGAAAGTACCCTGTGAGTAAACTCATTTCCAAAACGATTTTTTAAATTATCTTTTCACCACTAAAACGCATGAGACTTGTAGTTTTTAAAAATGTTTTCATTTTTGATGAGACGCTGAATAAAAGAAGTTTAATCTATGGCAAACGAAAACCCGCCATTTCCCGTAAACCCCGGACACGGCCGGTATAGTCAAAAGTATACAAAGAAAGTACCCAGGGAGTAAACTCATTTCCCGAACGATTTTTTAAATTATTATTTCACCACTAAAACCCATGAGACATGTAGTTTTTAAAAATGTTTTCATTTTTGATGAGACGCTGAATAAAGGAAGTTTAATCGCCGGTAAACGAAAACCCGCGATTTCCCGTAAATCCCGGACTCAGCCCGTATAGTCAAAAGTATACAAAGAAAGTACCCAGGGAGTAAACTCATTTCCCGAACGATTTTTTAAATTAATTTTTCACCACTAAAACGTATGAGACTTGTAGTTTTCAGAAATGTTTTCATTTTTGATGAGACATTTAATGAAAGTGGTTTAATCGCCGGCAAACGAAAACCCGCGATTTCCCGTAAATCCCGGGCTTGGCTCGTATAGTCGAATGTATACAAAGAAAGTACCCAGGGAGTAAACTCATTTCCCTAACGATTTTTTAAATTATTATTTCACCACTAAAACCCATGAGACTTGTAGTTTTTAAAAATGTTTTCATTTTTGATGAGACACTGAATAAAGGAAGTTTAATCGCCGGTAAACGAAAACCCGCGATTTCCCGTCAATCCCGGACTCAGCCCGTATAGTCAAAAGTATACAAAGAAAGTACCCAGGGAGTAAACTCATTTCCCGAACGATTTTTTAAATTATTTTTTCACCACTAAAACGCATGAGACTTGTAGTTTTCAAAAATGTTTTCATTTTTGATGAGACATTTAATGAAAGTGGTTTAATCGCCGGCAAACGAAAACCCGCGATTTCCCGTAAATCCCGGGCTTGGCTCGTATAGTCGAATGTATACAAAGAGAGTACCCAGGGAGTAAACTCATTTCCCGAACGATTTTTTAAATTATTTTTTCACCACTAAAACGCATGAGACTTGTAGTTTTCAAAAATGTTTTCATTTTTGATGAGACGCTAAATGAAAGGGGTTTAATCGCCGGCAAAGAAAACCCGCGATTTCCCGTAAATCCCGGGCTTGGCCCGTATAGTCGAATGTATACAAAGAAAGTACCCAGGGAGTAAACTCATTTCCCGAACGATTTTTTAAATTATTTTTTCACCACTGAAACGCATGAGGCTTGTAGTTTTTAAAAATGTTTTCATTTTTGATGAGACGCTGAATAAAAGAAGTTTAATCGACGGCAAACGAAAACCCGCCATTTCCCGTGAACCCCGGACACGGCCCGTATAGTCAAAAGTATACAAAGAAAGTACCCAGGGAGTAAACTCATTTCCCGAACGATTTTTTAAGATATTATTTCACCACTAAAACCCATAAGACATGTAGTTTTTAAAAATGTTTTCATTTTTGATGAGACGCTGAATAAAGGAAGTTTAATCGCCGGTAAACGAAAACCCGCGATTTCCCGTAAATCCCGGACTCAGCCCGTATAGTCAAAAGTATACAAAGAAAGTACCCAGGGAGTAAACTCATTTCCCGAACGATTTTTTAAATTAATTTTTCACCACTAAAACGCATGAGATTTGTAGCTTTCAGAAATGTTTTCATTTTTGATGAGACATTTAATGAAAGTGGTTTAATCGCCGGCAAACGAAAACCCGCGATTTCCCGTAAATCCCGGGCTTGGCTCGTATAGTCGAATGTATACAAAGAAAGTACCCAGGGAGTAAACTCATTTCCCGAACGATTTTTTAAATTATTTTTTCACCACTAAAACGCATGAGATTTGTAGTTTTTAAAAATGTTTTCATTTTTGATGAGACGCTAAATGAAAGGGGTTTAATCGCCGGCAAAGAAAACCCGCGATTTCCCGTAAATCCCGGGCTTGGCCCGTATAGTCGAATGTTTACAAAGAAAGTACCCAGGGAGTAAACTCATTTCCCAAACGATTTTTTAAATTATTATGTCACCACTAAAACGCATGAGACTTGTAGTTTTCAAAAGTGTTTTCATTTTTGATGAGACGCTGAATAAAAGAGGTTTAATCGCCGGCAAACGAAAACCCGCGATTTCCCGTAAATCCCTGACTCGGCCCGTATAGTCAAAAGCATACAAAGAAAGTACCCAGGGAGTAAACTCATTTCCCTAACGATTTTTTAAATTATTATTTCACCACTAAAACCCATGAGTCTTGTAGTTTTTAAAAATGTTTTCATTTTTGATGAGACACTGAATAAAGGAAGTTTAATCGCCGGTAAACGAAAACCCGCGATTTCCCGTAAATCCCGGACTCAGCCCGTATAGTCAAAAGTATACAAAGAAAGTACCCAGGGAGTAAACTCATTTCCCGAACGATTTTTTAAATTATTTTTTCACCACTAAAACGCATGAGACTTGTAGTTTTCAAAAATGTTTTCATTTTTGATGAGACATTTAATGAAAGTGGTTTAATCGCCGGCAAACGAAAACCCGCGATTTCCCGTAAATCCCGGGCTTGGCTCGTATAGTCGAATGTATACAAAGAAAGTACCCAGGGAGTAAACTCATTTCCCGAACGATTTTTTAAATTATTTTTTCACCACTAAAACGCATGAGACTTGTAGTTTTCAAAAATGTTTTCATTTTTGATGAGACGCTAAATGAAAGGGGTTTAATCGCCGGCAAAGAAAATCCGCGATTTCCCGTAAATCCCGGGCTTGGCCCGTATAGTCGAATGTATACAAAGAAAGTATCCAGGGAGTAAACTCATTTCCCGAACGATTTTTTAAATTATTTTTTCACCACTGAAACGCATGAGGCTTGTAGTTTTTAAAAATGTTTTCAATTTTGATGAGACGCTGAATAAAAGAAGTTTAAATGACGGCAAACGAAAACCCGCCATTTCCCGTAAACCCCGGACACGGCCCGTATAGTCGAAAGTATACAAAGAAAGTACCCAGGGAGTAAACTCATTTCCCGAACGATTTTTTAAATTATTATTTCACCACTAAAACCCATGAGACATGTAGTTTTTAAAAATGTTTTCATTTTTGATGAGACGCTGAATAAAGGAAGTTTAATCGCCGGTAAACGAAAACCCGCGATTTCCCGTAAATCCCGGACTCAGCCCGTATAGTCAAAAGTATACAAAGAAAGTACCCAGGGAGGAAACTCATTTCCCGAACGATTTTTTAAATTAATTTTGCACCACTAAAACGTATGAGACTTGTAGTTTTCAGAAATGTTTTCATTTTTGATGAGACATTTAATGAAAGTGGTTTAATCGCCGGCAAACGAAAACCCGCGATTTCCCGTAAATCCCGGGCTTGGCTCGTATAGTCGAATGTATACAAAGAAAGTACCCAGGGAGTAAACTCATTTCCCGAACGATTTTTTAAATTATTTTTTCACCACTAAAACGCATAAGATTTGTAGTTTTTAAAAATGTTTTCATTTTTGATGAGACGCTAAATGAAAGGGGTTTAATCGCCGGCAAAGAAAACCCGCGATTTCCCGTAAATCCCGGGCTTGGCCCGTATAGTCGAATGTTTACAAAGAAAGTACCCAGGGAGTAAACTCATTTCCCGAACGATTTTTTAAATTATTTTTTCACCACTAAAACGCATGAGATTTGTAGTTTTTAAAAATGTTTTCATTTTTGATGAGACGCTAAATGAAAGGGGTTTAATCGCCGGCAAAGAAAACCCGCGATTTCCCGTAAATCCCGGGCTTGGCCCGTATAGTCGAATGTTTACAAAGAAAGTACCCAGGGAGTAAACTCATTTCCCAAACGATTTTTTAAATTATTATGTCACCACTAAAACGCATGAGACTTGTAGTTTTCAAAAGTGTTTTCATTTTTGATGAGACGCTGAATAAAAGAGGTTTAATCGCCGGCAAACGAAAACCCGCGATTTCCCGTAAATCCCTGACTCGGCCCGTATAGTCAAAAGCATACAAAGAAAGTACCCAGGGAGTAAACTCATTTCCCTAACGATTTTTTAAATTATTATTTCACCACTAAAACCCATGAGTCTTGTAGTTTTTAAAAATGTTTTCATTTTTGATGAGACACTGAATAAAGGAAGTTTAATCGCCGGTAAACGAAAACCCGCGATTTCCCGTAAATCCCGGACTCAGCCCGTATAGTCAAAAGTATACAAAGAAAGTACCCAGGGAGTAAACTCATTTCCCGAACGATTTTTTAAATTATTTTTTCACCACTAAAACGCATGAGACTTGTAGTTTTCAAAAATGTTTTCATTTTTGATGAGACATTTAATGAAAGTGGTTTAATCGCCGGCAAACGAAAACCCGCGATTTCCCGTAAATCCCGGGCTTGGCTCGTATAGTCGAATGTATACAAAGAAAGTACCCAGGGAGTAAACTCATTTCCCGAACGATTTTTTAAATTATTTTTTCACCACTAAAACGCATGAGACTTGTAGTTTTCAAAAATGTTTTCATTTTTGATGAGACGCTAAATGAAAGGGGTTTAATCGCCGGCAAAGAAAATCCGCGATTTCCCGTAAATCCCGGGCTTGGCCCGTATAGTCGAATGTATACAAAGAAAGTATCCAGGGAGTAAACTCATTTCCCGAACGATTTTTTAAATTATTTTTTCACCACTGAAACGCATGAGGCTTGTAGTTTTTAAAAATGTTTTCAATTTTGATGAGACGCTGAATAAAAGAAGTTTAAATGACGGCAAACGAAAACCCGCCATTTCCCGTAAACCCCGGACACGGCCCGTATAGTCGAAAGTATACAAAGAAAGTACCCAGGGAGTAAACTCATTTCCCGAACGATTTTTTAAATTATTATTTCACCACTAAAACCCATGAGACATGTAGTTTTTAAAAATGTTTTCATTTTTGATGAGACGCTGAATAAAGGAAGTTTAATCGCCGGTAAACGAAAACCCGCGATTTCCCGTAAATCCCGGACTCAGCCCGTATAGTCAAAAGTATACAAAGAAAGTACCCAGGGAGGAAACTCATTTCCCGAACGATTTTTTAAATTAATTTTGCACCACTAAAACGTATGAGACTTGTAGTTTTCAGAAATGTTTTCATTTTTGATGAGACATTTAATGAAAGTGGTTTAATCGCCGGCAAACGAAAACCCGCGATTTCCCGTAAATCCCGGGCTTGGCTCGTATAGTCGAATGTATACAAAGAAAGTACCCAGGGAGTAAACTCATTTCCCGAACGATTTTTTAAATTATTTTTTCACCACTAAAACGCATAAGATTTGTAGTTTTTAAAAATGTTTTCATTTTTGATGAGACGCTAAATGAAAGGGGTTTAATCGCCGGCAAAGAAAACCCGCGATTTCCCGTAAATCCCGGGCTTGGCCCGTATAGTCGAATGTTTACAAAGAAAGTACCCAGGGAGTAAACTCATTTCCCGAACGATTTTTTAAATTATTTTTTCACCACTAAAACGCATGAGACTTGTAGTTTTCAAAAATGTTTTCATTTTTGATGAGACATTTAATGAAAGTGGTTTAATCGCCGGCAAACGAAAACCCGCGATTTCCCGTAAATCCCGGGCTTGGCTCGTATAGTCGAATGTATACAAAGAAAGTACCCAGGGAGTAAACTCATTTCCCTAACGATTTTTTAAATTATTATTTCACCACTAAAACCCATGAGACTTGTAGTTTTTAAAAATGTTTTCATTTTTGATGAGACACTGAATAAAGGAAGTTTAATCGCCGGTAAACGAAAACCCGCGATTTCCCGTCAATCCCGGACTCAGCCCGTATAGTCAAAAGTATACAAAGAAAGTACCCAGGGAGTAAACTCATTTCCCGAACGATTTTTTAAATTATTTTTTCACCACTAAAACGCATGAGACTTGTAGTTTTCAAAAATGTTTTCATTTTTGATGAGACATTTAATGAAAGTGGTTTAATCGCCGGCAAACGAAAACCCGCGATTTCCCGTAAATCCCGGGCTTGGCTCGTATAGTCGAATGTATACAAAGAGAGTACCCAGGGAGTAAACTCATTTCCCGAACGATTTTTTAAATTATTTTTTCACCACTAAAACGCATGAGACTTGTAGTTTTCAAAAATGTTTTCATTTTTGATGAGACGCTAAATGAAAGGGGTTTAATCGCCGGCAAAGAAAACCCGCGATTTCCCGTAAATCCCGGGCTTGGCCCGTATAGTCGAATGTATACAAAGAAAGTACCCAGGGAGTAAACTCATTTCCCGAACGATTTTTTAAATTATTTTTTCACCACTGAAACGCATGAGGCTTGTAGTTTTTAAAAATGTTTTCATTTTTGATGAGACGCTGAATAAAAGAAGTTTAATCGACGGCAAACGAAAACCCGCCATTTCCCGTGAACCCCGGACACGGCCCGTATAGTCAAAAGTATACAAAGAAAGTACCCAGGGAGTAAACTCATTTCCCGAACGATTTTTTAAGATATTATTTCACCACTAAAACCCATGAGACATGTAGTTTTTAAAAATGTTTTCATTTTTGATGAGACGCTGAATAAAGGAAGTTTAATCGCCGGTAAACGAAAACCCGCGATTTCCCGTAAATCCCGGACTCAGCCCGTATAGTCAAAAGTATACAAAGAAAGTACCCAGGGAGTAAACTCATTTCCCGAACGATTTTTTAAATTAATTTTTCACCACTAAAACGCATGAGATTTGTAGCTTTCAGAAATGTTTTCATTTTTGATGAGACATTTAATGAAAGTGGTTTAATCGCCGGCAAACGAAAACCCGCGATTTCCCGTAAATCCCGGGCTTGGCTCGTATAGTCGAATGTATACAAAGAAAGTACCCAGGGAGTAAACTCATTTCCCGAACGATTTTTCAAATTATTTTTTCACCACTAAAACGCATGAGATTTGTAGTTTTTAAAAATGTTTTCATTTTTGATGAGACGCTAAATGAAAGGGGTTTAATCGCCGGCAAAGAAAACCCGCGATTTCCCGTAAATCCCGGGCTTGGCACGTATAGTCGAATGTTTACAAAGAAAGTACCCAGGGAGTAAACTCATTTCCCAAACGATTTTTTAAATTATTATGTCACCACTAAAACGCATGAGACTTGTAGTTTTCAAAAGTGTTTTCATTTTTGATGAGACGCTGAATAAAAGAGGTTTAATCGCCGGCAAACGAAAACCCGCGATTTCCCGTAAATCCCTGACTCGGCCCGTATAGTCAAAAGTATACAAAGAAAGTACCCAGGGAGTAAACTCATTTCCCTAACGATTTTTTAAATTATTATTTCACCACTAAAACCCATGAGTCTTGTAGTTTTTAAAAATGTTTTCATTTTTGATGAGACACTGAATAAAGGAAGTTTAATCGCCGGTAAACGAAAACCCGCGATTTCCCGTAAATCCCGGACTCAGCCCGTATAGTCAAAAGTATACAAAGAAAGTACCCAGGGAGTAAACTCATTTCCCGAACGATTTTTTAAATTATTTTTTCACCACTAAAACGCATGAGACTTGTAGTTTTCAAAAATGTTTTCATTTTTGATGAGACATTTAATGAAAGTGGTTTAATCGCCGGCAAACGAAAACCCGCGATTTCCCGTAAATCCCGGGCTTGGCTCGTATAGTCGAATGTATACAAAGAAAGTACCCAGGGAGTAAACTCATTTCCCGAACGATTTTTTAAATTATTTTTTCACCACTAAAACGCATGAGACTTGTAGTTTTCAAAAATGTTTTCATTTTTGATGAGACGCTAAATGAAAGGGGTTTAATCGCCGGCAAAGAAAATCCGCGATTTCCCGTAAATCCCGGGCTTGGCCCGTATAGTCGAATGTATACAAAGAAAGTATCCAGGGAGTAAACTCATTTCCCGAACGATTTTTTAAATTATTTTTTCACCACTGAAACGCATGAGGCTTGTAGTTTTTAAAAATGTTTTCATTTTTGATGAGACGCTGAATAAAAGAAGTTTAAATGACGGCAAACGAAAACCCGCCATTTCCCGTAAACCCCGGACACGGCCCGTATAGTCGAAAGTATACAAAGAAAGTACCCAGGGAGTAAACTCATTTCCCGAACGATTTTTTAAATTATTATTTCACCACTAAAACCCATGAGACATGTAGTTTTTAAAAATGTTTTCATTTTTGATGAGACGCTGAATAAAGGAAGTTTAATCGCCGGTAAACGAAAACCCGCGATTTCCCGTAAATCCCGGACTCAGCCCGTATAGTCAAAAGTATACAAAGAAAGTACCCAGGGAGGAAACTCATTTCCCGAACGATTTTTTAAATTAATTTTGCACCACTAAAACGTATGAGACTTGTAGTTTTCAGAAATGTTTTCATTTTTGATGAGACATTTAATGAAAGTGGTTTAATCGCCGGCAAACGAAAACCCGCGATTTCCCGTAAATCCCGGGCTTGGCTCGTATAGTCGAATGTATACAAAGAAAGTACCCGGGGAGTAAACTCATTTCCCGAACGATTTTTTAAATTATTTTTTCACCACTAAAACGCATAAGATTTGTAGTTTTTAAAAATGTTTTCATTTTTGATGAGACGCTAAATGAAAGGGGTTTAATCGCCGGCAAAGAAAACCCGCGATTTCCCGTAAATCCCGGGCTTGGCCCGTATAGTCGAATGTTTACAAAGAAAGTACCCAGGGAGTAAACTCATTTCCCGAACGATTTTTTAAATTATTTTTTCACCACTAAAACGCATGAGACTTGTAGTTTTCAAAAATGTTTTCATTTTTGATGAGACATTTAATGAAAGTGGTTTAATCGCCGGCAAACGAAAACCCGCGATTTCCCGTAAATCCCGGGCTTGGCTCGTATAGTCGAATGTATACAAAGAAAGTACCCAGGGAGTAAACTCATTTCCCGAACGATTTTTTAAATTATTTTTTCACCACTAAAACGCATGAGACTTGTAGTTTTCAAAAATGTTTTCATTTTTGATGAGACGCTAAATGAAAGGGGTTTAATCGCCGGCAAAGAAAACCCGCGATTTCCCGTAAATCCCGGGCTTGGCCCGTATAGTCGAATGTATACAAAGAAAGTATCCAGGGAGTAAACTCATTTCCCGAACGATTTTTCTAATTATTTTTTCACCACTGAAACGCATGAGGCTTGTACTTTTTAAAAATGTTTTCATTTTTGATGAGACGCTGAATAAAAGAAGTTTAATCGACGGCAAACGAAAACCCGCCATTTCCCGTAAACCCCGGACACGGCCCGTATAGTCAAAAGTATACAAAGAAAGTACCCAGGGAGTAAACTCATTTCCCGAACGATTTTTTAAATTATTATTTCACCACTAAAACCCATGAGACATGTAGTTTTTAAAAATGTTTTTATTTTTGATGAGACGCTGAATAAAGGAAGTTTAATCGCCGGTAAACGAAAACCCGCGATTTCCCGTAAATCCCGGACTCAGCCCGTATAGTCAAAAGTATACAAAGAAAGTACCCAGGGAGTAAACTCACTTCCCGAACGATTTTTTAAATTAATTTTTCACCACTAAAACGTATGAGACTTGTAGTTTTCAGAAATGTTTTCATTTTTGATGAGACATTTAATGAAAGTGGTTTAATCGCCGGCAAACGAAAACACGAGATTTCCCGTAAATCCCGGGCTTGGCTCGTATAGTCGAATGTATACAAAGAAAGTACCCAGGGAGTAAACTCATTTCCCGAACGATTTTTTAAATTATTTTTTCACCACTAAAACGCATGAGACTTGTAGTTTTGAAAAATGTTTTCATTTTTGATGAGACGCTAAATGAAAGGGGTTTAATCGCCGGCAAACGAAAACCCGCGATTTGCCGTAAATCCCGGGCTTGGCCCGTATAGTCGTATGTATACAAAGAAAGTACCCTGTGAGTAAACTCATTTCCAAAACGATTTTTTAAATTATCTTTTCACCACTAAAACGCATGAGACTTGTAGTTTTTAAAAATGTTTTCATTTTTGATGAGACGCTGAATAAAAGAAGTTTAATCGACGGCAAACGAAAACCCGCCATTTCCCGTAAACCCCGGACACGGCCGGTATAGTCAAAAGTATACAAAGAAAGTACCCAGGGAGTAAACTCATTTCCCGAACGATTTTTTAAATTATTATTTCACCACTAAAACCCATGAGACATGTAGTTTTTAAAAATGTTTTCATTTTTGATGAGACGCTGAATAAAGGAAGTTTATTCGCCGGTAAACGAAAACCCGCGACTTCCCGTAAATCCCGGACTGAGCCCGTATAGTCAAAAGTATACAAAGAAAGTACCCAGGGAGTAAACTCATTTCCCGAACGTTTTTTTAAATTAATTTTTCACCACTAAAACGTATGAGACTTGTAGTTTTCAGAAATGTTTTCATTTTTGATGAGACATTTAATGAAAGTGGTTTAATCGCCGGCAAACGAAAACCCGCGATTTCCCGTAAATCCCGGGCTTGGCTCGTATAGTCGAATGTATTCAAAGAAAGTACCCAGGGAGTAAACTCATTTCCCGAACGATTTTTTAAATTATTTTTTCACCACTAAAACGCATGAGGCTTGTAGTTTTTAAAAATGTTTTCATTTTTGATGAGACGCTGAATAAAAGAAGTTTAATCGACGGCAAACGAAAACCCGCCATTTCCCGTAAACCCCGGACACGGCCCGTATAGTCAAAAGTATACAAAGAAAGTACCCAGGGAGTAAACTCATTTCCCGAACGATTTTTTAAATTATTTTTTCACCACTAAAACGCATGAGATTTGTAGTTTTTAAAAATGTTTTCATTTTTTATGAGACACTGAATAAAGGAAGTTTAATCGCCGGTAAACGAAAACCTGCAATTTCCCGTAAATCCCGGACTCAGCCCGTATAGTCAAAAGTATACAAAGAAAGTACCCAGGGAGTAAACTCATTTCCCGAACGATTTTTTAAATTATTTTTTCACCACTAAAACGCATGAGACTTGTAGTTTTCAAAAATGTTTTCATTTTTGATGAGACGCTAAATGAAAGGGGTTTAATCGCCGGCAAAGAAAACCCGGCATTTCCCGTAAATCCCGGGCTTGGCTCGTATAGTCGAATGTATACAAAGAAAGTACCCAGGGAGTAAACTCATTTCCCGAAAGATTTTTTAAATTATTTTTTCACCACTAAAACGCATGAGACTTGTAGTTTTGAAAAATGTTTTCATTTTTGATGAGACGCTAAATGAAAGGGGTTTAATCGCCGGCAAAGAAAACCCGCGATTTGCCGTAAATCCCGGGCTTGGCCCGTATACTCGAATGTATACAAAGAAAGTACCCAGGGAGTAAACTCATTTCCCAAACGATTTTTTAAATTATTATGTCACCACTAAAACGCATGAGACTTGTAGTTTTCAAAAGTGTTTTCATTTTTGATGAGACGCTGAGTAAAAGAGGTTTAATCGCCGGCAAACCAAAACCCGCAATTTTCCGTAAATCCCGGACTCAGCCCGTATAGTCAAATGTATACAAAGAAAGTACCCAGGGAGTAAATTCATTTCCCGAACGATTTTTTAAATTATTTTTTCACCACTAAAACGTAAGAGACTTGTAGTTTTCAGAAATGTTTTCATTTTTGATGAGACTCTGAATAAAAGAAGTTTAATCGCCGGTAAACGAAAACCCGCGATTTCCCGTAAATCCCGGACTCGGCCCGTATAGTCAAAAGTATACAAAGAAAGTACCCAGGGAGTAAACTCATTTCCCGAACGATTTTTTAAATTATTTTTTCACCACTAAAACGTATGAGACTTGTAGTTTTTAGAAATGTTTTTATTTTTGATGAGAGGCTTAATGAATGTGGTTTAATCGCCGGCAAACGAAAACCCGCGCTTTCCCGTAAACCCCGGGCTTCGCCCGTATAGTCGAATGTATACAAAGAAAGTACCCTGTGTGTAAACTCATTTCCAAAACGATTTTTTAAATTATATTTTCACCACTAAAACGCATGAGACTTGTAGTTTTTAAAAATGTTTTCATTTTTAATGAGACGCTGAATAAAAGAAGTTTAATCGACGGTAAACGAAAACCCGCGATTTCCCGTAAATCCCGGACTCAGCCCGTATAGTCAAAAGTATACAAAGAAAGTACCCAGGGAGTAAACTCATTTCCCGAACGATTTTTTAAATTATTTTTTCACCACTAAAACGTATGAGACTTGTAGTTTTTAGAAATGTTTTTATTTTTGATGAGAGGCTTAATGAATGTGGTTTAATCGCCGGCAAACGAAAACCCGCGCTTTCCCGTAAATCCCGGGCTTGGCTCGTATAGTCGAATGTATACAAAGAAAGTACCCAGGGAGTAAACTCATTTCCCGAACGATTTTTTAAATTATTTTTTCACCACTAAAACGCATGAGACTTGTAGTTTTCAAAAATGTTTTCATTTTTGATGAGACGCTAAATGAAAGGGGTTTAATCGCCGGCAAACGAAAACCCGCGCTTTCCCGTAAACCCCGGACTCGGCCTGTATAGTCGAATGTATACAAAGAAAGTACCCAGGGAGTAAACTCATTTCCCGAACGATTTTTTAAATTATTATGTCACCACTAAAACGCATGAGACTTGTAGTTTTCAAAAGTGTTTTCATTTTTGATGAGACGCTGAATAAAAGAGGTTTAATCGCCGGCAAACGAAAACCCGCGATTTCCCGTAAATCCCGGACTCGGCCCGTATAGTCAAAAGTATACAAAGAAAGTACCCAGGGAGTAAACTCATTTCCCGAACGATTTTTTAAATTATTTTTTCACCACTAAAACGTATGAGACTTTTAGTTTTCAGAAATGTTTTCATTTTTGATGAGAGGCTTAATGAATGTGGTTTAATCGCCGGCAAACGAAAACCCGCGACTTCCCGTAAACCCCGGACTCGGCCCGTATAGTCAAAAGTATACAAAGAAAGTACCCAGGGAGTAAACTCATTTCCCGAACGATTTTTTAAATTATTATTTCACCACTAAAACCCATGAGACGTGTAGTTTTTAAAAATGTTTTCATTTTTGATGAGACGCTGAATAAAGGAAGTTTAATCGCCGGTAAACGAAAACCCGCGATTTCCCGTAAATCCCGGACTCAGCCCGTATAGTCAAAAGTATACAAAGAAAGTACCCAGGGAGTAAACTCATTTCCCGAACGATTTTTTAAATTATTTTTTCACCACTAAAACGTATGAGACTTGTAGTTTTTAGAAATGTTTTCATTTTTGATGAGACATTTAATGAAAGTGGTTTAATCGCCGGCAAATGAAAACCCGCGATTTCCCGTAAATCCCGGGCTTGGCTCGTATAGTCGAATGTATACAAAGAAAGTACCCAGGGAGTAAATCCATTTCCCGAACGATTTTTTAAATTATTTTTTCACCACTAAAACGCATGAGACTTGTAGTTTTCAAAAATGTTTTCATTTTTGATGAGACGCTGAGTAAAAGAGGTTTAATCGCCGAAAAACGAAAACCCGCGATTTCCCGTAAATTCCAGACTCGGCCCGTATAGTCAAAAGTATACAAAGAAAGTACCCAGGAAGTAAACTCATTTCCCGAACGATTTTTTAAATTATTTTTTCACCACTAAAACGTATGAGACTTGTAGTTTTCAGAAATGTTTTCATTTTTGATGAGAGGCTTAATGAATGTGGTTTAATCGCCGGCAAACGAAAACCCGCGATTTCCCGTAAATCCCGGACTCGGCCCGTATAGTCAAAAGTATACAAAGAAAGTACCCAGGGAGTAAACTCATTTCCCGAACGATTTTTTAAATTATTTTTTCACCACTAAAACGTATGAGACTTGTAGTTTTTAGAAATGTTTTTATTTTTGATGAGAGGCTTAATGAATGTGGTTTAATCGCCGGCAAACGAAAACCCGCGCTTTCCCGTAAACCCCGGACTCGGCCTGTATAGTCGAATGTATACAAAGAAAGTACCCAGGGAGTAAACTCATTTCCCGAACGATTTTTTAAATTATTATGTCACCACTAAAACGCATGAGACTTGTAGTTTTCAAAAGTGTTTTCATTTTTGATGAGACGCTGAATAAAAGAGGTTTAATCGCCGGCAAACGAAAACCCGCGATTTCCCGTAAATCCCGGACTCGGCCCGTATAGTCAAAAGTATACAAAGAAAGTACCCAGGGAGTAAACTCATTTCCCGAACGATTTTTTAAATTATTTTTTCACCACTAAAACGTATGAGACTTTTAGTTTTCAGAAATGTTTTCATTTTTGATGAGAGGCTTAATGAATGTGGTTTAATCGCCGGCAAACGAAAACCCGCGACTTCCCGTAAACCCCGGACTCGGCCCGTATAGTCAAAAGTATACAAAGAAAGTACCCAGGGAGTAAACTCATTTCCCGAACGATTTTTTAAATTATTATTTCACCACTAAAACCCATGAGACGTGTAGTTTTTAAAAATGTTTTCATTTTTGATGAGACGCTGAATAAAGGAAGTTTAATCGCCGGTAAACGAAAACCCGCGATTTCCCGTAAATCCCGGACTCAGCCCGTATAGTCAAAAGTATACAAAGAAAGTACCCAGGGAGTAAACTCATTTCCCGAACGATTTTTTAAATTATTTTTTCACCACTAAAACGTATGAGACTTGTAGTTTTTAGAAATGTTTTCATTTTTGATGAGACATTTAATGAAAGTGGTTTAATCGCCGGCAAATGAAAACCCGCGATTTCCCGTAAATCCCGGGCTTGGCTCGTATAGTCGAATGTATACAAAGAAAGTACCCAGGGAGTAAATCCATTTCCCGAACGATTTTTTAAATTATTTTTTCACCACTAAAACGCATGAGACTTGTAGTTTTCAAAAATGTTTTCATTTTTGATGAGACGCTGAGTAAAAGAGGTTTAATCGCCGAAAAACGAAAACCCGCGATTTCCCGTAAATTCCAGACTCGGCCCGTATAGTCAAAAGTATACAAAGAAAGTACCCAGGGAGTAAACTCATTTCCCGAACGATTTTTTAAATTATTTTTTCACCACTAAAACGTATGAGACTTGTAGTTTTCAGAAATGTTTTCATTTTTGATGAGAGGCTTAATGAATGTGGTTTAATCGCCGGCAAACGAAAACCCGCGATTTCCCGTAAATCCCGGGCTTGGCTCGTATAGTCGAATGTATACAAAGAAAGTACCCAGGGAGTAAACTCATTTCCCGAACGATTTTTTAAATTATTTTTTCACCACTAAAACGCATGAGACTTGTAGTTTTCAAAAATGTTTTCATTTTTGATGAGACGCTGAATAAAGGAAGTTTAATCGCCGGTAAACGAAAACCCGCGATTTCCCGTAAATCCCGGACTCAGCCCGTATAGTCAAAAGTATACAAAGAAAGTACCCAGGGAGTAAATTCATTTCCCGAACGATTTTTTAAATTATTTTTTCACCACTAAAACGTATGAGACTTGTAGTTTTTAGAAAAGTTTTCATTTTTGATGAGACATTTAATGAAAGTGGTTTAATCGCCGGCAAACGAAAACCCGCGATTTCCCGTAAATCCCGGGCTTGGCTCGTATAGTCGAATGTATACAAAGAAAGTACCCAGGGAGTAAACTCATTTCCCGAACGATTTTTTAAATTATTTTTTCACCACTAAAACGCATGAGACTTGTAGTTTTCAAAAATGTTTTCATTTTTGATGAGACGCTAAATGAAAGGGGTTTAATCGCCGGCAAAGAAAACCCGCGATTTCCCGTAAATCCCGGGCTTGGCCCGTATAGTCGAATGTATACAAAGAAAGTACCCAGGGAGTAAACTCATTTCCCAAACGATTTTTTAAATTATTATGTCACCACTAAAACGCATGAGACTTGTAGTTTTCAAAAGTGTTTTCATTTTTGATGAGACGCTGAATAAAAGAGGTTTAATCGCCGGCAAACGAAAACCCGCGATTTCCCGTAAATCCCGGACTCGGCCCGTATAGTCAAAAGTATACAAAGAAAGTACCCAGGGAGTAAACTCATTTCCCGAACGATTTTTTAAATTATTTTTTCACCACTAAAACGTATGAGACTTGTAGTTTTCAGAAATGTTTTCATTTTTGATGAGAGGCTTAACGAATGTGGTTTAATCGCAGGCAAACGAAAACCCGCGATTTCCCGTAAACCCCGGACTCGGCCCGTATAGTCAAAAGTATACAAAGAAAGTACCCAGGGAGTAAACTCATTTTCCGAACGATTTTTTAAATTATTATTTCACCACTAAAACCCATGAGACTTGTAGTTTTTAAAAATGTTTTCATTTTTGATGAGACGCTGAATAAAGGAAGTTTAATCGCCGGTAAACGAAAACCCGCGATTTCCCGTAAATCCCGGACTCAGCCCGTATAGTCAAAAGTATACAAAGAAAGTACCCAGGGAGTAAACTCATTTTCCGAACGATTTTTTAAATTATTATTTCACCACTAAAACCCATGAGACTTGTAGTTTTTAAAAATGTTTTCATTTTTGATGAGACGCTGAATAAAGGAAGTTTAATCGCCGGTAAACGAAAACCCGCGATTTCCCGTAAATCCCGGACTCAGCCCGTATAGTCAAAAGTATACGAAGAAAGTACCCAGGGAGTAAACTCATTTCCCGAACGATTTTTTAAAATATTTTTTCACCACTAAAACGTATGAGAGTTGTAGTTTTCAGAAATGTTTTCATTTTTGATGAGACATTTAATGAAAGTGGTTTAATCGCCGGCAAATGAAAACCCGCGATTTCCCGTAAATCCCGGGCTTGGCTCGTATAGTCGAATGTATACAAAGAAAGTACCCAGGGAGTAAACTCATTTCCCGAACGATTTTTTAAACTATTTTTTCACCACTAAAACGCATGAGACTTGTAGTTTTCAAAAATGTTTTCATTTTTGATGAGACGCTAAATGAAAGGGGTTTAATCGCCGGCAAAGAAAACCCGCGATTTCCCGTAAATTCCGGGCTTGGCCCGTATAGTCAAAAGTATACAAAGAAAGTACCCAGGGAGTAAACTCATTTCCCGAACGATTTTTTAAATTATTTTTTCACCACTAAAACGTATGAGACTTGTAGTTTTCAGAAATGTTTTCATTTTTGATGAGAGGCTTAATGAATGTGGTTTAATCGCCGGCAAACGAAAACCCGCGATTTCCCGTAAATCCCGGGCTTGGCTCGTATAGTCGAATGTATACAAAGAAAGTACCCAGGGAGTAAACTCATTTCCCGAACGATTTTTTAAATTATTTTTTCACCACTAAAACGCATGAGACTTGTAGTTTTCAAAAATGTTTTCATTTTTGATGAGACGCTGAATAAAGGAAGTTTAATCGCCGGTAAACGAAAACCCGCGATTTCCCGTAAATCCCGGACTCAGCCCGTATAGTCAAAAGTATACAAAGAAAGTACCCAGGGAGTAAATTCATTTCCCGAACGATTTTTTAAATTATTTTTTCACCACTAAAACGTATGAGACTTGTAGTTTTTAGAAAAGTTTTCATTTTTGATGAGACATTTAATGAAAGTGGTTTAATCGCCGGCAAACGAAAACCCGCGATTTCCCGTAAATCCCGGGCTTGGCTCGTATAGTCGAATGTATACAAAGAAAGTACCCAGGGAGTAAACTCATTTCCCGAACGATTTTTTAAATTATTTTTTCACCACTAAAACGCATGAGACTTGTAGTTTTCAAAAATGTTTTCATTTTTGATGAGACGCTAAATGAAAGGGGTTTAATCGCCGGCAAAGAAAACCCGCGATTTCCCGTAAATCCCGGGCTTGGCCCGTATAGTCGAATGTATACAAAGAAAGTACCCAGGGAGTAAACTCATTTCCCAAACGATTTTTTAAATTATTATGTCACCACTAAAACGCATGAGACTTGTAGTTTTCAAAAGTGTTTTCATTTTTGATGAGACGCTGAATAAAAGAGGTTTAATCGCCGGCAAACGAAAACCCGCGATTTCCCGTAAATCCCGGACTCGGCCCGTATAGTCAAAAGTATACAAAGAAAGTACCCAGGGAGTAAACTCATTTCCCGAACGATTTTTTAAATTATTTTTTCACCACTAAAACGTATGAGACTTGTAGTTTTCAGAAATGTTTTCATTTTTGATGAGAGGCTTAACGAATGTGGTTTAATCGCAGGCAAACGAAAACCCGCGATTTCCCGTAAACCCCGGACTCGGCCCGTATAGTCAAAAGTATACAAAGAAAGTACCCAGGGAGTAAACTCATTTCCCGAACGATTTTTTAAATTATTATTTCACCACTAAAACCCATGAGACTTGTAGTTTTTAAAAATGTTTTCATTTTTGATGAGACGCTGAATAAAGGAAGTTTAATTGCCGGTAAACGAAAACCCGCGATTTCCCGTAAATCCCGGACTCAGCCCGTATAGTCAAAAGTATACGAAGAAAGTACCCAGGGAGTAAACTCATTTCCCGAACGATTTTTTAAATTATTTTTTCACCACTAAAACGTATGAGAGTTGTAGTTTTCAGAAATGTTTTCATTTTTGATGAGACATTTAATGAAAGTGGTTTAATCGCCGGCAAATGAAAACCCGCGATTTCCCGTAAATCCCGGGCTTGGCTCGTATAGTCGAATGTATACAAAGAAAGTACCCAGGGAGTAAACTCATTTCCCGAACGATTTTTTAAACTATTTTTTCACCACTAAAACGCATGAGACTTGTAGTTTTCAAAAATGTTTTCATTTTTGATGAGACGCTAAATGAAAGGGGTTTAATCGCCGGCAAAGAAAACCCGCGATTTCCCGTAAATTCCGGGCTTGGCCCGTATAGTCGAATGTATACAAAGAAAGTACCCAGGGAGTAAACTCATTTCCCAAACGATTTTTTAAATTATTATGTCACCACTAAAACGCATGAGACTTGTAGTTTTCAAAAGTGTTTTCATTTTTGATGAGACGCTGAGTAAAAGAGGTTTAATCACCGGCAAACGAAAACCCGCGATTTCCCGTAAATCCCGGAATCGGCCCGTATAGTCAAAAGTATACAAAGAAAGTACCCAGGGAGTAAACTCATTTCCCGAACGATTTTTTAAATTATTTTTTCTTCACTAAAACGTATGAGACTTGTAGTTTTTAAAAATGTTTTCATTTTTGATGAGACGCTGAGTAAAAGAGGTTTAATCGCCGGCAAACGAAAACCCGCGATTTCCTGTAAATCCCGGACTCGGCCCGTATAGTCAAAAGTATACAAAGAAAGTACCCAGGGAGTAAACTCATTTCCCGAACGATTTTTTAAATTATTTTTTCACCACTAAAACGTATGAGACATGTACTTTTCAGAAATGTTTTCATTTTTGATGAGAGGCTTAATGAATGTGGTTTAATCGCCGGCAAACGAAAACCCGCGATTTTCCGTAAATCCCGGGCTTGGCCCGTATAGTCGAATGTATACAAAGAAAGTACCCTGTGAGTAAACTCATTTCCAAAACGATTTTTTAAATTATCTTTTCACCACTAAAACGCATGAGACTTGTAGTTTTTAAAAATGGTTTCATTTTTGATGAGACGCTGAATAAAATAAGTTTAATCGACGGCAAACGAAAACCCGCCATTTCCCGTAAACCCCGGACACGGCCCGTATAGTCAAAAGTATACAAAGAAAGTACCCAGGGAGTAAAATCATTTCCCGAACGATTTTTTAAATTATTATTTCACCACTAAAACCCATGAGACATGTAGTTTTTGAAAATGTTTTCATTTTTGATGAGACGCTGAATAAAGGAAGTTTAATTGCCGGTAAACGAAAACCCGCGATTTCCCGTAAATCCCGGACTCAGCCCGTATAGTCAAAAGTATACAAAGAAAGTACCCAGGGAGTAAACTCATTTCCCGAACGATTTTTTAAATTAATTTTTCACCACTAACACGTATGAGACTTGTAGTTTTCAGAAATGTTTTCATTTTTGATGAGACATTTAATGAAAGTGGTTTAATCGCCGGCAAACGAAAACCCGCGATTTCCCGTAAATCCCGGGCTTGGCTCGTATAGTTGAATGTATACAAAGAAAGTACCCAGGGAGTAAACTCATTTCCCGAACGATTTTTTAAATTATTTTTTCACCACTAAAACGCATGAGATTTGTAGTTTTTAAAAATGTTTTCATTTTTGATGAGACGCTAAATGAAAGGGGTTTAATCGCCGGCAAACGAAAACCCGCGATTTCCCGTAAATCCCGGACTCAGCCCGTATAGTCAAAAGAATACAAAGAAAGTACCCAGGGAGTTATCTCATTTCCCGAACGATTTTTTAAATTATTTTTTCACCACTAAAACGTATGAGACTTGTAGTTTTTAGAAATGTTTTCATTTTTGATGAGACATTTAATGAAAGTGGTTTAATCGCCGGCAAACGAAAACCCGCGATTTCCCGTAAATCCCGGACTCAGCCCGTATAGTCAAAAGAATACAAAGAAAGTACCCAGGGAGTTATCTCATTTCCCGAACGATTTTTTAAATTATTTTTTCACCACTAAAACGTATGAGACTTGTAGTTTTCAGAAATGTTTTCATTTTTGATGAGACATTTAATGAAAGTGGTTTAATCGCCGGCAAACGAATACCCGCGATTTCCCGTAAATCCCGGGCTTGGCTCGTATAGTCGAATGTATACAAAGAAAGTGCTTAGGGAGTAAACTCATTTCCCGAACGATTTTTTAAATTATTTTTTCACCACTAAAACGCATGAGACTTGTAGTTTTCAAAAATGTTTTCATTTTTGATGAGACGCCTAATGAAAGGGGTTTAATTGCCGGCAAACGAAAACCCGCAATTTCCCGTAAATCCCGGACTCGTCCCGTATAGTCAACAGTATACAAAGAAAGTACCCAGGAAGTAAACTCATTTCCCGAACGATTTTTAAAATTATTTTTTCACCACTAAAACGTATGAGACTTGTAGTTTTCAGAAATGTTTTCATTTTTGATGAGAGGCTTAATGAATGTGGTTTAATCGCCGGCAAACGAAAACCCGCCATTTCCCGTAAACCCCGGACTCGGCCCGTATAGTCAAAAGTATACAAAGAAAGTACCCAGGGAGTAAACTCATTTCCCGAACGATTTTTTAAATTATTATTTCACCACTAAAACCCATGTGACTTGTAGTTTTTAAAAATGTTTTCATTTTTGATGAGACGCTGAATAAAGGAAGTTTAATCGCCGGTAAACGAAAACCCGCGATTTCCCGTAAATCCCGGACTCAGCCCGTATAGTCAAAAGTATACAAAAAAAAAAGTACCCACGGAGTAAACTCATTTCCCGAACGATTTTTTAAATTATTTTTTCACCACTAAAACGTATGAGACTTGTAGTTTTCAGAAATGTTTTCATTTTTGATGAGACATTTAATGAAAGTGGTTTAATCGCCGGCAAACGAAAACCCGCGATTTCCCGTAAATCCCGGGCTTGGCTCGTATAGTCGAATGTATACAAAGAAAGTACCCAGGGAGTAAACTCATTTCCCGAACGATTTTTTAAATTATTTTTTCACCACTAAAACGCATGAGACTTGTAGTTTTCAAAAATGTTTTCATTTTTGATGAGACGCTAAATGAAAGGGGTTTAATCGCCGGCAAACGAAAACCCGCGATTTTCCGTAAATCCCGGGCTTGGCCCGTATAGTCGAATGTATACAAAGAAAGTACCCTGTGAGTAAACTCATTTCCAAAACGATTTTTTAAATTATCTTTTCACCACTAAAACGCATGAGACTTGTAGTTTTTAAAAATGTTTTCATTTTTGATGAGACGCTAAATAAAAGTAGTTTAATCGACGGCAAACGAAAACCCGCCATTTCCCGTAAACCCCAGACACGGCCCGTATAGTCAAAAGTATACAAAGAAAGTACCCAGGGAGTAAACTCATTTCCCGAACGATTTTTTAAATTATTATTTCACCACTAAAACCCATGAGACATGTAGTTTTTAAAAATGTTTTCATTTTTGATGAGACATTCAATGAAAGTGGTTTAATCGCCGGCAAACGAAAACCCGCGATTTCCCGTAAATCCCGGGCTTGGCTCGTATAGTCGAATGTATACAAAGAAAGTACCCAGGGAGTAAACTCATTTCCCGAACGATTTTTTAAATTATTTTTTCACCACTAAAACGCATGAGATTTGTAGTTTTTAAAAATGTTTTCATTTTTGATGAGACGCTAAATAAAAGGGGTTTAATCGCCGGCAAACGAAAACCCGCGATTTCCCGTAAATCCCGGGCTTGGCCCGTATAGTCGAATGTATGCAAAGAAAGTACCCAGGGAGTAAACTCATTTCCCAAACGATTTTTTAAATTATTTTGTCACCACTAAATCGCATGAGACTTGTAGTTTTCAAAAGTGTTTTCATTTTTGATGAGACACTGAATAAAATAGGTTTAATCGCCGGCAAACGAAAACCCGCAATTTCCCGTAAATCCCGGACTCGGCCCGTATAGTTAAAAGTATACAAAGAAAGTACCCAGGGAGTAAACTCCTTTCCCGAACGATTTTTAAAATTATTATTTTACTACTAAAGCCCATGAGACTTGTAGTTTTTAAAAATATTTTCCATTTTGATGAGACGCTGAATAAAGGAAGTTTAATCGCCGGTAAACAAAAACCCGCGATTTCCCGTAAATCCCGGACTCAGCCCGTATAGTCAAAAGAATACAAAGAAAGTACCCAGGGAGTTATCTCATTTCCCGAACGATTTTTTAAATTATTTTTTCACCACTAAAACGTATGAGACTTGTAGTTTTTAGAAATGTTTTCATTTTTGATGAGACATTTAATGAAAGTGGTTTAATCGCCGGCAAACGAAAACCCGCGATTTCCCGTAAATCCCGGACTCAGCCCGTATAGTCAAAAGAATACAAAGAAAGTACCCAGGGAGTTATCTCATTTCCCGAACGATTTTTTAAATTATTTTTTCACCACTAAAACGTATGAGACTTGTAGTTTTCAGAAATGTTTTCATTTTTGATGAGACATTTAATGAAAGTGGTTTAATCGCCGGCAAACGAATACCCGCGATTTCCCGTAAATCCCGGGCTTGGCTCGTATAGTCGAATGTATACAAAGAAAGTGCCCAGGGAGTAAACTCATTTCCCGAACGATTTTTTAAATTATTTTTTCACCACTAAAACGCATGAGAATTGCAGTTTTCAAAAATGTTTTCATTTTTGATGAAACGCCTAATGAAAGGGGTTTAATTGCCGGCAAACGAAAACCCGCAATTTCCCGTAAATCCCGGACTCGTCCCGTATAGTCAACAGTATACAAAGAAAGTACCCAGGAAGTAAACTCATTTCCCGAACGATTTTTAAAATTATTTTTTCACCACTAAAACGTATGAGACTTGTAGTTTTCAGAAATGTTTTCATTTTTGATGAGAGGCTTAATGAATGTGGTTTAATCGCCGGCAAACGAAAACCCGCCATTTCCCGTAAACCCCGGACTCGGCCCGTATAGTCAAAAGTATACAAAGAAAGTACCCAGGGAGTAAACTCATTTCCCGAACGATTTTTTAAATTATTATTTCACCACTAAAACCCATGTGACTTGTAGTTTTTAAAAATGTTTTCATTTTTGATGAGACGCTGAATAAAGGAAGTTTAATCGCCGGTAAACGAAAACCCGCGATTTCCCGTAAATCCCGGACTCAGCCCGTATAGTCAAAAGTATACAAAAAAAAAAGTACCCACGGAGTAAACTCATTTCCCGAACGATTTTTTAAATTATTTTTTCACCACTAAAACGTATGAGACTTGTAGTTTTCAGAAATGTTTTCATTTTTGATGAGACATTTAATGAAAGTGGTTTAATCGCCGGCAAACGAAAACCCGCGATTTCCCGTAAATCCCGGGCTTGGCTCGTATAGTCGAATGTATACAAAGAAAGTACCCAGGGAGTAAACTCATTTCCCGAACGATTTTTTAAATTATTTTTTCACCACTAAAACGCATGAGACTTGTAGTTTTCAAAAATGTTTTCATTTTTGATGAGACGCTAAATGAAAGGGGTTTAATCGCCGGCAAACGAAAACCCGCGATTTTCCGTAAATCCCGGGCTTGGCCCGTATAGTCGAATGTATACAAAGAAAGTACCCTGTGAGTAAACTCATTTCCAAAACGATTTTTTAAATTATTTTTTCACCACTAAAACGCATGAGATTTGTAGTTTTTAAAAATGTTTTCATTTTTGATGAGACGCTAAATGAAAGGGGTTTAATCGCCGGCAAACGAAAACCCGCGATTTCCCGTAAATCCCGGGCTTGGCCCGTATAGTCGAATGTATGCAAAGAAAGTACCCAGGGAGTAAACTCATTTCCCAAACGATTTTTTAAATTATTTTGTCACCACTAAATCGCATGAGACTTGTAGTTTTCAAAAGTGTTTTCATTTTTGATGAGACACTGAATAAAATAGGTTTAATCGCCGGCAAACGAAAACCCGCAATTTCCCGTAAATCCCGGACTCGGCCCGTATAGTTAAAAGTATACAAAGAAAGTACCCAGGGAGTAAACTCCTTTCCCGAACGATTTTTAAAATTATTATTTTACTACTAAAGCCCATGAGACTTGTAGTTTTTAAAAATATTTTCCATTTTGATGAGACGCTGAATAAAGGAAGTTTAATCGCCGGTAAACAAAAACCCGCGATTTCCCGTAAATCCCGGACTCAGCCCGTATAGTCAAAAGAATACAAAGAAAGTACCCAGGGAGTTATCTCATTTCCCGAACGATTTTTTAAATTATTTTTTCACCACTAAAACGTATGAGACTTGTAGTTTTCAGAAATGTTTTCATTTTTGATGAGACATTTAATGAAAGTGGTTTAATCGCCGGCAAACGAAAACCCGCGATTTCCCGTAAATCCCGGACTCAGCCCGTATAGTCAAAAGAATACAAAGAAAGTACGCAGGGAGTTATCTCATTTCCCGAACGATTTTTTAAATTATTTTCTCACCACTAAAACGTATGAGACTTGTAGTTTTCAGAAATGTTTTCATTTTTGATGAGACACTTAATGAAAGTGGTTTAATCGCCGGCAAACTAAAACCCGCGATTTCCCGTAAATCCCGGGCTTGGCTCGTATAGTCGAATGTATACAAAGAAAGTACCCAGGGAGTAAACTCATTTCCCGAACGATTTTTTAAATTATTTTTTCACCACTAAAACGCATGAGACTTGTAGTTTTCAAAAATGTTTTCATTTTTGATGAGAGGCTTAATGAATGTGGTTTAATCGCCGGCAAACGAAAACCCGCCATTTCCCGTAAACCCCGGACTCGGTCCGTATAGTCAAAAGTATAAAAGAAAGTACCTAGGGAGTAAACTCATTTCCCGAACGATTTTTTAAATTATTATTTCACCACTAAAACCCATGAGACTTGTAGTTTTTAAAAATGTTTTCATTTTTGATGAGACGCTGAGTAAAGGAAGTTTAATCGCCGGTAAACGAAAACCCGCGATTTCCCGTAAATCCCGGACTCAGCCCGTATAGTCAAAAGTATACAAAGAAAGTACCCAGGGAGTAAACTCATTTCCCGAACGATTTTTTAAATTATTTTTTCACCACTAAAACGTAAGAGACTTGTAGTTTTCAGAAATGTTTTCATTTTTGATGAGACATTTAATGAAGGTGGTTTAATCGCCGGCAAACGAAAACCCACGATTTCCCGTAAATCCCGGGCTTGGCTCGTATAGTCGAATGTATACAAAGAAAGTACCCAGGGAGTAAACTCATTTCCCGAACGATTTTTGAAATTATTTTTTCACCACTAAAACGCATGAGACTTGTAGTTTTCAAAAATGTTTTCATTTTTGATGAGACGCTAAATGAAAGGGGTATAATCGCCGGCAAAGAAAACCCGCGATTTCCCGTAAATCCCGGGCTTGGCCCGTATAGTCGAATGTATACAAAGAAAGTACCCAGGGAGTAAACTCATTTCCCAAACGATTTTTTAAATTATTATGTCACCAATAAAACGCATGAGACTTGTAGTTTTCAAATGTGTTTTCATTTTCGATGAGACGCTGAATAAAAGAGGTTTAATCGCCGGCAAACGAAAACCCGCGATTTCCCGTAAATCCCGGACTCGGCCCGTATAGTCAAAAGTATACAAAGAAAGTACCCAGGGAGTAAACTCATTTCCCGAACGATTTTTTAAATTATTTTTTCACCACTAAAACGTATGAGACTTGTAGTTTTCAGAAATGTTTTCATTTTTGATGAGAGGCTTAATGAATGTGGTTTAATCGCCGGCAAACAAAAACCCGCGATTTTCCGTAAATCCCGGGCTTGGCCCGTATAGTCGAATGTATACAAAGAAAGTACCCTGTGAGTAAACTCATTTCCAAAACGATTTTTTAAATTGTCTTTTCACCACTAAAACGCATGAGACTTGTAGTTTTTAAAAATGTTTTCATTTTTGATGAGACGCTAAATGAAAGGGGTTTAATCGCCGGCAAACGAAAACCCGCGATTTCCCGTAAATCCCGGGCTTGGCTCGTATAGTCGAATGTATACAAAGAAAGTACCCAGGGAGTAAACTCATTTCCCGAAAGATTTTTTAAATTATTTTTTCACCACTAAAACGCATGAGATTTGTAGTTTTTAAAAATGTTTTCATTTTTGATGAGACGCTAAATGAAAGGGGTTTAATCGCCGGCAAACGAAAACCCGCGATTTCCCGTAAGACCCGGGCTTGGCCCATATAGTCGAATGTATGCAAAGAAAGTACCCAGGGAGTAAACTCATTTCCCAAACGATTTTTTAAATTATTTTGTCACCACTAAAACGCATGAGATTTGTAGTTTTTAAAAATGTTTTCATTTTTGATGAGACGCTAAATGAAAGGGGTTTAATCGCCGGCAAAGAAAACCCGCGATTTCCCGTAAATCCCGGGCTTGGCCCGTATAGTCGAATGTATACAAAGAAAGTACCCAGGGAGTAAACTCATTTCCCAAACGATTTTTTAAATTATTATGTCACCACTAAAACGCATGAGACTTGTAGTTTTTAAAAATGTTTTCATTTTTGATGAGACGCTGAATAAAAGAGGTTTAATCGCCGGCAAACGAAAACCCGCGATTTCCCGTAAATCCCGGACTCGGCCCGTATAGTCAAAAGTATACAAAGAAAGTACCCAGGAAGTAAACTCATTTCCCGAACGATTTTTTAAATTATTTTTTCACCACTAAAACGTATGAGATTTGTAGTTTTTAAAAATGTTTTCATTTTTGATGAGACGCTAAATGAAAGGGGTTTAATCGCCGGCAAACGAAAACCCGCGATTTCCCGTAAATCCCGGGCTTGGCCCATATAGTCGAATGTATGCAAAGAAAGTACCCAGGGAGTAAACTCATTTCCCAAACGATTTTTTAAATTATTTTGTCACCACTAAAACGCATGAGACTTGTAGTTTTCAAAAGTGTTTTCATTTTTGATGAGACGCTGAATAAAAGAAGTTTAATTGCCGGCAAACGAAAACCCGCAATTTCCCGTAAATCCCGGACTCGGCCCGTATAGTCAAAAGTATACAAAGAAAGTACCCAGGGAGTAAACTCATTTCCCGAACGATTTTTAAAATAATTATTTCACTACTAAAGCCCATGAGACTTGTAGTTTTTAAAAATGTTTTCATTTTTGATGAGACGCTGAATAAAGGAAGTTTAATCGCCGGTAAACGAAAACCCGCGATTTCCCGTAAATCCCGGACTCAGCCCGTATAGTCAAAAGAATACAAAGAAAGTACCCTGTGAGTAAACTCATTTCCAAAACGATTTTTTAAATTGTCTTTTCACCACTAAAACGCATGAGACTTGTAGTTTTTAAAAATGTTTTCATTTTTGATGAGACGCTAAATGAAAGGGGTTTAATCGCCGGCAAACGAAAACCCGCGATTTCCCGTAAATCCCGGGCTTGGCTCGTATAGTCGAATGTATAAAAAGAAAGTACCCAGGGAGTAAACTCATTTCCCGAACGATTTTTTAAATTATTTTTTCACCACTAAAACGCATGAGATTTGTAGTTTTCAAAAATTTTTTCATTTTTGATGAGACGCTAAATGAAAGGGGTTTAATCGCCGGCAAACGAAAACCCGCGATTTCCCGTAAATCCCGGGCTTGGCCCATATAGTCGAATGTATGCAAAGAAAGTACCCAGGGAGTAAACTCATTTCCCAAACGATTTTTTAAATTATTTTGTCACCACTAAAACGCATGAGACTTGTAGTTTTAAAAAATGTTTTCATTTTTGATGAGACGCTAAATGAAAGGGGTTTAATCGCCGGCAAAGAAAACCCGCGATTTCCCGTAAATCCCGGGCTTGGCCCGTATAGTGGAATGTATACAAAGAAAGTACCCAGGGAGTAAACTCATTTCCCAAACGATTTTTTAAATTATTATGTCACCACTAAAACGCATGAGACTTGTAGTTTTAAAAAATGTTTTCATTTTTGATGAGACGCTAAATGAAAGGGGTTTAATCGCCGGCAAAGAAAACCCGCGATTTCCCGTAAATCCCGGGCTTGGCTCGTATAGTGGAATGTATACAAAGAAAGTACCCAGGGAGTAAACTCATTTCCCAAACGATTTTTTAAATTATTATGTCACCACTAAAACGCATGAGACTTGTAGTTTTCAAAAGTGTTTTCATTTTTGATGAGACGCTAAATGAAAGGGGTTTAATCGCCGGCAAACGAAAACCCGCGATTTCCCGTAAATCCCGGGCTTGGCTCGTATAGTCAAATGTATACAAAGAAAGTACCCAGGAAGTAAACTCATTTCCCGAACGATTTTTTAAATTATTTTTTCACCACTAAAACGCATGAGATTTGTAGTTTTTAAAAATGTTTTCATTTTTGATGAGACGCTGAATAAAGGAAGTTTAATCGCCAGTAAACGAAAACCCGCGATTTCCCGTAAATCCCGGACTCAGCCCATATAGTCAAAAGAATACAAAGAAAGTACCCAGGGAGTTATCTCATTTCCCGAACGATTTTTTAAATTATTTTTTCACCACTAAAACCCATGAGGCTTGTAGTTTTTAAAAATGTTTTCATTTTTGATGAGACGCTGAATAAAAGAAGTTTAATCGACGGCAAACGAAAACCCGCCATTTCCCGTAAACCCCGGACACGGCCCGTATAGTCAAAAGTATACAAAGAAAGTATCCAGGGAGTAAACTCATTTCCCGAACGATTTTTTAAATTATTATTTCACCACTAAAACCCATGAGACATGTAGTTTTTAAAAATGTTTTCATTTTTGATGAGACGCTGAATAAAGGAAGTTTAATCGCCGGTAAACGAAAACCCGCGATTTCCCGTAAATCCCGGACTCAGCCCGTATAGTCAAAAGTATACAAAGAAAGTACCCAGGGAGTAAACTCATTTCCCGAACGATTTTTTAAATTAATTTTTCACCACTAAAACGTATGAGACTTGTAGTTTTCAGAAATGTTTTCATTTTTGATGAGACATTTAATGAAAGTGGTTTAATCGCCGGCAAACGAAAACCCGCGATTTCCCGTAAATCCCGGGCTTGGCTCGTATAGTCAAATGTATACAAAGAAAGTACCCAGGGAGTAAACTCATTTCCCGAACGATTTTTTAAATTATTTTTTCACCACTAAAACGCATGAGATTTGTAGTTTTTAAAAATGTTTTCATTTTTGATGAGACGCTAAATGAAAGGGGTTTAATCGCCGGCAAACGAAAACCCGCGATTTCCCGTAAATCCCGGGCTTGGCCCGTATAGTCGAATGTATACAAAGAAAGTACCCAGGGAGTAAACTCATTTCCCGAACGATTTTTTAAATTATTATTTCACCACTAAAACCCATGAGACTTGTAGTTTTTAAAAATGTTTTCATTTTTGATGAGACACTGAATAAAGGAAGTTTAATCGCCGGTAAACGAAAACCGGCGATTTCCCGTAAATCCCGGACTCAGCCCGTATAGTCAAAAGTATACAAAGAAAGTACCCAGGGAGTAAACTCATTTCCCGAACGATTTTTTAAATTAATTTTTTACCACTAAAACGTATGAGACTTGTAGTTTTCAGAAATGTTTTCATTTTTGATGAGACATTTAATGAAAGTGGTTTAATCGCCGGCAAACGAAAACCCGCGATTTCCCGTAAATCCCGGGCTTGGCTCGTATAGTCGAATGTATACAAAGAAAGTACCCAGGGAGTAAACTCATTTCCCGAACGATTTTTTAAATTATTTTTTCACCACTAAAACGCATGAGACTTGTAGTTTTCAAAAATGTTTTCATTTTTGATGAGACGCTAAATGAAAGGGGTTTAATCGCCGGCAAACGAAAACCCGCGATTTCCCGTAAATCCCGGGCTTGGCCCATATAGTCGAATGTATGCAAAGAAAGTACCCAGGGAGTAAACTCATTTCCCAAACGATTTTTTAAATTATTTTGTCACCACTAAAACGCATGAGACTTGTAGTTTTAAAAAATGTTTTCATTTTTGATGAGACGCTAAATGAAAGGGGTTTAATCGCCGGCAAAGAAAACCCGCGATTTCCCGTAAATCCCGGGCTTGGCCCGTATAGTAGAATGTATACAAAGAAAGTACCCAGGGAGTAAACTCATTTCCCAAACGATTTTTTAATTTATTATGTCACCACTAAAACGCATGAGACTTGTAGTTTTCAAAAGTGTTTTCATTTTTGATGAGACGCTAAATGAAAGGGGTTTAATCGCCGGCAAACGAAAACCTGCGATTTCCCGTAAATCCCGGGCTTGGCTCGTATAGTCGAATGTATACAAAGAAAGTACCCAGGAAGTAAACTCATTTCCCGAACGATTTTTTAAATTATTTTTTCACCACTAAAACGCATGAGATTTGTAGTTTTTAAAAATGTTTTCATTTTTGATGAGACGCTGAATAAAGGAAGTTTAATCGCCAGTAAACGAAAACCCGCGATTTCCCGTAAATCCCGGACTCAGCCCGTATAGTCAAAAGAATACAAAGAAAGTACCCAGGGAGTTATCTCATTTCCCGAACGATTTTTTAAATTATTTTTTCACCACTAAAACGCATGAGGCTTGTAGTTTTTAAAAATGTTTTCATTTTTGATGAGACGCTGAATAAAAGAAGTTTAATCGACGGCAAACGAAAACCCGCCATTTCCCGTAAACCCCGGACACGGCCCGTATAGTCAAAAGTATACAAAGAAAGTACCCAGGGAGTAAACTCATTTCCCGAACGATTTTTTAAATTATTATTTCACCACTAAAACCCATGAGACATGTAGTTTTTAAAAATGTTTTCATTTTTGATGAGACGCTGAATAAAGGAAGTTTAATCGCCGGTAAACGAAAACCCGCGATTTCCCGTAAATCCCGGACTCAGCCCGTATAGTCAAAAGTATACAAAGAAAGTACCCTGTGAGTAAACTCATTTCCAAAACGATTTTTTAAATTGTCTTTTCACCACTAAAACGCATGAGACTTGTAGTTTTTAAAAATGTTTTCATTTTTGATGAGACGCTAAATGAAAGGGGTTTAATCGCCGGCAAACGAAAACCCGCGATTTCCCGTAAATCCCGGGCTTGGCTCGTATAGTCGAATGTATACAAAGAAAGTACCCAGGGAGTAAACTCATTTCCCGAACGATTTTTTAAATTATTTTTTCACCACTAAAACGCATGAGATTTGTAGTTTTCAAAAATGTTTTCATTTTTGATGAGACGCTAAATGAAAGGGGTTTAATCGCCGGCAAACGAAAACCCGCGATTTCCCGTAAATCCCGGGCTTGGCCCATATAGTCGAATGTATGCAAAGAAAGTACCCAGGGAGTAAACTCATTTCCCAAACGATTTTTTAAATTATTTTGTCACCACTAAAACGCATGAGACTTGTAGTTTTAAAAAATGTTTTCATTTTTGATGAGACGCTAAATGAAAGGGGTTTAATCGCCGGCAAAGAAAACCCGCGATTTCCCGTAAATCCCGGGCTTGGCCCGTATAGTGGAATGTATACAAAGAAAGTACCCAGGGAGTAAACTCATTTCCCAAACGATTTTTTAAATTATTATTTCACCACTAAAACGCATGAGATTTGTAGTTTTTAAAAATGTTTTCATTTTTGATGAGACGCTGAATAAAGGAAGTTTAATCGCCAGTAAACGAAAACCCGCGATTTCCCGTAAATCCCGGACTCAGCCCGTATAGTCAAAAGAATACAAAGAAAGTACCCAGGGAGTTATCTCATTTCCCGAACGATTTTTTAAATTATTTTTTCACCACTAAAACGCATGAGGCTTGTAGTTTTTAAAAATGTTTTCATTTTTGATGAGACGCTGAATAAAAGAAGTTTAATCGACGGCAAACGAAAACCCGCCATTTCCCGTAAACCCCGGACACGGCCCGTATAGTCAAAAGTATACAAAGAAAGTACCCAGGGAGTAAACTCATTTCCCGAACGATTTTTTAAATTATTATTTCACCACTAAAACCCATGAGACATGTAGTTTTTAAAAATGTTTTTATTTTTGATGAGACGCTGAATAAAGGAAGTTTAATCGCCGGTAAACGAAAACCCGCGATTTCCCGTAAATCCCGGACTCAGCCCGTATAGTCAAAAGTATACAAAGAAAGTACCCAGGGAGTAAACTCATTTCCCGAACGATTTTTTAAATTAATTTTTCACCACTAAAACGTATCAGACTTGTAGTTTTCAGAAATGTTTTCATTTTTGATGAGACATTTAATGAAAGTGGTTTAATCGCCGGCAAACGAAAACCCGCGATTTCCCGTAAATCCCGGGCTTGGCTCGTATAGTCGAATGTATACAAAGAAAGTACCCAGGGAGTAAACTCATTTCCCGAACGATTTTTTAAATTATTTTTTCACCACTAAAACGCATGAGACTTGTAGTTTTCAAAAATGTTTTCATTTTTGATGAGACGCTAAATGAAAGGGGTTTAATCGCCGGCAAACGAAAACCCGCGATTTCCCGTAAATCCCGGGCTTGGCCCATATAGTCGAATGTATGCAAAGAAAGTACCCAGGGAGTAAACTCATTTCCCAAACGATTTTTTAAATTATTTTGTCACCACTAAAACGCATGAGACTTGTAGTTTTAAAAAATGTTTTCATTTTTGATGAGACGCTAAATGAAAGGGGTTTAATCGCCGGCAAAGAAAACCCGCGATTTCCCGTAAATCCCGGGCTTGGCTCGTATAGTGGAATGTATACAAAGAAAGTACCCAGGGAGTAAACTCATTTCCCAAACGATTTTTTAAATTATTATGTCACCACTAAAACGCATGAGACTTGTAGTTTTCAAAAGTGTTTTCATTTTTGATGAGACGCTAAATGAAAGGGGTTTAATCGGCGGCAAACGAAAACCCGCGATTTCCCGTAAATCCCGGGCTTGGCTCGTATAGTCGAATGTATACAAAGAAAGTACCCAGGAAGTAAACTCATTTCCCGAACGATTTTTTAAATTATTTTTTCACCACTAAAACGCATGAGATTTGTAGTTTTTAAAAATGTTTTCATTTTTGATGAGACGCTGAATAAAGGAAGTTTAATCGCCAGTAAACGAAAACCCGCGATTTCCCGTAAATCCCGGACTCAGCCCGTATAGTCAAAAGAATACAAAGAAAGTACCCAGGGAGTTATCTCATTTCCCGAACGATTTTTTAAATTATTTTTTCACCACTAAAACGCATGAGGCTTGTAGTTTTTAAAAATGTTTTCATTTTTGATGAGACGCTGAATAAAAGAAGTTTATACGACGGCAAACGAAAACCCGCCATTTCCCGTAAACCCCGGACACGGCCCGTATAGTCAAAAGTATACAAAGAAAGTACCCAGGGAGTAAACTCATTTCCCGAACGATTTTTTAAATTATTATTTCACCACTAAAACCCATGAGACATGTAGTTTTTAAAAATGTTTTCATTTTTGATGAGACGCTGAATAAAGGAAGTTTAATCGCCGGTAAACGAAAACCCGCGATTTCCCGTAAATCCCGGACTCAGCCCGTATAGTCAAAAGTATACAAAGAAAGTACCCAGGGAGTAAACTCATTTCCCGAACGATTTTTTAAATTAATTTTTCACCACTAAAACGTATGAGACTTGTAGTTTTCAGAAATGTTTTCATTTTTGATGAGACATTTAATGAAAGTGGTTTAATCGCCGGCAAACGAAAACCCGCGATTTCCCGTAAATCCCGGGCTTGGCTCGTATAGTCAAATGTATACAAAGAAAGTACCCAGGGAGTAAACTCATTTCCCGAACGATTTTTTAAATTATTTTTTCACCACTACAACGCATGAGATTTGTAGTTTTTAAAAATGTTTTCATTTTTGATGAGACGCTAAATGAAAGGGGTTTAATCGCCGGCAAACGAAAACCCGAGATTTCCCGTAAATCCCGGGCTTGGCCCGTATAGTCGAATGTATACAAAGAAAGTACCCAGGGAGTAAACTCATTTCCCGAACGATTTTTTAAATTATTATTTCACCACTAAAACCCATGAGACTTGTAGTTTTTAAAAATGTTTTCATTTTTGATGAGACACTGAATAAAGGAAGTTTAATCGCCGGTAAACGAAAACCCGCGATTTCCCGTAAATCCCGCACTCAGCCCGTATAGTCAAAAGTATACAAAGAAAGTACCCAGGGAGTAAACTCATTTCCCGAACGATTTTTTAAATTATTTTTTCACCACTACAACGCATGAGATTTGTAGTTTTTAAAAATGTTTTCATTTTTGATGAGACATTTAATGAAAGTGGTTTAATCGCCGGCAAACGAAAACCCGCGATTTCCCGTAAATCCCGGGCTTGGCTCGTATAGTCGAATGTATACAAAGAAAGTACCCAGGGAGTAAACTCATTTCCCGAACGATTTTTTAAATTATTTTTTCACCACTAAAACGCATGAGACTTGTAGTTTTCAAAAATGTTTTCATTTTTGATGAGACGCTAAATGAAAGGGGTTTAATCGCCGGCAAACGAAAACCCGCGATTTCCCGTAAATCCCGGGCTTGGCCCATATAGTCGAATGTATGCAAAGAAAGTACCCAGGGAGTAAACTCATTTCCCAAACGATTTTTTAAATTATTTTGTCACCACTAAAACGCATGAGACTTGTAGTTTTAAAAAATGTTTTCATTTTTGATGAGACGCTAAATGAAAGGGGTTTAATCGCCGGCAAAGAAAACCCGCGATTTCCCGTAAATCCCGGGCTTGGCCCGTATAGTGGAATGTATACAAAGAAAGTACCCAGGGAGTAAACTCATTTCCCATACGATTTTTTAAATTATTATGTCACCACTAAAACGCATGAGACTTGTAGTTTTCAAAAGTGTTTTCATTTTTGATGAGACGCTAAATGAAAGGGGTTTAATCGCCGGCAAACGAAAACCCGCGATTTCCCGTAAATCCCGGGCTTGGCTCGTATAGTCGAATGTATACAAAGAAAGTACCCAGGAAGTAAACTCATTTCCCGAACGATTTTTTAAATTATTTTTTCACCACTAAAACGCATGAGATTTGTAGTTTTTAAAAATGTTTTCATTTTTGATGAGACGCTGAATAAAGGAAGTTTAATCGCCAGTAAACGAAAACCCGCGATTTCCCGTAAATCCCGGACTCAGCCCGTATAGTCAAAAGAATACAAAGAAAGTACCCAGGGAGTTATCTCATTTCCCGAACGATTTTTTAAATTATTTTTTCACCACTAAAACGCATGAGGCTTGTAGTTTTTAAAAATGTTTTCATTTTTGATGAGACGCTGAATAAAAGAAGTTTAATCGACGGCAAACGAAAACCCGCCATTTCCCGTAAACCCCGGACACGGCCCGTATAGTCAAAAGTATACAAAGAAAGTACCCAGGGAGTTAACTCATTTCCCGAACGATTTTTTAAATTATTATTTCACCACTAAAACCCATGAGACATGTAGTTTTTAAAAATGTTTTCATTTTTGATGAGACGCTGAATAAAGGAAGTTTAATCGCCGGTAAACGAAAACCCGCGATTTCCCGTAAATCCCGGACTCAGCCCGTATAGTCAAAAGTATACAAAGAAAGTACCCAGGGAGTAAACTCATTTCCCGAACGATTTTTTAAATTAATTTTTCACCACTAAAACGTATGAGACTTGTAGTTTTCAGAAATGTTTTTATTTTTGATGAGACATTTAATGAAAGTGGTTTAATCGCCGGCAAACGAAAACCCGCGATTTCCCGTAAATCCCGGACTTGGCCCGTATAGTCAAAAGTATACAAAGAAAGTACCCTGTGAGTAAACTCATTTCCAAAACGATTTTTTAAATTATCTTTTTACCACTAAAACGCATGAGACTTGTAGTTTTTAAAAATGTTTTCATTTTTGATGAGACGCTAAATGAAAGGGGTTTAATCGCCGGCAAAGAAAACCCGCGATTTCCCGTAAATCCCGGGCTTGGCCCGTATAGTCGAATGTATACAAAGAAAGTACCCAGGGAGTAAACTCATTTCCCAAACGATTTTTTAATTTATTATGTCACCACTAAAACGCACGAGACTTGTAGTTTTCAAAAGTGTTTTCATTTCTGATGAGACGCTGAGTAAAAGAGGTTTAATCGCCGGCAAACGAAAAACCGCGATTTCCCGTAAATCCCGGACTCGGCCCGTATAGTCAAAAGTATACAAAGAAAGTACCCAGGGAGTAAACTCATTTCCCGAACGATTTTTTAAATTATTTTTTCACCACTAAAACGTATGAGACTTGTAGTTTTCAGAAATGTTTTCATTTTTGATGAGACGCTTAATGAATGTGGTTTAATCGCCGGCAAACGAAAACCCGCGATTTCCCATAAATCCCGGACTCGGCCCGTATAGTCAAAAGTATACAAAGAAAGTACCCAGGGAGTAAACTCATTTCCAAAACGATTTTTTAAATTATCTTTTTACCACTAAAACGCATGAGACTTGTAGTTTTTAAAAATGTTTTCATTTTTGATGAGACGCTAAATGAAAGGGGTTTAATCGCCGGCAAAGAAAACCCGCGATTTCCCGTAAATCCCGGACTCAGCCCGTATAGTCAAAAGTATACAAAGAAAGTACCCAGGGAGTAAACTCATTTCCCGAACGATTTTTTAAATTATTTTTTCACCACTAAAACGCATGAGACTTGTAGTTTTCAAAAATGTTTTCATTTTTGATGAGACGCTAAATGAAAGGGGTTTAATCGCCGGCAAAGAAAACCCGCGATTTCCCGTAAATCCCGGGCTTGGCCCGTATAGTCGAATGTATACAAAGAAAGTACCCAGGGAGTAAACTCATTTCCCAAATGATTTTTTAAATTCTTATGTCACCACTAAAACGCATGAGACTTGTAGTTTTCAGAAATGTTTTCATTTTTGATGAGACATTTAATGAAAGTGGTTTAATCGCCGGCAAACGAAAACCCGCGATTTCCCGTAAATCTCGGGCTTGGCTCGTATAATCGCATGTATACAAAGAAAGTACCCAGGGAGTAAACTCATTTCCCGAACGATTTTTTAAATTATTTTTTCACCACTAAAACGCATGAGACTTTAGTTTTCAAAAATGTTTTCATTTTTGATGAGACGCTAAATGAAAGGGGTTTAATCGCCGGCAAAGAAAACCCGCGATTTCCCGTAAATCCCGGGCTTGGCCCGTATAGTCGAATGTATACAAAGAAAGTACCCAGGGAGTAAACTCATTTCCCAAATGATTTTTTAAATTATTATGTCACCACTAAAACGCATGAGACTTGTAGTTTTCAAAAGTGTTTTCATTTTTGATGAGACGCTCAATAAAAGAGGTTTAATAGCCGGCAAACGAAAACCCGCGATTTCCCGTAAATCCCGGACTCGGCCCGTATAGTCAAAAGTATACAAAGAAAGTACCCAGGGAGTAAACTCATTTCCCGAACAATTTTTTAAATTATTTTTTCACCACTAAAACGTAGGAGACTTGTAGTTTTTAGAAATGTTTTCATTTTTGATGAGAGGCTTAATGAATGTGGTTTAATCGCCGGCAAACGAAAACCCGCGCTTTCACGTAAACCCCGGACTCGGCCCGTATAGTCAAAAGTATACAAAGAAAGTACCCAGGGAGTAAACTCATTTCCCGAACGATTTTTTAAATTATTTTTTCACCACTAAAACGTATGAGACTTGTAGTTTTCAGAAATGTTTTCATTTTTGATGAGACATTTAATGAAAGTGGTTTAATCGCCGGCAAATGAAAACCCGCGATTTCCCGTAAATCCCGGGCTTGGCTCGTATAGTCGAATGTATACAAAGAAAGTACCCAGGGAGTAAACTCATTTCCCGAACGATTTTTTAAATTATTTTTTCACCACTAAAACGCATGAGACTTGTAGTTTTTAAAAATGTTTTCATTTTTGATGAGACGCTGAATAAAGAAAGTTTAATCGCTGGTAAACGAAAACCCGCGATTTCCCGTAAATCCCGGACTCAGCCCGTATAGTCAAAAGTATACAAAGAAAGTACCCAGGGAGTAAACTCATTTCCCGAACGATTTTTTAAATTATTTTTTCACCACTAAAACGTATGAGACTTGTATATTTCAGAAATGTTTTCATTTTTGATGAGACATTTAATGAAAGTGATTTAATCGCCGGCAAACGAAAACCCGCGATTTCCCGTAAATCCCGGACTCGGCCCGTATAGTCAAAAGTATACAAAGAAAGTATATAGGGAGTAAACTCATTTCCCGAACGATTTTTTAAATTATTTTTTCACCACTAAAACGTATGAGACTTGTAGTTTTCAGATATGTTTTCATTTTTGATGAGAGGCTTAATGAATGTGGTTTAATCGCCGGCAAACGAAAACCCGCGATTTCCCGTAAATCCCGGACTCATCCCGTATAGTCAAAAGTATACAAAGAAAGTACCCAGGGAGTAAACTCATTTCCCGAACGATTTTTTAAATTATTTTTTCACCACTAAAACGCATGAGACTTGTAGTTTTTAAAAATGTTTTCATTTTTGATGAGACGCTAAATGAAAGGGGTTTAATCGCCGGCAAAGAAAACCCGCGATTTCCCTTAAATCCCGGGCTTGGCCCGTATAGTCGAATGTATACAAAGAAAGTACCCAGGGAGTAAACTCATTTCCCAAATGATTTTTTAAATTCTTATGTCACCACTAAAACGCATGAGACTTGTAGTTTTCAAAAGTGTTTTCATTTTTGATGAGACGCTGAATAAAAGAGGTTTAATCGCCGGCAAACGAAAACCCGCGATTTCCCGTAAATCCCGGACTCGGCCCGTATAGTCAAAAGTATACAAAGAAAGTACCCAGGGAGTAAACTCATTTCCCGAACGATTTTTTAAATTATTTTTTCACCACTAAAACGTATGAGACTTGTAGTTTTTAGAAATGTTTTCATTTTTGATGAGAGGCTTAATGAATGTGGTTTAATCGCCGGCAAACGAAAACCCGCGCTTTCCCGTAAACCCCGGACTCGACCCGTATAGTCAAAAGTATACAAAGAAAGTACCCAGGGAGTAAACTCATTTCCCGAACGATTTTTTAAATTATTTTTTCACCACTAAAACGTATGAGACTTGTAGTTTTCAGAAATGTTTTCATTTTTCATGAGACATTTAATGAAAGTGGTTTAATCGCCGGCAAACGAAAACCCGCGATTTCCCGTAAATCTCGGGCTTGGCTCGTATAGTCGAATGTATACAAAGAAAGTACCCAGGGAGTAAACTCATTTCCCGAACGATTTTTTAAATTATTTTTTCACCACTAAAACGCATGAGACTTGTAGTTTTCAAAAATGTTTTCATTTTTGATGAGACGCTAAATGAAAGGGGTTTAATCGCCGGCAAAGAAAACCCGCGATTTCCCGTAAATCCCGGGCTTGGCCCGTATAGTCGAATGTATACAAAGAAAGTACCCAGGGAGTAAACTCATTTCCCAAATGATTTTTTAAATTATTATGTCACCACTAAAACGCATGAGACTTGTAGTTTTCAAAAGTGTTTTCATTTTTGATGAGACGCTGAATAAAAGAGGTTTAATCGCCGGCAAACGAAAACCCGCGATTTCCCGTAAATCCCGGACTCGGCCCGTATAGTCAAAAGTATACAAAGAAAGTACCCAGGGAGTAAACTCATTTCCCGAACAATTTTTTAAATTATTTTTTCACCACTAAAACGTAGGAGACTTGTAGTTTTTAGAAATGTTTTCATTTTTGATGAGAGGCTTAATGAATGTGGTTTAATCGCCGGCAAACGAAAACCCGCGCTTTCCCGTAAACCCCGGACTCGGCCCGTATAGTCAAAAGTATACAAAGAAAGTACCCAGGGAGTAAACTCATTTCCCGAACGATTTTTTAAATTATTTTTTCACCACTAAAACGTATGAGACTTGTAGTTTTCAGAAATGTTTTCATTTTTGATGAGACATTTAATGAAAGTGGTTTAATCGCCGGCAAATGAAAACCCGCGATTTCCCGTAAATCCCGGGCTTGGCTCGTATAGTCGAATGTATACAAAGAAAGTACCCAGGGAGTAAACTCATTTCCCGAACGATTTTTTAAATTATTTTTTCACCACTAAAACGCATGAGACTTGTAGTTTTTAAAAATGTTTTCATTTTTGATGAGACGCTGAATAAAGGAAGTTTAATCGCCGGTAAAAGAAAACGCGCGATTTCCCGTAAATCCCGGACTCAGCCCGTATAGTCAAAAGTATACAAAGAAAGTACCCAGGGAGTAAACTCATTTCCCGAACGATTTTTTAAATTATTTTTTCACCACTAAAACGTATGAGACTTGTAGTTTTCAGAAATGTTTTCATTTTTGATGAGACATTTAATGAAAGTGGTTTAATCGCCGGCAAAGAAAACCCGCGATTTCCCGTAAATCCCGGGCTTGGCTCGTATAGTCGAATGTATACAAAGAAAGTACCCAGGGAGTAAACTCATTTCCCGAACGATTTTTTAAATTATTTTTTCACCACTAAAACGCATGAGACTTGTACTTTTCAAAAATGTTTTCATTTTTGATGAGACGCTAAATGAAAGGGGTTTAATCGCCGGCAAAGAAAACCCGCGATTTCCTGTAAATCCCGGGCTTGGCCCGTATAGTCGAATGTATACAAAGAAAGTACCCAGGGAGTAAACTCATTTCCCAAACGATTTTTTAAATTATTATGTCACCACTAAAACGCATGAGACATGTAGTTTTCAAAAATGTTTTCATTTTTGATGAGACGCTGAATAAAAGAGGTTTAATCGCCGGCAAACGAAAACCCGCGATTTCCCGTAAATCCCGGACTCGGCCCGTATAGTCAAAAGTATACAAAGAAAGTACCCAGGGAGTAAACTCATTTCCCGAACAATTTTTTAAATTATTTTTTCACCACTTAAACGTAGGAGACTTGTAGTTTTTAGAAATGTTTTCATTTTTGATGAGAAGCTTAATGAATGTGGTTTAATCGCCGGCAAACGAAAACCCGCGCTTTCCCGTAAACCCCGGACTCGGCCCGTATAGTCAAAAGTATACAAAGAAAGTACCCAGGGAGTAAACTCATTTCCCGAACGATTTTTTAAATTATTTTTTCACCACTAAAACGTATGAGACTTGTAGTTTTCAGAAATGTTTTCATTTTTGATGAGACATTTAATGAAAGTGGTTTAATCGCCGGCAAATGAAAACCCGCGATTTCCCGTAAATCCCGGGCTTGGCTCGTATAGTCGAATGTATACAAAGAAAGTACCCAGGGAGTAAACTCATTTCCCGAACGATTTTTTAAATTATTTTTTCACCACTAAAACGCATGAGACTTGTAGTTTTTAAAAATGTTTTCATTTTTGATGAGACGCTGAATAAAGGAAGTTTAATCGCCGGTAAACGAAAACCCGCGATTTCCCGTAAATCCCGGACTCAGCCCGTATAGTCAAAAGTATACAAAGAAAGTACCCAGGGAGTAAACTCATTTCCCGAACGATTTTTTAAATTATTTTTTCACCACTAAAACGCATGAGACTTGTAGTTTTTAAAAATGTTTTCATTTTTGATGAGACGCTGAATAAAGGAAGTTTAATCGCCGGTAAACGAAAACCCGCGATTTCCCGTAAATCCCGGACTCAGCCCGTATAGTCAAAAGTATACAAAGAAAGTACCCAGGGAGTAAACTCATTTCCCGAACGATTTTTTAAATTATTTTTTCACCACTAAAACGTATGAGACTTGTAGTTTTCAGAAATGTTTTCATTTTTGATGAGACATTTAATGAAAGTGGTTTAATCGCCGGCAAACGAAAACCAGCGATTTCCCGTAAATCCCGGGCTTGGCTCGTATAGTCGAATGTATACAAAGAAAGTACCCAGGGAGTAAACTCATTTCCCGAACGATTTTTTAAATTATTTTTTCACCACTAAAACGCATGAGACTTGTACTTTTCAAAAATGTTTTCATTTTTGATGAGACGCTAAATGAAAGGGGTTTAATCGCCGGCAAAGAAAACCCGCGATTTCCTGTAAATCCCGGGCTTGGCCCGTATAGTCGAATGTATACAAAGAAAGTACCCAGGGAGTAAACTCATTTCCCAAACGATTTTTTAAATTATTATGTCACCACTAAAACGCATGAGACATGTAGTTTTCAAAAATGTTTTCATTTTTGATGAGACGCTGAATAAAAGAGGTTTAATCGCCGGCAAACGAAAACCCGCGATTTCCCGTAAATCCCGGACTCGGCCCGTATAGTCAAAAGTATACAAAGAAAGTACCCAGGGAGTAAACTCATTTCCCGAACAATTTTTTAAATTATTTTTTCACCACTAAAACGTAGGAGACTTGTAGTTTTTAGAAATGTTTTCATTTTTGATGAGAGGCTTAATGAATGTGGTTTAATCGCCGGCAAACGAAAACCCGCGCTTTCCCGTAAACCCCGGACTCGGCCCGTATAGTCAAAAGTATACAAAGAAAGTACCCAGGGAGTAAACTCATTTCCCGAACGATTTTTTAAATTATTTTTTCACCACTAAAACGTATGAGACTTGTAGTTTTCAGAAATGTTTTCATTTTTGATGAGACATTTAATGAAAGTGGTTTAATCGCCGGCAAATGAAAACCCGCGATTTCCCGTAAATCCCGGGCTTGGCTCGTATAGTCGAATGTATACAAAGAAAGTACCCAGGGAGTAAACTCATTTCCCGAACGATTTTTTAAATTATTTTTTCACCACTAAAACGCATGAGACTTGTAGTTTTTAAAAATGTTTTCATTTTTGATGAGACGCTGAATAAAGGAAGTTTAATCGCCGGTAAACGAAAACCCGCGATTTCCCGTAAATCCCGGACTCAGCCCGTATAGTCAAAAGTATACAAAGAAAGTACCCAGGGAGTAAACTCATTTCCCGAACGATTTTTTAAATTATTTTTTCACCACTAAAACGTATGAGACTTGTAGTTTTCAGAAATGTTTTCATTTTTGATGAGACATTTAATGAAAGTGGTTTAATCGCCGGCAAACGAAAACCCGCGATTTCCCGTAAATCCCGGGCTTGGCTCGTATAGTCGAATGTATACAAAGAAAGTACCCAGGGAGTAAACTCATTTCCCGAACGATTTTTTAAATTATTTTTTCACCACTAAAACGCATGAGACTTGTACTTTTCAAAAATGTTTTCATTTTTGATGAGACGCTAAATGAAAGGGGTTTAATCGCCGGCAAAGAAAACCCGCGATTTCCTGTAAATCCCGGGCTTGGCCCGTATAGTCGAATGTATACAAAGAAAGTACCCAGGGAGTAAACTCATTTCCCAAACGATTTTTTAAATTATTATGTCACCACTAAAACGCATGAGACTTGTAGTTTTCAAAAGTGTTTTCATTTTTGATGAGACGCTGAATAAAAGAGGTTTAATCGCCGGCAAACGAAAACCCGCGATTTCCCGTAAATCCCGGACTCGGCCCGTATAGTCAAAAGTATACAAAGAAAGTACCCAGGGAGTAAACTCATTTCCGAACGATTTTTTAAATTATTTTTTCACCACTAAAACGTATGAGACTTGTAGTTTTCAGATATGTTTTCATTTTTGATGAGAGGCTTAATGAATGTGGTTTAATCGCCGGCAAACGAAAACCCGCGACTTCCCGTAAACCCCGGACTCGGCCCGTATAGTCAAAAGTATACAAAGAAAGTACCCAGGGAGTAAACTCATTTCCCGAACGATTTTTTAAATTATTATTTCACCACTAAAACCCATGAGACGTGTAGTTTTTAAAAATGTTTTCATTTTTGATGAGACGCTGAATAAAGGAAGTTTAATCGCCGGTAAACGAAAACCCGCGATTTCCCGTAAATCCCGGACTCAGCCCGTATAGTCAAAAGTATACAAAGAAAGTACCCAGGGAGTAAACTCATTTCCCGATTGATTTTTTAAATTATTTTTTCACCACTAAAACGCATGAGACTTGTAGTTTTCAAAAATGTTTTCATTTTTGATGAGACGCTAAATGAAAGGGGTTTAATCGCCGGCAAAGAAAACCCGCGATTTCCCGTAAATCCCGGGCTTGGCCAGTATAGTCGAATGTATACAAAGAAAGTACCCAGGGAGTAAACTCATTTCCCAAATGATTTTTTAAATTCTTATGTCACCACTAAAACGCATGAGACTTGTAGTTTTCAAAAGTGTTTTCATTTTTGATGAGACGCTGAATAAAAGAGGTTTAATCGCCGGCAAACGAAAACCCGCGATTTCCCGTAAATCCCGGACTCGGCCCGTATAGTCAAAAGTATACAAAGAAAGTACCCAGGGAGTAAACTCATTTCCCGAACGATTTTTTAAATTATTTTTTCACCACTAAAACGTATGAGACTTGTAGTTTTTAGAAATGTTTTCATTTTTGATGAGAGGCTTAATGAATTTGGTTTAATCGCCGGCAAACAAAAACCCGCGCTTTCCCGTAAACCCCGGACTCGACCCGTATAGTCAAAAGTATACAAAGAAAGTACCCAGGGAGTAAACTCATTTCCCGAACGATTTTTTAAATTATTTTTTCACCACTAAAACGTATGAGACTTGTAGTTTTCAGAAATGTTTTCATTTTTGATGAGACATTTAATGAAAGTGGTTTAATCGCCGGCAAACGAAAACCCGCGATTTCCCGTAAATCTCGGGCTTGGCTCGTATAGTCGAATGTATACAAAGAAAGTACCCAGGGAGTAAACTCATTTCCCGAACGATTTTTTAAATTATTTTTTCACCACTAAAACGCATGAGACTTGTAGTTTTCAAAAATGTTTTCATTTTTGATGAGACGCTAAATGAAAGGGGTTTAATCACCGGCAAAGAAAACCCGCGATTTCCCGTAAATCCCGGGCTTGGCCCGTATAGTCGAATGTATACAAAGAAAGTACCCAGGGAGTAAACTCATTTCCCAACTGATTTTTTAAATTATTATGTCACCACTAAAACGCATGAGACTTGTAGTTTTCAAAAGTGTTTTCATTTTTGATGAGACGCTGAATAAAAGAGGTTTAATCGCCGGCAAACGAAAACCCGCGATTTCCCGTAAATCCCGGACTCGGCCCGTATAGTCAAAAGTATACAAAGAAAGTACCCAGGGAGTAAACTCATTTCCCGAACAATTTTTTAAATTATTTTTTCACCACTAAAACGTAGGAGACTTGTAGTTTTCAGAAATGTTTTCATTTTTGATGAGACATTTAATGAAAGTGGTTTAATCGCCGGCAAACGAAAACCCGCGATTTCCCGTAAATCCCGGGCTTGGCTCGTATAGTCGAATGTATACAAAGAAAGTACCCAGGGAGTAAACTCATTTCCCGAACGATTTTTTAAATTATTTTTTCACCACTAAAACGCATGAGACTTGTAGTTTTCAAAAATGTTTTCATTTTTGATGAGACGCTAAATGAAAGGGGTTTAATCGCCGGCAAAGAAAACCCGCGATTTCCTGTAAATCCCGGGCTTGGCCCGTATAGTCGAATGTATACAAAGAAAGTACCCAGGCAGTAAACTCATTTCCCGAACGATTTTTTAAATTATTATTTCACCACTAAAACCCATGAGACGTGTAGTTTTTAAAAATGTTTTCATTTTTGATGAGACGCTGAATAAAGGAAGTTTAATCGCCGGTAAACGAAAGCCCACGATTTCCCGTAAATCCCGGGCTTGGCTCGTATAGTCGAATGTATACAAAGAAAGTACCCAGGGAGTAAACTCATTTCCCGAACGATTTTTTAAATTATTTTTTCACCACTAAAACGCATGAGACTTGTAGTTTTCAAAAATGTTTTCATTTTTGATGAGACGCTAAATGAAAGGGGTTTAATCGCCGGCAAAGAAAACCCGCGATTTCCCGTAAATCCCGGGCTTGGCCCGTATAGTCGAATGTATACAAAGAAAGTACCCAGGGAGTAAACTCATTTCCCAAACGATTTTTTAAATTATTATGTCACCACTAAAACGCATGAGACTTGTAGTTTTCAAAAGTGTTTTCATTTTTGATGAGACGCTGAGTAAAAGAGGTTTAATTGCCGGCAAACGAAAACCCGCGATTTCCCGTAAATCCCGGACTCGGCCTGTATAGTCAAAAGTATACAAAGAAAGTACCCAGGGAGTAAACTCATTTCCCGAACGATTTTTTAAATTATTTTTTCACCACTAAAACGTATGAGACCTGTAGTTTTCAGAAATGTTTTCATTTTTGATGAGAGGCTTAATGAATGTGGTTTAATCGCCGGTAAACGAAAACCCGCGATTTCCCGTAAATCCCGGGCTTGGCTCGTATAGTCGAATGTATACAAAGAAAGTACCCAGGGAGTAAACTCATTTCCCGAACGATTTTTTAAATTATTTTTTCACCACTAAAACGTATGAGACTTGTAGTTTTTAGAAATGTTTTCATTTTTGATGAGACATTTAATGAAAGTGGTTTAATCGCTGGCAAATGAAAACCCGCGATTTCCCGTAAATCCCGGGCTTGGCTCGTATAGTCGAATGTATACAAAGAAAGTAACCAGGGAGTAAACTCATTTCCCGAACGATTTTTTGAATTATTTTTTCACCACTAAAACGCATGAGACTTGTAGTTTTCAAAAATGTTTTCATTTTTGATGAGACGCTAAATGAAAGGGGTTTAATCGCCGGCAAAGAAAACCCGCGATTTCCCGTAAATCCCGGGCTTGGCCCGTATAGTCGAATGTATACAAAGAAAGTACCCAGGGAGTAAACTCATTTCCCAAACGATTTTTTAAATTATTATGTCACCACTAAAACGCATGAGACTTGTAGTTTTCAAAAGTGTTTTCATTTTTGATGAGACGTTGAGTAAAAGAGGTTTAATCGCTGGCAAACCAAAACCAGCGATTTCCCGTAAATCCCGGACTCGGCCCGTATAGTCAAAAGTATACAAAGAAAGTACCCAGGGAGTAAACTCATTTCCCGAACGATTTTTTAAATTATTTTTTAACCACTAAAACGTATGAGACTTGTAGTTTTCAGAAATGTTTTCATTTTTGATGAGAGGCTTAATGAATGTGGTTTAATCGCCGGCAAACGAAAACCCGCGATTTCCCGTAAATCCCGGGCTTGGCTCGTATAGTCGAATGTATACAAAGAAAGTACCCAGGGAGTAAACTCATTTCCCGAACGATTTTTTAAATTATTTTTTCACCACTAAAACGCATGAGACTTGTAGTTTTCAAAAATGTTTTCATTTTTGATGAGACGCTGAATAAAGGAAGTTTAATCGCCGGTAAACGAAAACCCGCGATTTCCCGTAAATCTCAGACTCAGCCCGTATAGTCAAAAGTATACAAAGAAAGTACCCAGGGAGTAAACTCATTTCCCGAACGATTTTTAAATTATTTTTTCACCACTAAAACGTATGAGACTTGTAGTTTTCAGAAAAGTTTTCATTTTTGATGAGACATTTAATGAAAGTGGTTTAATCGCCGGCAAACGAAAACCCGCGATTTCCCGTAAATCCCGGGCTTGGCTCGTATAGTCGAATGTATACAAAGAAAGTACCCAGGGAGTAAACTCATTTCCCGAACGATTTTTTAAATTATTTTTTCACCACTAAAACGCATGAGACTTGTAGTTTTCAAAAATGTTTTCATTTTTGATGAGACGCTAAATGAAAGGGGTTTAATCGCCGGCAAAGAAAACCCGCGATTTCCCGTAAATCCCGGGCTTGGCCCGTATAGTCGAATGTATACAAAGAAAGTACCCAGGGAGTAAACTCATTTCCCAAACGATTTTTTAAATTATTATGTCACCACTAAAACGCATGAGACTTGTAGTTTTCAAAAGTGTTTTCATTTTTGATGAGACGCTGAATAAAAGAGGTTTAATCGCCGGCAAACGAAAACCCGCGATTTCCCGTAAATCCCGGACTCGGCCCGTATAGTCAAAAGTATACAAAGAAAGTACCCAGGGAGTAAACTCATTTCCCGAACGATTTTTTAAATTATTTTTTCACCACTAAAACGTATGAGACTTGTAGTTTTCAGAAATGTTTTCATTTTTGATGAGAGGCTTAATGAATGTGGTTTAATCGCCGGCAAACGAAAACCCGCGATTTCCCGTAAACCCCGGACTCGGCCCGTATAGTCAAAAGTATACAAAGAAAGTACCCAGGGAGTAAACTCATTTCCCGAACGATTTTTTAAATTATTATTTCACCACTAAAACCCATGAGACTTGTAGTTTTTAAAAATGTTTTCATTTTTGATGAGACGCTGAATAAAGGAAGTTTAATTGCCGGTAAACGAAAACCTGCGATTTCCCGTAAATCCCGGACTCAGCCCGTATAGTCAAAAGTATACAAAGAAAGTACCCAGGAAGTAAACTCATTTCCCGAACGATTTTTTAAATTATTTTTTCACCACTAAAACGCATGAGACTTGTAGTTTTCAAAAATGTTTTCATTTTTGATGAGACGCTAAATGAAAGGGGTTTAATCGCCGGCAAAGAAAACCCGCAATTTCCCGTAAATCCCGGGCTTGGCCCGTATAGTCGAATGTATACAAAGAAAGTACCCAGGGAGTAAACTCATTTCCCAAACGATTTTTTAAATTATTATGTCACCACTAAAACGCATGAGACTTGTAGTTTTCAAAAGTGTTTTCATTTTTGATGAGACGCTGAGTAAAAGAGGTTTAATCGCCGGCAAACGAAAACCGCGATTTCCCGTAAATCCCGGACTCGGCCCGTATAGTCAAAAGTATACAAAGAAAGTACCCAGGGAGTAAACTCATTTCCCGAACGATTTTTTAAATTAATTTTTCACCACTAACACGTATGAGACTTGTAGTTTTCAGAAATGTTTTCATTTTTGATGAGACATTTAATGAAAGTGGTTTAATCGCCGGGAAACGAAAACCCGCGATTTCCCGTAAATCCCGGGCTTGGCTCGTATAGTCGAATGTATACAAAGAAAGTACCCAGGGAGTAAACTCATTTCCCGAACGATTTTTTAAATTATTTTTTCACCACTAAAACGCATGAGATTTGTAGTTTTTAAAAATGTTTTCATTTTTGATGAGACGCTAAATGAAAGGGGTTTAATCGCCGGCAAACGAAAACCCGCGAATTCCCTTAAATCCCGGACTCAGCTCGTATAGTCAAAAGAATACAAAGAAAGTACCCAGGGAGTTATCTCATTTCCCCAACGATTTTTTAAATTATTTTTTCACCACTAAAACGTATGAGACTTGTAGTTTTTAGAAATGTTTTCATTTTTGATGAGACATTTAATGAAAGTGGTTTAATCGCCGGCAAACGAAAACCCGCGATTTCCCGTAAATCCCGGGCTTGGCCCGTATAGTCGAATGTATACAAAGAAAGTACCCAGGGAGTTATCTCATTTCCCGAACGATTTTTTAATTTATTTTTTCACCACTAAAACGTATGAGACTTGTAGTTTTCAGAAATGTTTTCATTTTTGATGAGACATTTAATGAAAGTGGTTTAATCGCCGGCAAACGAAAACCCGCGATTTCCCGTAAATCCCGGGCTTGGCTCGTATAGTCGAATGTATACAAAGAAAGTGCCCAGGGAGTAAACTCATTTCCCGAACGATTTTTTAAATTATTTTTTCACCACTAAAACGCATGAGACTTGTAGTTTTCAAAAATGTTTTCATTTTTGATGAGACGCCTAATGAAAGGGGTTTAATTGCCGGCAAACGAAATCCCGCAATTTCCCGTAAATCCCAGACTCGGCCCGTATAGTCAACAGTATACAAAGAAAGTACCCAGGGAGTAAACTCATTTCCCGAACGATTTTTTAAATTATTTTTTCACCACTAAAACGTATGAGACTTGTAGTTTTCAGAAATGTTTTCATTTTTGATGAGACATTTAATGAAAGTGGTTTAATCGCCGGCAAACGAAAACCCGCGATTTCCCGTAAATCCCGGGCTTGGCCCGTATAGTCGAATGTATACAAAGAAAGTACCCAGGGAGTAAACTCATTTCCCAAACGATTTTTTAAATTATTATGTCACCACTAAAACGCATGAGACTTGTAGTTTTCAAAAGGGTTTTCATTTTTGATGAGACGCTGAATAAAAGAGGTTTAATCGCCGGCAAACGAAAACCCGCGATTTCCCGTAAATCCCGGACTTGGCCCGTATAGTCAAAAGTATACAAAGAAAGTACCCTGTGAGTAAACTCATTTCCAAAACGATTTTTTAAATAATCTTTTCACCACTAAAACGCATGAGACTTTTAGTTTTTAAAAATGTTTTCATTTTTGATGAGACGCTGAATAAAAGAAGTTTAATCGACGGCAAACGAAAACCCGCCATTTCCCGTAAACCCCGGACATGGCCCGTATAGTCAAAAGTATACAAAGAAAGTACCCAGGGAGTAAACTCTTTTCCCAAACGATTTTTTAAATTATTATTTCACCACTAAAACCCATGAGACATGTAGTTTTTAAAAATGTTTTCATTTTTGATGAGACGCTGAATAAAGGAAGTTTAATCGCCGGTAAACGAAAACCCGCGATTTCCCGTAAATCCCGGACTCAGACCGTATAGTCAAAAGTATACAAAGAAAGTACCCAGGGAGTAAACTCATTTCCCGAACGATTTTTTAAATTAATTTTTCACCACTAAAACGTATGAGACTTGTAGTTTTCAGAAATGTTTTCATTTTTGATGAGACATTTAATGAAAGTGGTTTAATCGCCGGCAAACGAAAACCCGCGATTTCCTGTAAATCCCGGGCTTGGCTCGTATAGTCGAATGTATACAAAGAAAGTACCCAGGGAGTAAACTCATTTCCCGAACGATTTTTTAAATTATTTTTTCACCACTAAAACGCATGAGATTTGTAGTTTTTAAAAATGTTTTCATTTTTGATGAGACGCTAAATGAAAGGGGTTTAATCGCCGGCAAACGAAAACCCGCGATTTCCCGTAAATCCCGGGCTTGGCCCGTATAGTCGAATGTATACAAAGAAAGTACCCAGGGAGTAAACTCATTTTCCAAACGATTTTTTAAATTATTTTTTCACCACTAAAACGCATGAGACTTGTAGTTTTCAAAAGTGTTTTCATTTTTGATGAGACGCTTAATGAATGTGGTTTAATCGACAGCAAACGAAAACCCGCCATTTCCCGTAAATCCCGGACTCAGCCCGTATAGTCAAAAGTATACAAAGAAAGTACCCAGGGAGTAAACTCATTTCCCGAACGATTTTTTAAATTAATTTTTCACCACTAAAACGTATGAGACTTGTAGTTTTCAGAAATGTTTTCATTTTTGATGAGACATTCAATGAAAGTGGTTTAATCGCCGGCAAACGAAAACCCGCGATTTCCCGTAAATCCCGGGCTTGGCTCGTATAGTCGAATGTATACAAAGAAAGTACCCAGGGAGTAAACTCATTTCCCGAACGATTTTTTAAATTATTTTTTCACCACTAAAACGCATGAGATTTGTAGTTTTTAAAAATGTTTTCATTTTTGATGAGACGCTAAATGAAAGGGGTTTAATCGCCGGCAAACAAAAACCCGCGATTTCCCGTAAATCCCGGGCTTGGCCCGTATAGTCGAATGTATGCAAAGAAAGTACCCAGGGATTAAACTCATTTCCCAAACGATTTTTTAAATTATTTTGTCACCACTAAAACGCATGAGACTTGTAGTTTTCAAAAGTGTTTTCATTTTTGATGAGACGCTGAATAAAAGAGGTTTAATCGCCGGCAAACGAAAACCCGCAATTTCCCGTAAATCCCGGACTCGGCCCGTATAGTCAAAAGTATACAAAGAAAGTACCCAGGGAGTAAACTCATTTCCCGAACGATTTTTAAAATTATTATTTCACTACTAAAGCCCATGAGACTTGTAGTTTTTAAAAATATTTTCATTTTTGATGAGACGCTGAATAAAGGAAGTTTAATCGCCGGTAAACAAAAACCCGCGATTTCCCGTAAATCCCGGACTCAGCCCGTATAGTCAAAAGAATACAAAGAAAGTACCCAGGGAGTTATCTCATTTCCCGAACGATTTTTTAAATTATTTTTTCACCACTAAAACGTATGAGACTTGTAGTTTTCAGAAATGTTTTCATTTTTGATGAGACCGTTAATGAAAGTGGTTTAATCGCCGGCAAACGAAAACCCGCGATTTCCCGTAAATCCCGGACTCAGCCCGTATAGTCAAAAGAATACAAAGAAAGTACCCAGGGAGTTATCTCATTTCCCGAACGATTTTTTAAATTATTTTTTCACCACTAAAACGTATGAGACTTGTAGTTTTCAGAAATGTTTTCATTTTTGATGAGACATTTAAAGAAAGTGGTTTAATCGCCGGCAAACGAAAACCCGCGATTTCCCGTAAATCCCGGGCTTGGCTCGTATAGTCGAATGTATACAAAGAAAGTGCCCAGGGAGTAAACTCATTTCCCGAACGATTTTTTAAATTATTTTTTCACCACTAAAACGCATGAGACTTGTAGTTTTTAAAAATGTTTTCATTTTTGATGAGACGCCTAATGAAAGGGGTTTAATTGCCGGCAAACGAAAACCCGCAATTTCCCGTAAATCCCAGACTCGGCCCGTATAGTCAACAGTATACAAAGAAAGTACCCAGGAAGTAAAGTCATTTCCCGAACGATTTTTAAAATTATTTTTTCACCACTAAAACGTATGAGACTTGTAGTTTTCAGAAATGTTTTCATTTTTGATGAGAGGCTTAATGAATGTGGTTTAATCGCCGGCAAACGAAAACCCGCCATTTCCCGTAAACCCCGGACTCGGCCCGTATAGTCAAAAGTATACAAAGAAAGTACCCAGGAAGTAAACTCATTTCCCGAACGATTTTTTAAATTATTATTTCACCACTAAAACCCATGTGACTTGTAGTTTTTAAAAATGTTTTCATTTTTGATGAGACGCTGAATAAAGGAAGTTTAATCGCCGGTAAACGAAAACCCGCGATTTCCCGTAAATCCCGGACTCAGCCCGTATAGTCAAAAGTATACAAAGAAAGTACCCAGGGAGTAAACTCATTTCCCGAACGATTTTTTAAATTATTTTTTCACCACTAAAACGTATGAGACTTGTAGTTTTCAGAAATGTTTTCATTTTTGATGAGACATTTAATGAAAGTGGTTTAATCGCCGGCAAACGAAAACCCGCGATTTCCCGTAAATCCCGGGCTTGGCTCGTATAGTCGAATGTATACAAAGAAAGTACCCAGGGAGTAAACTCATTTCCCGAACGATTTTTTAAATTATTTTTTCACCACTAAAACGCATGAGACCTGTAGTTTTCAAAAATGTTTTCATTTTTGATGAGACGCTAAATGAAAGGGGTTTAATCGCCGGCACAGAAAACCCGCGATTTCCCGTAAATCCCGGGCTTGGCCCGTATAGTCGAATGTATACAAAGAAAGTACCCAGGGAGTAAACTCATTTCCCAAACGATTTTTTAAATTATTATGTCACCACTAAAACGCATGAGACTTGTAGTTTTCAAAAGGGTTTTCATTTTTGATGAGACGCTGAATAAAAGAGGTTTAATCGCCGGCAAACGAAAACCCGCGATTTCCCGTAAATCCCGGACTTGGCCCGTATAGTCAAAAGTATACAAAGAAAGTACCCTGTGAGTAAACTCATTTCCAAAACGATTTTTTAAATAATCTTTTCAACACTAAAACGCATGAGACTTTTAGTTTTTAAAAATGTTTTCATTTTTGATGAGACGCTGAATAAAAGAAGTTTAATCGACGGCAAACGAAAACCCGCCATTTCCCGTAAACCCCGGACATGGCCCGTATAGTCAAAAGTATACAAAGAAAGTACCCAGGGAGTAAACTCATTTCCCGAACGATTTTTTAAATTATTATTTCACCACTAAAACCCATGAGACATGTAGTTTTTAAAAATGTTTTCATTTTTGATGAGACGCTGAATAAAGGAAGTTTAATCGCCGGTAAACGAAAACCCGCGATTTCCCGTAAATCCCGGACTCAGACCGTATAGTCAAAAGTATACAAAGAAAGTACCCAGGGAGTAAACTCATTTCCCGAACGATTTTTTAAATTAATTTTTCACCACTAAAACGTATGAGACTTGTAGTTTTCAGAAATGTTTTCATTTTTGATGAGACATTTAATGAAAGTGGTTTAATCGCCGGCAAACGAAAACCCGCGATTTCCTGTAAATCCCGGGCTTGGCTCGTATAGTCGAATGTATACAAAGAAAGTACCCAGGGAGTAAACTCATTTCCCGAACGATTTTTTAAATTATTTTTTCACCACTAAAACGCATGAGATTTGTAGTTTTTAAAAATGTTTTCATTTTTGATGAGACGCTAAATGAAAGGGGTTTAATCGCCGGCAAACGAAAACCCGCGATTTCCCGTAAATCCCGGACTCAGCCCGTATAGTCAAAAGAATACAAAGAAAGTACCCAGGGAGTTATCTCATTTCCCGAACGATTTTTTAAATTATTTTTTCACCACTAAAACGTATGAGACTTGTAGTTTTCAGAAATGTTTTCATTTTTGATGAGACATTTAATGAAAGTGGTTTAATCGCCGGCAAACGAAAACCCGCGATTTCCCGTAAATCCCGGGCTTGGCTCGTATAGTCAAATGTATACAAAGAAAGTGCCCAGGGAGTAAACTCATTTCCCGAACGATTTTTTAAGTTATTTTTTCACCACTAAAACGCATGAGACTTGTAGTTTTCAAAAATGTTTTCATTTTTGATGAGACGCCTAATGAAAGGGGTTTAATTGCCGGCAAACGAAAACCCGCAATTTCCCGTAAATCCCAGACTCGGCCCGTATAGTCAACAGTATACAAAGAAAGTACCCAGGAAGTAAAGTCATTTCCCGAACGATTTTTTAAATTATTATTTCACCACTAAAACCCATGAGACATGTAGTTTTTAAAAATGTTTTCATTTTTGATGAGACGCTGAATAAAGGAAGTTTAATCGCCGGTAAACGAAAACCCGCGATTTCCCGTAAATCCCGGACTCAGACCGTATAGTCAAAAGTATACAAAGAAAGTACCCAGGGAGTAAACTCATTTCCCGAACGATTTTTTAAATTAATTTTTCACCACTAAAACGTATGAGACTTGTAGTTTTCAGAAATGTTTTCATTTTTGATGAGACATTTAATGAAAGTGGTTTAATCGCCGGCAAACGAAAACCCGCGATTTCCTGTAAATCCCGGGCTTGGCTCGTATAGTCGAATGTATACAAAGAAAGTACCCAGGGAGTAAACTCATTTCCCGAACGATTTTTTAAATTATTTTTTCACCACTAAAACGCATGAGATTTGTAGTTTTTAAAAATGTTTTCATTTTTGATGAGACGCTAAATGAAAGGGGTTTAATCGCCGGCAAACGAAAACCCGCGATTTCCCGTAAATCCCGGACTCAGCCCGTATAGTCAAAAGAATACAAAGAAAGTACCCAGGGAGTTATCTCATTTCCCGAACGATTTTTTAAATTATTTTTTCACCACTAAAACGTATGAGACTTGTAGTTTTCAGAAATGTTTTCATTTTTGATTAGACATTTAATGAAAGTGGTTTAATCGCCGGCAAACGAAAACCCGCGATTTCCCGTAAATCCCGGGCTTGGCTCGTATAGTCAAATGTATACAAAGAAAGTGCCCAGGGAGTAAACTCATTTCCCGAACGATTTTTTAAGTTATTTTTTCACCACTAAAACGCATGAGACTTGTAGTTTTCAAAAATGTTTTCATTTTTGATGAGACGCCTAATGAAAGGGGTTTAATTGCCGGCAAACGAAAACCCGCAATTTCCCGTAAATCCCAGACTCGGCCCGTATAGTCAACAGTATACAAAGAAAGTACCCAGGAAGTAAAGTCATTTCCCGAACGATTTTTAAAATTATTTTTTCACCACTAAAACGTATGAGACTTGTAGTTTTCAGAAATGTTTTCATTTTTGATGAGAGGCTTAATGAATGTGGTTTAATCGCCGGCAAACGAAAACCCGCCATTTCCCGTAAACCCCGGACTCGGCCCGTATAGTCAAAAGTATACAAAGAAAGTACCCAGGAAGTAAACTCATTTCCCGAACGATTTTTTAAATTATTATTTCACCACTAAAACCCATGTGACTTGTAGTTTTTAAAAATGTTTTCATTTTTGATGAGACGCTGAATAAAGGAAGTTTAATCGCCGGTAAACGAAAACCCGCGATTTCCCGTAAATCCCGGACTCAGCCCGTATAGTCAAAAGTATACAAAGAAAGTACCCAGGGAGTAAACTCATTTCCCGAACGATTTTTTAAATTATTTTTTCACCACTAAAACGTATGAGACTTGTAGTTTTCTGAAATGTTTTCATTTTTGATGAGACATTTAATGAAAGTGGTTTAATCGCCGGCAAACGAAAACCCGCGATTTCCCGTAAATCCCGGGCTTGGCTCGTATAGTCGAATGTATACAAAGAAAGTACCCAGGGAGTAAACTCATTTCCCGAACGATTTTTTAAATTATTTTTTCACCACTAAAACGCATGAGACTTGTAGTTTTCAAAAATGTTTTCATTTTTGATGAGACGCTAAATGAAAGGGGTTTAATCGCCGGCACAGAAAACCCGCGATTTCCCGTAAATCCCGGGCTTGGCCCGTATAGTCGAATGTATACAAAGAAAGTACCCAGGGAGTAAACTCATTTCCCAAACGATTTTTTAAATTATTATGTCACCACTAAAACGCATGAGACTTGTAGTTTTCAAAAGGGTTTTCATTTTTGATGAGACGCTGAATAAAAGAGGTTTAATCGCCGGCAAACGAAAACCCGCGATTTCCCGTAAATCCCGGACTTGGCCCGTATAGTCAAAAGTATACAAAGAAAGTACCCTGTGAGTAAACTCATTTCCAAAACGATTTTTTAAATAATCTTTTCACCACTAAAACGCATGAGACTTTTAGTTTTTAAAAATGTTTTCATTTTTGATGAGACGCTAAATAAAAGAAGTTTAATCGACGGCAAACGAAAACCCGCCATTTCCCGTAAACCCCGGACATGGCCCGTATAGTCAAAAGTATACAAAGAAAGTACCCAGGGAGTAAACTCATTTCCCGAACGATTTTTTAAATTATTATTTCACCACTAAAACCCATGAGACATGTAGTTTTTAAAAATGTTTTCATTTTTGATGAGACGCTGAATAAAGGAAGTTTAATCGCCGGTAAACGAAAACCCGCGATTTCCCGTAAATCCCGGACTCAGACCGTATAGTCAAAAGTATACAAAGAAAGTACCCAGGGAGTAAACTCATTTCCCGAACGATTTTTTAAATTAATTTTTCACCACTAAAACGTATGAGACTTGTAGTTTTCAGAAATGTTTTCATTTTTGATGAGACATTTAATGAAAGTGGTTTAATCGCCGGCAAACGAAAACCCGCGATTTCCTGTAAATCCCGCGCTTGGCTCGTATAGTCGAATGTATACAAAGAAAGTACCCAGGGAGTAAACTCATTTCCCGAACGATTTTTTAAATTATTTTTTCACCACTAAAACGTATGAGGCTTGTAGTTTTCAGAAATGTTTTCATTTTTGATCAGAGGCTTAATGAATGTGGTTTAATCGCCGGCAAACGAAAACCCGCGATTTTCCGTAAATCCCGGGCTTGGCCCGTATAGTCGAATGTATACAAAGAAAGTACCCTGTGAGTAAACTCATTTCCAAAACGATTTTTTAAATTATCTTTTCACCACTAAAACGCATGAGACTTGTAGTTTTTAAAAATGTTTTCATTTTTGATGAGACGCTAAATAAAAGAAGTTTAATCGACGGCAAACGAAAACCCGCCATTTCCCGTAAACCCCGGACACGGCCCGTATAGTCAAAAGTATACAAAGAAAGTACCCAGGGAGTAAACTCATTTCCCGAACGATTTTTTAAATTATTATTTCACCACTAAAACCCATGAGACATGTAGTTTTTAAAAATGTTTTCATTTTTGATGAGACGCTGAATAAAGGAAGTTTAATCGCCGGTAAACGAAAACCCGCGATTTCCCGTAAATCCCGGACTCAGCCCGTATAGTCAAAAGTATACAAAGAAAGTACCCAGGGAGTAAACTCATTTCCCGAACGATTTTTTAAATTAATTTTTCACCACTAAAACGTATGAGACTTGTAGTTTTCAGAAATGTTTTCATTTTTGATGAGACATTCAATGAAAGTGGTTTAATCGCCGGCAAAAGAAAACCCGCGATTTCCCGTAAATCCCGGGCTTGGCTCGTATAGTCGAATGTATACAAAGAAAGTACCCAGGGAGTAAACTCATTTCCCGAACGATTTTTTAATTATTTTTTCACCACTAAAACGCATGAGATTTGTAGTTTTTAAAAATGTTTTCATTTTTGATGAGACGCTAAATGAAAGGGGTTTAATCGCCGGCAAACAAAAACCCGCGATTTCCCGTAAATCCCGGGCTTGGCCCGTATAGTCGAATGTATGCAAAGAAAGTACCCAGGGAGTAAACTCATTTCCCAAACGATTTTTTAAATTATTTTGTCACCACTAAAACGCATGAGACTTGTAGTTTTCAAAAGTGTTTTCATTTTTGATGAGACGCTGAATAAAAGAGGTTTAATCGCCGGCAAACGAAAACCCGCAATTTCCCGTAAATCCCGGATTCGGCCCGTATAGTCAAAAGTATACAAAGAAAGTACCCAAGGAGTAAACTCATTTCCCGAATTGATTTTTAAAATTATTATTTCACTACTAAAGCCCATGAGACTTGTAGTTTTTAAAAATATTTTCATTTTTGATGAGACGCTGAATAAAGGAAGTTTAATCGCCGGTAAACAAAAACCCGCGATTTCCCGTAAATCCCGGACTCAGCCCGTATAGTCAAAAGAATACAAAGAAAGTACCCAGGGAGTTATCTCATTTCCCGAACGATTTTTTAAATTATTTTTTCACCACTAAAACGTATGAGACTTGTAGTTTTCAGAAATGTTTTCATTTTTGATGACACCGTTAATGAAAGTGGTTTAATCGCCGGCAAACGAAAACCCGCGATTTCCCGTAAATCCCGGACTCAGCCCGTATAGTCAAAAGAATACAAAGAAAGTACCCAGGGAGTTATCTCATTTCCCGAACGATTTTTTAAATTATTTTCTCACCACTAAAACGTATGAGACTTGTAGTTTTCAGAAATGTTTTCATTTTTGATGAGACACTTAATGAAAGTGGTTTATTCGCCGGCAAACGAAAACCCGCGATTTCCCGTAAATCCCGGGCTTGGCTCGTATAGTCGAATGTATACAAAGAAAGTACCCAGGGAGTAAACTCATTTCCCGAACGATTTTTTAAATTATTTTTTCATCACTAAAACGCATGAGACTTGTAGTTTTCAAAAATGTTTTCATTTTTGATGAGACGCTGAATAAAAGAGGTTTAATCGCCGGATAAACGAAAACCCGCAATTTCCCGTAAATCCCGGACTCGGCCCGTATAGTCAAAAGTATACAAAGAAAGTACCCAGGGAGTAAACTCATTTCCCGAACGATTTTTAAAATTATTATTTCACTACTAAAGCCCATGAGACTTGTAGTTTTTAAAAATATTTTCATTTTTGATGAGACGCTTAATGAATGTGGTTTAATCGCCGGCAAACGAAAACCCGCGATTTCCCGTAAATCCAGGACTCGGCCCGTATAGTCAACAGTATACAAAGAAAGTACCCAGGAAGTAAACTCATTTCCCGAACGATTTTTAAAATTATTTTTTCACCACTAAAACGTATGAGACTTGTAGTTTTTAAAAATGTTTTCATTTTTGATGAGAGGCTTAATGAATGTGGTTTAATCGCCGGTAAACGAAAACCCGCCATTTCCCGTAAACCCCGGACTCGGTCCGTATAGTCAAAAGTATACAAAGAAAGTACCCAGGGAGTAAACTCATTTCCCGAACGATTTTTTAAATTATTTTTTCACCACTAAAACGTAAGAGACTTGTAGTTTTCAGAAATGTTTTCATTTTTGATGAGTCATTTAATGAATGTGGTTTAATCGCCGGCAAACAAAAACCCGCGATTTTCCGCAAATCCCGGGCTTGGCCCGTATAGTCGAATGTATACAAAGAAAGTACCCTGTGAGTAAACTCATTTCCACAACGATTTTTTAAATTGTCTTTTCACCACTAAAACGCATGAGACTTGTAGTTTTTAAAAATGTTTTCATTTTTGATGAGACGCTAAATGAAAGGGGTTTAATCGCCGGCAAACGAAAACCCGCGATTTCCCGTAAATCCCGGGCTTGGCACGTATAGTCGAATGTATACAAAGAAAGTACCCAGGGAGTAAACTCATTTCCCGAACGATTTCTTAAATTATTTTTTCACCACTAAAACGCATGAGATTTGTAGTTTTTAAAAATGTTTTCATTTTTGATGAGACGCTAAATGAAAGGGGTTTAATCGCCGGCAAACGAAAACCCGCGATTTCCCGTAAATCCCGGGCTTGGCCCATATAGTCGAATGTATGCAAAGAAAGTACCCAGGGAGTAAACTCATTTCCCAAACGATTTTTTAAATTATTTTGTCACCACTAAAACGCATGAGACTTGTAGTTTTAAAAAATGTTTTCATTTTTGATGAGACGCTAAATGAAAGGGGTTTAATCGCCGGCAAAGAAAACCCGCGATTTCCCGTAAATCCCGGGCTTGGCCCGTATAGTCGAATGTATACAAAGAAAGTACCCAGGGAGTAAACTCATTTCCCAAACGATTTTTTAAATTATTATGTCACCACTAAAACGCATGAGACTTGTAGTTTTCAAAAGTGTTTTCATTTTTGATGAGACGCTGAATAAAAGAGGTTTAATCGCCGGCAAACGAAAACCCGCGATTTCCCGTAAATCCCGGACTCGGCCCGTATAGTCAAAAGTATACAAAGAAAGTACCCAGGGAGTAAACTCATTTCCCGAACGATTTTTTAAATTATTTTTTCACCACTAAAACGTATGAGACTTGTAGTTTTCAGAAATGTTTTCATTTTTGATGAGAGGCTTAATGAATGTGGTTTAATCGCCGGCAAACAAAAACCCGCGATTTTCCGTAAATCCCGTGCTTGGCCCGTATAGTCGAATGTATACAAAGAAAGTACCCTGTGAGTAAACTCATTTCCAAAACGATTTTTTAAATTGTCTTTTCACCACTAAAACGCATGAGACTTGTAGTTTTTAAAAATGTTTTCATTTTTGATGAGACGCTAAATGAAAGGGGTTTAATCGCCGGCAAACGAAAACCCGCGATTTCCCGTAAATCCCGGGCTTGGCCCGTATAGTCGAATGTATACAAAGAAAGTACCCAGGAAGTAAACTCATTTCCCGAACGATTTTTTAATTTATTTTTTCACCACTAAAACGCATGAGATTTGTAGTTTTTAAAAATGTTTTCATTTTTGATGAGACGCTAAATGAAAGGGGTTTAATCGCCGGCAAACGAAAACCCGCGATTTCCCGTAAATCCCGGGCTTGGCCCATATAGTCGAATGTATGCAAAGAAAGTACCCAGGGAGTAAACTCATTTCCCAAACGATTTTTTAAATTATTTTGTCACCACTAAAACGCATGAGACTTGTAGTTTTCAAAAGTGTTTTCATTTTTGATGAGACGCTGAATAAAAGAGGTTTAATCGCCGGCAAACGAAAACCCACAATTTCCCGTAAATCCCGGACTCGGCCCGTATAGTCAAAAGTATACAAAGAAAGTACCCAGGGAGTAAACTCATTTCCCGAACGATTTTTAAAATTATTATTTCACTACTAAAGCCCATAAGACTTGTAGTTTTTAAAAATGTTTTCATTTTTTATGAGACGCTGAATAAAGGAAGTTTAATCGCCGGTATACGAAAACCCGCGATTTCCCGTAAATCCCGGACTCAGCCCGTATAGTCAAAAGAATACAAAGAAAGTACCCTGTGAGTAAACTCATTTCCAAAACGATTTTTTAAATTGTCTTTTCACCACTAAAACGCATAAGACTTGTAGTTTTTAAAAATGTTTTCATTTTTGATGAGACGCTAAATCAAAGGGGTTTAATCGCCGGCAAACGAAAACCCGCGATTTCCCGTAAATCCCGGGCTTGGCTCGTATAGTCGAATGTATACAAAGAAAGTACCCAGGGAGTAAACTCATTTCCCGAACGATTTTTTAAACTATTTTTTCACCACTAAAACGCATGAGATTTGTAGTTTTTAAAAATGTTTTCATTTTTGATGAGACGCTAAATGAAAGGGGTTTAATCGCCGGCAAACGAAAACCCGCGATTTCCCGTAAATCCCGGGCTTGGCCCATATAGTCGAATGTATGCAAAGAAAGTACCCAGGGAGTAAACTCATTTCCCAAACGATTTTTTAAATTATTTTGTCACCACTAAAACGCATGAGACTTGTAGTTTTAAAAAATGTTTTCATTTTTGATGAGACGCTAAATGAAAGGGGTTTAATCGCCGGCAAAGAAAACCCGCGATTTCCCGTAAATCCCGCGCTTGGCCCGTATAGTCGAATGTATACAAAGAAAGTACCCAGGGAGTAAACTCATTTCCCAAACGATTTTTTAATTTATTATGTCACCCCTAAAACGCATGAGACTTGTAGTTTTCAAAAGTGTTTTCATTTTTGATGAGACGCTGAATAAAAGAGGTTTAATCGCCGGCAAACGAAAACCCGCGATTTCCCGTAAATCCCGGACTCGGCCCGTATAGTCAAAAGTATACAAAGAAAGTACCCAGGGAGTAAACTCATTTCCCGAACGATTTTTTAAATTATTTTTTCACCACTAAAACGTATGAGACTTGTAGTTTTCAGAAATGTTTTCATTTTTGATGAGAGGCTTAATGAATGTGGTTTAATCGCCGGCAAACAAAAACCCGCGATTTTCCGTAAATCCCGGATTTGGCCCGTATAGTCTAATGTATACAAATAAAGTACCCTGTGAGTAAACTCATTTCCAAAACGATTTTTTAAATTGTCTTTTTACCACTAAAACGCATGAGACTTGTAGTTTTTAAAAATGTTTTCATTTTTGATGAGACGCTAAATGAAAGGGGTTTAATCGCCGGCAAACGAAAACCCGCGATTTCCCGTAAATCCCGGGCTTGGCTCGTATAGTCGAATGTATACAAAGAAAGTACCCAGGAAGTAAACTCATTTCCCGAACGATTTTTTAAATTATTTTTTCACCACTAAAACGCATGAGATTTGTAGTTTTTAAAAATGTTTTCATTTTTGATGAGACGCTAAATGAAAGGGGTTTAATCGCCGGCAAACGAAAACCCGCAATTTCCCGTAAATCCCGGGCTTGGCCCATATAGTCGAATGTATGCAAAGAAAGTACCCAGGGAGTAAACTCATTTCCCAAACGATTTTTTAAATTATTTTGTCACCACTAAAACGCATGAGACTTGTAGTTTTCAAAAGTGTTTTCATTTTTGATGAGACGCTGAATAAAAGAGGTTTAATCGCCGGCAAACGAAAACCCGCAATTTCCCGTAAATCCCGGACTCGGCCCGTATAGTCAAAAGTATACAAAGAAAGTACCCAGGGAGTAAACTCATTTCCAGAACGATTTTTAAAATTATTATTTCACTACTAAAGCCCATGAGACTTGTAGTTTTTAAAAATGTTTTCATTTTTGATGAGACGCTGAATAAAGGAAGTTTAATCGCCGGTAAACGAAAACCCGCGATTTCCCGTAAATCCCGGACTCAGCCCGTATAGTCAAAAGAATACAAAGAAAGTACCCAGGGAGTTGTCTCATTTCCCGAACGATTTTTTAAATTATTTTTTCACCACTAAAACGTATGAGACTTGTAGTTTTCAGAAATGTTTTCATTTTTGATGAGACATTTAATGAAAGTGGTTTAATCGCCGGCAAACGAAAACCCGCAATTTCCCGTAAATCCCGGACTCGGCCCGTATATTCAAAAGTATACAAAGAAAGTACCCAGGGAGTAAACTCATTTCCCGAACGATTTTTAAAATTATTATTTCACTACTAAAGCCCATGAGACTTGTAGTTTTTAAAAATGTTTTCATTTTTGATGAGACGCTGAATAAAGGAAGTTTAATCGCCGGTAAACGAAAACCCGCGATTTCCCGTAAATCCCGGACTCAGCCCGTATAGTCAAAAGAATACAAAGAAAGTACCCAGGGAGTTGTCTCATTTCCCGAACGATTTTTTAAATTATTTTTTCACCACTAAAACGTATGAGACTTGTAGTTTTCAGAAATGTTTTCATTTTTGATGAGACATTTAATGAAAGTGGTTTAATCGCCGGCAAACGAAAACCCGCAATTTCCCGTAAATCCCGGACTCGGCCCGTATATTCAAAAGTATACAAAGAAAGTACCCAGGGAGTAAACTCATTTCCCGAACGATTTTTAAAATTATTATTTCACTACTAAAGCCCATGAGACTTGTAGTTTTTAAAAATGTTTTCATTTTTGATGAGACGCTGAATAAAGGAAGTTTAATCGCCGGTAAACGAAAACCCGCGATTTCCCGTAAATCCCGGACTCAGCCCGTATAGTCAAAAGAATACAAAGAAAGTACCCAGGGAGTTATCTCATTTCCCGAACGATTTTTTAAATTATTTTTTCACCACTAAAACGTATGAGACTTGTAGTTTTCAGAAATGTTTTCATTTTTGATGAGACATTTAATGAAAGTGGTTTAATCGCCGGCAAACGAAAACCCGCGATTTCCCGTAAATCCCGGACTCAGCCCGTATAGTCAAAAGAATACAAAGAAAGTACCCAGGGAGTTATCTCATTTCCCGAACGATTTTTTAAATTATTTTTTCACCACTAAAACGTATGAGACTTGTAGTTTTCAGAAATGTTTTCATTTTTGATGAGACATTTAATGAAAGTGGTTTAATCGCCGGCAAACGAAAACCCGCGATTTCCCGTAAATCCCGGACTCAGCCGGTATAGTCAAAAGAATACAAAGAAAGTACCCAGGGAGTTATCTCATTTCCCGAACGATTTTTTAAATTATTTTTTCACCACTAAAACGTATGAGACTTGTAGTTTTCAGAAATGTTTTCATTTTTGATGAGACATTTAATGAAAGTGGTTTAATCGCTGGCAAACGAAAACCCGCGATTTCCCGTAAATCCCGGGCTTGGCTCGTATAGTCGAATGTATACAAAGAAAGTACCCAGGGAGTAAACTCATTTCCCGAACGATTTTTTAAATTATTTTTTCACCACTAAAACGCATGAGACTTGTAGTTTTCAAAAATGTTTTCATTTTTGATGAGACGCTTAATGAAAGGGGTTTAATCGCCGGCAAACGAAAACCCGCCATTTCCCGTAAACCCCGGACTCGGCCCGTATAGTCAAAAGTATACAAAGAAAGTACCCAGGGAGTAAACTCATTTCCCGAACGATTTTTTAAATTATTATTTCACCACTAAAACCCATGAGACTTGTAGTTTTTAAAAATGTTTTCATTTTTGATGAGACGCTGAATAAAGGAAGTTTAATCGCCGGTAAACGAAAACCCGCGATTTCCCGTAAATCCCGGACTCAGCCCGTATAGTCAAAAGTATACAAAGAAAGTACCCAGGGAGTAAACTCATTTCCCGAACGATTTTTTAAATTATTTTTTCACCACTAAAACGTAAGAGACTTGTAGTTTTCAAAAATGTTTTCATTTTTGATGAGACGCTAAATGAAAGGGGTTTAATCGCCGGCAAAGAAAACCCGCGATTTTCCGTAAATCCCGGGCTTGGCCCGTATAGTCGAATGTATACAAAGAAAGTACCCTGTGAGTAAACTCATTTCCAAAACGATTTTTTAAATTATTTTTTCACCACTAAAACGCATGAGACTTGTAGTTTTTAAAAATGTTTTCATTTTTGATGAGACGCTGAATAAAAGAAGTTTAATCGACGGCAAAGAAAACCCGCCATTTCCCGTAAAACCCGGACACGGCCCGTATAGTGAAAAGTATACAAAGAAAGTACCCAGGGAGTAAACTCATTTCCCGAACGATTTTTTAAATTATTATTTCACCACTAAAACCCATGAGACATGTAGTTTTTAAAAATGTTTTCATTTTTGATGAGACGCTGAATAAAGGAGGTTTAATCGCCGGTAAACGAAAACCCGCGATTTCCCGTAAATCCCGGACTCAGCCCGTATAGTCAAAAGTATACAAAGAAAGTACCCAGGGAGTAAACTCATTTCCCGAACGATTTTTTAAATTAATTTTTCACCACTAAAACGTATGAGACTTGTAGTTTTCAGAAATGTTTTCATTTTTGATGAGACATTCAATGAAAGTGGTTTAATCGCCGGCAAACGAAAACCCGCGATTTCCCGTAAATCCCGGGCTTGGCTCGTATAGTCGAATGTATACAAAGAAAGTACCCAGGGAGTAAACTCATTTCCCGAACGATTTTTTAAATTATTTTTTCACCACTAAAACGCATGAGATTTGTAGTTTTTAAAAATGTTTTCATTTTTGATGAGACGCTAAATGAAAGGGGTTTAATCACCGGCAAATGAAAACCCGCGATTTCCCGTAAATCCCGGGCTTGGCCCGTATAGTCGAATGTATGCAAAGAAAGTACCCAGGGAGGAAACTCATTTCCCAAACGATTTTTTAAATTATTTTGTCACCACTAAAACGCATGAGACTTGTAGTTTTCAAAAGTGTTTTCATTTTTGATGAGACGCTGAATAAAAGAGGTTTAATCGCCGGCAAACGAAAACCCGCAATTTCCCGTAAATCCCGGACTCGGCCCGTATAGTCAAAAGTATACAAAGAAAGTACCCAGGGAGTAAACTCATTTCCCGAACGATTTTTAAAATTATTATTTCACTACTAAAGCCCATGAGACTTGTAGTTTTTAAAAATATTTTCATTTTTGATGAGACGCTGAATAAAGGAAGTTTAATCGCCGGTAAACAAAAACCCGCGATTTCCCGTAAATCCCGGACTCAGCCCGTATAGTCAAAAGAATACAAAGAAAGTACCCAGGGAGTTATCTCATTTCCCGAACGATTTTTTAAATTATTTTTTCACCACTAAAACGTATGTGACTTGTAGTTTTCAGAAATGTTTTCATTTTTGATGAGACATTTAATGAAAGTGGTTTAATCGCCGGCAAACGAAAACCCGCGATTTCCCGTAAATCCCGGACTCAGCCCGTATAGTCAAAAGAATACAAAGAAAGTACCCAGGGAGTTATCTCATTTCCCGAACGATTTTTTAAATTATTTTCTCACCACTAAAACGTATGAGACTTGTAGTTTTCAGAAATGTTTTCATTTTTGATGAGACATTTAATGAAAGTGGTTTAATCGCCGGCAAACGAAAACCCGCGATTTCGCGTAAATCCCGGGCTTGGCTCGTATAGTCGAATGTATACAAAGAAAGTACCCAGGGAGTAAACTCATTTCCCGAACGATTTTTTAAATTATTTTTTCACCACTAAAACGCATGAGACTTGTAGTTTTCAAGAATGTTTTCATTTTTGATGAGACGCTTAATGAAAGGGGTTTAATCGCCGGCAAACGAAAACCTGCGATTTCCCGTAAATCCCGGACTCGGCCCGTATAGTCAACAGTATACAAAGAAAGTACCCAGGAAGTAAACTCATTTCCCGAACGATTTTTAAAATTATTTTTTCACCACTAAAACGTATGAGACTTGTAGTTTTTAGAAATGTTTTCATTTTTGATGAGACGCTGAGTAAAGGAAGTTTAGTCGCCGGTAAACGAAAACCCGCGATTTCCCGTAAATCCCGGACTCAGCCCGTATAGTCAAAAGTATACAAAGAAAGTACCCAGGGAGTAAACTCATTTCCCGAACGATTTTTTAAATTATTTTTTCACCACTAAAACGTATGAGACTTGTAGTTTTCAGAAATGTTTTCATTTTTGATGAGACATTTAATGAAGGTGGTTTAATCGCCGGCAAACGAAAACCCGCGATTTCCCGTAAATCCCGGGCTTGGCTCGTATAGTCGAATGTATACAAAGAAAGTACCCAGGGAGTAAACTCATTTCCGGAACGATTTTTGAAATTATTTTTTCACCACTAAAACGCATGAGACATGTAGTTTTCAAAAATGTTTTCATTTTTGATGAGACGCTAAATGAAAGGGGTTTAATTGCCGGCAAAGAAAACCCGCGATTTCCCGTAAATCCCGGGCTTGGCCCGTATAGTCGAATGTCTACAAAGAAAGTACCCAGGGAGTAAACTCATTTCCCAAACGATTTTTTGAATTATTATGTCACCACTAAAACGCATGAGACTTGTAGTTTTCAAAAGTGTTTTCATTTTTGATGAGACGCTGAATAAAAGAGGTTTAATCGCCGGCAAACGAAAACCCGCGATTTCCCGTAAATCCCGGACTCGGCCCGTATAGTCAAAAGTATACAAAGAAAGTACCCAGGGAGTAAACTCATTTCCCGAACGATTTTTTAAATTATTTTTTCACCACTAAAACGTATGAGACTTGTAGTTTTCAGAAATGTTTTCATTTTTGATGAGAGGCTTAATGAATGTGGTTTAATCGCCGGCAAACAAAAACCCGCGATTTTCCGTAAATCCCGGGCTTGGCCCGTATAGTCGAATGTATACAAAGAAAGTACCCAGGGAGTAAACTCATTTCCCGAACGATTTTTTAAATTATTTTTTCACCACTAAAACGCATGAGATTTGTAGTTTCTAAAAATGTTTTCATTTTTGATGAGACGCTAAATGAAAGGGGTTTAATCACCGGCAAATGAAAACCCGCGATTTCCCGTAAATCCCGGGCTTGGCCGTATAGTCGAATGTATGCAAAGAAAGTACCCAGGGAGGAAACTCATTTCCCAAACGATTTTTTAAATTATTTTGTCACCACTAAAACGCATGAGACTTGTAGTTTTCAAAAGTGTTTTCATTTTTGATGAGACGCTGAATAAAAGAGGTTTAATCGCCGGCAAACGAAAACCCGCAATTTCCCGTAAATCCCGGACTCGGCCCATATAGTCAAAAGTATACAAAGAAAGTACCCAGGGAGTAAACTCATTTCCCGAACGATTTTTAAAATTATTATTTCACTACTAAAGCCCATGAGACTTGTAGTTTTTAAAAATATTTTCATTTTTGATGAGACGCTGAATAAAGGAAGTTTAATCGCCGGTAAACAAAAACCCGCGATTTCCCGTAAATCCCGGACTCAGCCCGTATAGTCAAAAGAATACAAAGAAAATACCCAGGGAGTTATCTCATTTCCCGAACGATTTTTTAAATTATTTTTTCACCACTAAAACGTATGTGACTTGTAGTTTTCAGAAATGTTTTCATTTTTGATGAGACATTTAATGAAAGTGGTTTAATCGCCGGCAAACGAAAACCCGCGATTTCCCGTAAATCCCGGACTCAGCCCGTATAGTCAAAAGAATACAAAGAAAGTACCCAGGGAGTTATCTCATTTCCCGAACGATTTTTTAAATTATTTTCTCACCACTAAAACGTATGAGACTTGTAGTTTTCAGAAATGTTTTCATTTTTGATGAGACATTTAATGAAAGTGGTTTAATCGCCGGCAAACGAAAACCCGCGATTTCGCGTAAATCCCGGGCTTGGCTCGTATAGTCGAATGTATACAAAGAAAGTACCCAGGGAGTAAACTCATTTCCCGAACGATTTTTTAAATTATTTTTTCACCACTAAAACGCATGAGACTTGTAGTTTTCAAGAATGTTTTCATTTTTGATGAGACGCTTAATGAAAGGGGTTTAATCGCCGGCAAACGAAAACCCGCGATTTCCCGTAAATCCCGGCCTCGGCCCGTATAGTCAACAGTATACAAAGAAAGTACCCAGGAAGTTAACTCATTTCCCGAACGATTTTTAAAATTATTTTTTCACCACTAAAACGCATGAGACTTGTAGTTTTCAAGAATGTTTTGATTTTTGATGAGACGCTTAATGAAAGGGGTTTAATCGCCGGCAAACGAAAACCCGCGATTTCCCGTAAATCCCGGACTCGGCCCGTATAGTCAACAGTATACAAAGAAAGTACCCAGGAAGTAAACTCATTTCCCGAACGATTTTTAAAATTATTTTTTCACCACTAAAACGTATGAGACTTGTAGTTTTTAGAAATGTTTTCATTTTTGATGAGAGGCTTAATGAATGTGGTTTAATCGCCGGCAAACGAAAACCCGCCATTTCCCGTAAACCCCGGACTCGGCCCGTATAGTCAAAAGTATACAAAGAAAGTACCCAGGGAGTTATCTCATTTCCCGAACGATTTTTTAAATTATTTTCTCACCACTAAAACGTATGAGACTTGTAGTTTTCAGAAATGTTTTCATTTTTGATGAGACATTTAATGAAAGTGGTTTAATCGCCGGCAAACGAAAACCCGCGATTTCGCGTAAATCCCGGGCTTGGCTCGTATAGTCGAATGTATACAAAGAAAGTACCCAGGGAGTAAACTCATTTCCCGAACGATTTTTTAAATTATTTTTTCACCACTAAAACGCATGAGACTTGTAGTTTTCAAGAATGTTTTCATTTTTGATGAGACGCTTAATGAAAGGGGTTTAATCGCCGGCAAACGAAAACCCGCGATTTCCCGTAAATCCCGGCCTCGGCCCGTATAGTCAACAGTATACAAAGAAAGTACCCAGGAAGTAAACTCATTTCCCGAACGATTTTTAAAATTATTTTTTCACCACTAAAACGCATGAGACTTGTAGTTTTCAAGAATGTTTTCATTTTTGATGAGACGCTTAATGAAAGGGGTTTAATCGCCGGCAAACGAAAACCCGCGATTTCCCGTAAATCCCGGACTCGGCCCGTATAGTCAACAGTATACAAAGAAAGTACCCAGGAAGTAAACTCATTTCCCGAACGATTTTTAAAATTATTTTTTCACCACTAAAACGTATGAGACTTGTAGTTTTTAGAAATGTTTTCATTTTTGATGAGAGGCTTAATGAATGTGGTTTAATCGCCGGCAAACGAAAACCCGCCATTTCCCGTAAACCCCGGACTCGGCCCGTATAGTCAAAAGTATACAAAGAAAGTACCCAGGGAGTAAACTCATTTCCCGAACGATTTTTTAAATTATTATTTGACCACTAAAACCCATGAGACTTGTAGTTTTTAAAAATGTTTTCATTTTTGATGAGACGCTGAGTAAAGGAAGTTTAATCGCCGGTAAACGAAAACCCGCGATTTCCCGTAATTCCCGGACTCAGCCCGTATAGTCAAAAGTATACAAAGAAAGTACCCAGGGAGTAAACTCATTTCCCGAACGATTTTTTAAATTATTTTTTCACCACTAAAACGTATGAGACTTGTAGTTTTCAGAAATGTTTTCATTTTTGATGAGACATTTCATGAAGGTGGTTTAATCGCCGGCAAACGAAAACCCGCGATTTCCCGTAAATCCCGGGCTTGGCTCGTATAGTCGAATGTATACAAAGAAAGTACCCAGGGAGTAAACTCATTTCCCGAACGATTTTTGAAATTATTTTTTCACCACTAAAACGCATCAGACATGTAGTTTTCAAAAATGTTTTCATTTTTGATGAGACGCTAAATGAAAGGGGTTTAATTGCCGGCAAAGAAAACCCGCGATTTCCCGTAAATCCCGGGCTTGGCCCGTATAGTCGAATGTCTACAAAGAAAGTACCCAGGGAGTAAACTCATTTCCCAAACGATTTTTTGAATTATTATGTCACCACTAAAACGCATGAGACTTGTAGTTTTCAAAAGTGTTTTCATTTTTGATGAGACGCTGAATAAAAGAGGTTTAATCGCCGGCAAACGAAAACCCGCGATTTCCCGTAAATCCCGGACTCGGCCCGTATAGTCAAAAGTATACAAAGAAAGTACCCAGGGAGTAAACTCATTTCCCGAACGACTTTTTAAATTATTTTTTCACCACTAAAACGCATGAGATTTGTAGTTTTTAAAAATGTTTTCATTTTTGATGAGACGCTAAATGAAAGGGGTTTAATCACCGGCAAACGAAAACCCGCGATTTCCTGTAAATCCCGGGCTTGGCCCGTATAGTCGAATGTTTGCAAAGAAAGTACCCAGGGAGGAAACTCATTTCCCAAACGATTTTTTAAATTATTTTGTCACCACTAAAACGCATGAGACTTGTAGTTTTCAAAAGTGTTTTCATTTTTGATGAGACGCTGAATAAAAGAAGTTTAATCGCCGGCAAACGAAAACCCGCAATTTCCCGTAAATCCCGGAATCGGCCCGTATAGTCAAAAGTATACAAAGAAAGTACCCAGGGAGTAAACTCATTTCCCGAACGATTTTTAAAATTATTATTTCACTACTAAAGCCCATGAGACTTGTAGTTTTTAAAAATATTTTCATTTTTGATGAGACGCTGAGTAAAGGAAGTTTAATCGCCGGTAAACGAAAACCCGCGATTTCCCGTAATTCCCGGACTCAGCCCGTATAGTCAAAAGTATACAAAGAAAGTACCCAGGGAGTAAACTCATTTCCCGAACGATTTTTTAAATTATTTTTTCACCACTAAAACGTATGAGACTTGTAGTTTTCAGAAATGTTTTCATTTTTGATGAGACATTTAATGAAGGTGGTTTAATCGCCGGCAAACGAAAACCCGCGATTTCCCGTAAATCCCGGGCTTGGCTCGTATAGTCGAATGTATACAAAGAAAGTACCCAGGGAGTAAACTCATTTCCCGAACGATTTTTGAAATTATTTTTTCACCACTAAAACGCATGAGACATGTAGTTTTCAAAAATGTTTTCATTTTTGATGAGACGCTAAATGAAAGGGGTTTAATTGCCGGCAAAGAAAACCCGCGATTTCCCGTAAATCCCGGGCTTGGCCCGTATAGTCGAATGTCTACAAAGAAAGTACCCAGGGAGTAAACTCATTTCCCAAACGATTTTTTGAATTATTATGTCACCACTAAAACGCATGAGACTTGTAGTTTTCAAAAGTGTTTTCATTTTTGATGAGACGCTGAATAAAAGAGGTTTAATCGCCGGCAAACGAAAACCCGCGATTTCCCGTAAATCCCGGACTCGGCCCGTATAGTCAAAAGTATACAAAGAAAGTACCCAGGGAGTAAACTCATTTCCCGAACGATTTTTTAAATTATTTTTTCACCACTAAAACGCATGAGATTTGTAGTTTTTAAAAATGTTTTCATTTTTGATGAGACGCTAAATGAAAGGGGTTTAATCACCGGCAAACGAAAACCCGCGATTTCCTGTAAATCCCGGGCTTGGCCCGTATAGTCGAATGTATGCAAAGAAAGTACCCAGGGAGGAAACTCATTTCCCAAACGATTTTTTAAATTATTTTGTCACTACTAAAACGCATGAGACTTGTAGTTTTCAAAAGTGTTTTCATTTTTGATGAGACGCTGAATAAAAGAGGTTTAATCGCCGGCAAACGAAAACCCGCAATTTCCCGTAAATCCCGGACTCGGCCCGTATAGTCAAAAGTATACAAAGAAAGTACCCAGGGAGTAAACTCATTTCCCGAACGATTTTTAAAATTATTATTTCACTACTAAAGCCCATGAGACTTGTAGTTTTTAAAAATATTTTCATTTTTGATGAGACGCTGAATAAAGGAAGTTTAATCGCCGGTAAACAAAAACCCGCGATTTCCCGTAAATCCCGGACTCAGCCCGTATAGTCAAAAGAATACAAAGAAAGTACCCAGGGAGTTATCTCATTTCCCGAACGATTTTTTAAATTATTTTTTCACCACTAAAACGTATGTGACTTGTAGTTTTCAGAAATGTTTTCATTTTTGATGAGACATTTAATGAAAGTGGTTTAATCGCCGGCAAACGAAAACCCGCGATTTCCCGTAAATCCCGGACTCAGCCCGTATAGTCAAAAGAATACAAAGAAAGTACCCAGGGAGTTATTTCATTTCCCGAACGATTTTTTAAATTATTTTCTCACCACTAAAACGTATGAGACTTGTAGTTTTCAGAAATGTTTTCATTTTTGATGAGACATTTAATGAAAGTGGTTTAATCGCCGGCAAACGAAAACCCGCGATTTCGCGTAAATCCCGGGCTTGGCTCGTTTAGTCGAATGTATACAAAGAAAGTACCCAGGGAGTAAACTCATTTCCCGAACGATTTTTTAAATTATTTTTTCACCACTAAAACGCATGAGACTTGTAGTTTTCAAGAATGTTTTCATTTTTGATGAGACGCTTAATGAAAGGGGTTTAATCGCCGGCAAACGAAAACCCGCGATTTCCCGTAAATCCCGGACTCGGCCCGTATAGTCAACAGTATACAAAGAAGGTACCCAGGAAGTAAACTCATTTCCCGAACGATTTTTAAAATTATTTTTTCACCACTAAAACGTATGAGACTTGTAGTTTTTAGAAATGTTTTTATTTTTGATGAGAGGCTTAATGAATGTGGTTTAATCGCCGGCAAACGAAAACCCGCCATTTCCCGTAAACCCCGGACTCGGCCCGTATAGTCAAAAGTATACAAAGAAAGTACCCAGGGAGTAAACTCATTTCCCGAACGATTTTTTAAATTATTATTTCACCACTAAAACCCATGAGACTTGTAGTTTTTAAAAATGTTTTCATTTTTGATGAGACGCTGAGTAAAGGAAGTTTAATCGCCGGTAAACGAAAACCCGCGATTTCCCGTAAATCCCGGACTCAGCCCGTATAGTCAAAAGTATACAAAGAAAGTACCCAGGGAGTAAACTCATTTCCCGAACGATTTTTTAAATTATTTTTTCACCACTAAAACGTAAGAGACTTGTAGTTTTCAGAAATGTTTTCATTTTTGATGAGACATTTAATGAAGGTGGTTTAATCGCCGGCAAACGAAAACCCGCGATTTCGCGTAAATCCCGGGCTTGGCTCGTATAGTCGAATGTATACAAAGAAAGTACCCAGGGAGTAAACTCATTTCCCGAACGATTTTTGAAATTATTTTTTCACCACTAAAACGCATGAGACATGTAGTTTTCAAAAATGTTTTCATTTTTGATGATACGCTAAATGAAAGGGGTTTAATTGCCGGCAAAGAAAACCCGCGATTTCCCGTAAATCCCGGGCTTGGCCCGTATAGTCGAATGTCTACAAAGAAAGTACCCAGGGAGTAAACTCATTTCCCAAACGATTTTTTAAATTATTATGTCACCACTAAAACGCATGAGACTTGTAGTTTTCAAAAGTGTTTTCATTTTTGATGAGACGCTGAATAAAAGAGGTTTAATCGCCGGAAAACGAAAACCCACGATTTCCCGTAAATCCCGGACTCGACCCGTATAGTCAAAAGTATACAAAGAAAGTACCCAGGGAGTAAACTCATTTCCCGAACGATTTTTTAAATTATTTTTTCACCACTAAAAAGTATGAGACTTGTAGTTTTCAGAAATGTTTTCATTTTTGATGAGAGGCTTAATGAATGTGGTTTAATCGCCGGCAAACAAAAACCCGCGATTTTCCGTAAATCCCGGGCTTGGCCCGTATAGTCGAATGTATACAAAGAAAGTACCCTGTGAGTAAACTCATTTCCCGAACGATTTTTAAAATTATTATTTCACTACTAAAGCCCATGAGACTTGTAGTTTTTAAAAATGTTTTCATTTTTGATGAGACGCTGAATAAAGGAAGTTTAATCGCCGGTAAACGAAAACCCGGGATTTCCCGTAAATCCCGGACTCAGCCCGTATAGTCAAAAGAATACAAAGAAAGTACCCAGGGAGTTATCTCATTTCCCGAACGATTTTTTAAATTATTTTTTCACCACTAAAACGTATGAGACTTGTAGTTTTCAGAAATGTTTTCATTTTTGATGAGAGGCTTAATGAATGTGGTTTAATCGCCGGCAAACGAAAACCCGCCATTTCCCGTAAACCCCGGACTCGGCCCGTATAGTCAAAAGTATACAAAGAAAGTACCCAGGGAGTAAACTCATTTCCCGAACGATTTTTTAAATTATTATTTCACCACTAAAACCCATGAGACTTGTAGTTTTTAAAAATGTTTTCATTTTTGATGAGACGCTGAGTAAAGGAAGTTTAATCGCCGGTAAACGAAAACCCGCGATTTCCCGTAAATCCCGGAATCAGCCCGTTTAGTCAAAAGTATACAAAGAAAGTACCCAGGGAGTAAACTCATTTCCTGAACGATTTTTTAAATTATTTTTTCACCACTAAAACGTAAGAGACTTGTAGTTTTCAGAAATGTTTTCATTTTTGATGAGACATTTAATGAAGGTGCTTTAATCGCCGGCAAACGAAAACCCGCGATTTCCCGTAAATCCCGGGCTTGGCTCGTATAGTCGAATGTATACAAAGAAAGTACCCAGGGAGTAAACTCATTTCCCGAACGATTTTTGAAATTATTTTTTCACCACTAAAACGCATGAGACTTGTAGTTTTCAAAAATGTTTTCATTTTTGATGAGACGCTAAATGAAAGGGGTTTAATCGCCGGCAAAGAAAACCCGCGATTTCCCGTAAATCCCGGACTTGGCCCGTATAGTCGAATGTCTACAAAGAAAGTACCCAGGGAGTAAACTCATTTCCCAAACGATTTTTTAAATTATTATGTCACCACTAAAACGCATGAGACTTGTAGTTTTCAAAAGTGTTTTCATTTTTGATGAGACGCTGAATAAAAGAGGTTTAATCGCCGGCAAACGAAAACCCGCGATTTCCCGTAAATCCCGGACTCGGCCCGTATAGTCAAAAGTATACAAAGAAAGTACCCAGGGAGTAAACTCATTTCCCGAACGATTTTTTAAATTATTTTTTCACCACTAAAACGTATGAGACTTGTAGTTTTCAGAAATGTTTTCATTTTTGATGAGACGCTAAATGAAAGGGGTTTAATCGCCGGCAAACGAAAACCCGCGATTTCCCGTAAATCCCGGGCTTGGCTCGTATAGTCGAATGTATACAAAGAAAGTACCCAGGGAGTAAACTCATTTCCCGAACGATTTTTTAAATTATTTTTTCACCACTAAAACGCATGAGATTTCTAGTTTTTAAAAATGTTTTTATTTTTGATGAGACGCTAAATGAAAGGGGTTTAATCGCCGGCAAACGAAAACCCGCGATTTCCCGTAAATCCCGGGCTTGGCCCGTATAGTCGAATGTATGCAAAGAAAGTACCCAGGGAGTAAACTCATTTCCCAAACGATTTTTTAAATTATTTTGTCACCACTAAAACGCATGAGACTTGTAGTTTTCAAAAGTGTTTTCATTTTTGATGAGACGCTGAATAAAAGAGGTTTAATCGCCGGCAAATGAAAACCCGCAATTTCCCGTAAACCCCGGACTCGGCCCGTATAGTCAAAAGTATACAAAGAAAGTACCCAGGGAGTAAACTCATTTCCCGAACGATTTTTAAATTATTATTTCACTACTAAAGCCCATGAGACTTGTAGTTTTTAAAAATGTTTTCATTTTTGATGAGACGCTGAATAAAGGAAGTTTAATCGCCGGTAAACGAAAACCCGCGATTTCCCGTAAATCCCGGACTCAGCCCATATAGTCAAAAGAATACAAAGAAAGTACCCAGGGAGTTATCTCATTTTCCGAACGATTTTTTAAATTATTTTTTCACCACTAAAACGTATGAGACTTGTAGTTTTCAGAAATGTTTTCATTTTTGATGAGACATTTAATGAAAGTGGTTTAATCGCCGGCAAACGAAAACCCGCGATTTCCCGTAAATCCCGGACTCAGCCCGTATAGTCAAAAGAATACAAAGAAAGTACCCAGGGAGTTATCTCATTTCCCGAACGATTTTTTAAATTATTTTTTCACCACTAAGACGTATGAGACTTGTAAATTTCAGAAATTTTTTCATTTTTGATGAGACATTTAATGAAAGTGGTTTACTCGCCGGCAAACGAAAACCCGCGATTTCCCGTAAATCCCGGGCTTGGCTCGTATAGTCGAATGTATACAAAGAAAATAACCAGGGAGTAAACTCATTTCCCGAACGATTTTTTAAATTATTTTTTCACCACTAAAACGCATGAGACTTGTAGTTTTCAAAAATGTTTTCATTTTTGATGAGACGCTTAATAAAAGGGGTTTAATCGCCGGCAAACGAAAACCCGCGATTTCCCGTAAATCCCGGACTCGGCCCGTATAGTCAACAGTATACAAAGAAAGTACCCAGGAAGTAAACTCATTTCCCGAACGATTTTTAAAATTATTTTTTCACCACTAAAAGGTATGAGACTTGTAGTTTTCAGAAATGTTTTCATTTTTGATGAGAGGCATAATGAATGTGGTTTAATCGCCGGCAAACGAAAACCCGCCATTTCCCGTAAATCCCGGACTCGGCCCGTATAGTCAAAAGTATACAAAGAAAGTACCCAGGGAGTAAACTTATTTCCCGAACGATTTTTTAAATTTTTATTTCACCACTAAAACCCATGAGACTTGTAGTTTTTAAAAATGTTTTCATTTTTGATGAGACGCTGATTAAAGGAAGTTTAATCGCCGGTAAACGAAAACCCGCGATTTCCCGTAAATCCCGGACTCAGCCCGTATAGTCAAAAGTATACAAAGAAAGTACCCAGGGAGTAAACTCATTTCCCGAACGATTTTTTAAATTATTTTTTCACCACTAAAACGTAAGAGACTTGTAGTTTTCAGAAATGTTTTTATTTTTGATGAGACATTTAATGAAAGTGGTTTAATCGCCGGCAAACGAAAACCCGCGATTTCCCGTAAATCCCGGGCTTGGCTCGTATAGTCAAATGTATACAAAGAAAGTACCCAGGGAGTAAACTCATTTCCCGAACGATTTTTTAAATTATTTTTTCACCACTAAAACGCATGAGACTTGTAGTTTTTAAAAATGTTTTTATTTTTGATGAGACGCTAAATGAAAGGGGTTTAATCGCCTGCAAAGAAAACCCGCGATTTTCCGTAAATCCCGGGCTTGGCCCGTATAGTCGAATGTATACAAAGAAATTACCCAGGGAGTAAACTCATTTCCCAAACGATTTTTTAAATTATTATGTCACCACTAAAACGCATGAGACTTGTAGTTTTCAAAAGTGTTTTCATTTTTGATGAGACGCTGAATAAAGGAAGTTTAATCGCCGGTAAACGAAAACCCGCGATTTCCCGTAAATCCCGGACTCAGCCCGTATAGTCAAAAGAATACAAAGAAAGTATCCAGGGAGTTATCTTATTTCCCGAACGATTTTTTAAATTATTTTTTCACCACTAAAACGTATGAGACTTGTAGTTTTCAGAAATGTTTTCATTTTTGATGAGACATTTAATGAAAGTGGTTTAATCGCCGGCAAACGAAAACCCGCGATTTCCCGTAAATCCCGGACTCAGCCCGTATAGTCAAAAGAATACAAAGAAAGTACCCAGGGAGTTATCTCATTTCCTGAACGATTTTTTAAATTATTTTTTCACCACTAAAACGTATGAGACTTGTAGTTTTCAGAAATGTTTTCATTTTTGATGAGAGGCTTAATGAATGTGGTTTAATCGCCGGCAAACAAAAACCCGCGATTTTCCGTAAATCCCGGGCTTGGCCCGTATAGTCGAATGTATACAAAGAAAGTACCCTGTGAGTAAACTCATTTCAAAAACGATTTTTTAAATTGTCTTTTCACCACTAAAACGCATGAGACTTGTAGTTTTTAAAAATGTTTTCATTTTTGATGAGACGCTAAATGAAAGGGGTTTAATCGCCGGCAAACGAAAACCCGCGATTTCCCGTAAATCCCGGGCTTGGCTCGTATAGTCGAATGTATACAAAGAAAGTACCCAGGGAGTAAACTTATTTCCCAAACGATTTTTAAATTATTTTTTCACCACTAAAACGCATGAGATTTGTAGTTTTTAAAAATGTTTTTATTTTTGATGAGACGCTAAATGAAAGGGGTTTAATCGCCGGCAAACGAAAACCCGCGATTTCCCGTAAATCCCGGGCTTGGCCCGTATAGTCGAATGTATGCAAAGAAAGTACCCAGGGAGTAAACTCATTTCCCAAACGATTTTTTAAATTATTTTGTCACCACTAAAACGCATGAGACTTGTAGTTTTCAAAAGTGTTTTCATTTTTGATGAGACGCTGAATAAAAGAGGTTTAATCGCCGGCAAACGAAAACCCGCAATTTCCCGTTAACCCCGGACTCGGCCCGTATAGTCAAAAGTATACAAAGAAAGTACCCAGGGAGTAAACTCATTTCCCGAACGATTTTTAAATTATTATTTCACTACTAAAGCCCATGAGACTTGTAGTTTTTAAAAATGTTTTCATTTTTGATGAGACGCTGAATAAAGGAAGTTTAATCGCCGGTAAACGAAAACCCGCGATTTCCCGTAAATCCCGGACTCAGCCCGTATAGTCAAAAGAATACAAAGAAAGTACCCAGGGAGTTATCTCATTTTCCGAACGATTTTTTAAATTATTTTTTCACCACTAAAACGTATGAGACTTGTAGTTTTCAGAAATGTTTTCATTTTTGATGAGACATTTAATGAAAGTGGTTTAATCGCCGGCAAACGAAAACCCGCGATTTCCCGTAAATCCCGGACTCGGCCCGTATAGTCAACAGTATACAAAGAAAGTACCCAGGAAGTAAACTCATTTCCCGAACGATTTTTAAAATTATTTTTTCACCACTAAAACGTATGAGACTTGTAGTTTTCAGAAATGTTTTCATTTTTGATGAGAGGCATAATGAATGTGGTTTAATCGCCGGCAAACGAAAACCCGCCATTTCCCGTAAATCCCGGACTCGGCCCGTATAGTCAAAAGTATACAAAGAAAGTACCCAGGGAGTAAACTTATTTCCCGAACGATTTTTTAAATTTTTATTTCACCACTAAAACCCATGAGACTTGTAGTTTTTAAAAATGTTTTCATTTTTGATGAGACGCTGATTAAAGGAAGTTTAATCGCCGGTAAACGAAAACCCGCGATTTCCCGTAAATCCCGGACTCAGCCCGTATAGTCAAAAGTATACAAAGAAAGTACCCAGGGAGTAAACTCATTTCCCGAACGATTTTTTAAATTATTTTTTCACCACTAAAACGTAAGAGACTTGTAGTTTTCAGAAATGTTTTTATTTTTGATGAGACATTTAATGAAAGTGGTTTAATCGCCGGCAAACGAAAACCCGCGATTTCCCGTAAATCCCGGGCTTGGCTCGTATAGTCGAATGTATACAAAGAAAGTACCCAGGGAGTAAACTCATTTCCCGAACGATTTTTTAAATTATTTTTTCACCACTAAAACGCATGAGACTTGTAGTTTTTAAAAATGTTTTTATTTTTGATGAGACGCTAAATGAAAGGGGTTTAATCGCCGGCAAAGAAAACCCGCGATTTTCCGTAAATCCCGGGCTTGGCCCGTATAGTCGAATGTATACAAAGAAAGTACCCAGGGAGTAAACTCATTTCCCAAACGATTTTTTAAATTATTATGTCACCACTAAAACGCATGAGACTTGTAGTTTTCAAAAATGTTTTCATTTTTGATGAGACGCTGAATAAAAGAGGTTTAATCGCCGGCAAACGAAAACCCGCGATTTCCCGTAAATCCCGGACTCAGCCCGTATAGTCAAAAGTATACAAAGAAAGTACCCAGGGAGTAAACTCATTTCCCGAACGATTTTTTAAATTATTTTTTCACCGCTAAAACGTATGAGACTTGTAGTTTTCAGAAATGTTTTCGTTTTTGATGAGAGGCTTAATGAATGTGGTTTAATCGCCGGCAAACGAAAACCCGCGATTTTTCGTAAATCCCGGGCTTGGCCCGTATAGTCGAATGTATACAAAGAAAGTACCCTGTGAGTAAACTCATTTCCAAAACGATTTTTTAAATTATCTTTTCACCACTAAAACGCATGAGACTTGTAGTTTTTAAAAATGTTTTCATTTTTGATGAGACGCTGAATAAAAGAAGTTTAATCGACGGCAAACGAAAACCCGCCATTTCCCGTAAACCCCGGACACGGCCCGTATAGTCAAAAGTATACAAAGAAAGTACCCAGGGAGTAAACTCATTTCCCGAACGATTTTTTAAATTATTATTTCACCACTAAAACCCATGAGACATGTAGTTTTTAAAAAGGTTTTCATTTTTGATGAGACGCTGAATAAAGGAAGTTTAATCGCCGGTAAACGAAAACCCGCGATTTCCCGTAAATCCCGGACTCAGCCCGTATAGTCAAAAGTATACAAAGAAAGTATCCTGTGAGTAAACTCATTTCCAAAACGATTTTTAAAATTATCTTTTAACCACTAAAACGCATGAGACTTGTAGTTTTCAAAAGTGTTTTCATTTTTGATGAGACGCTGAATAAAAGAGGTTTAATCGCCGGCAAACGAAAACCCGCGATTTCCCGTAAATCCCGGACTCAGCCCGTATAGTCAAAAGTATACAAAGAAAGTACCCAGGGAGTAAACTCATTTCCCGAACGATTTTTTAAATTATTTTTTCACCGCTAAAACGTATGAGACTTGTAGTTTTCAGAAATATTTTCATTTTTGATGAGAGGCTTAATGAATGTGGTTTAATCGACGGCAAACGAAAACCCGCGATTTTCCGCAAATCCCGGGCTTGGCCCGTATAGTCGAATGTATACAAAGAAAGTACCCTGTGAGTAAACTCATTTCCAAAACGATTTTTTAAATTATCTTTTCACCACTAAAACGCATGAGACTTGTAGTTTTTAAAAATGTTTTCATTTTTGATGAGACGCTGAATAAAAGAAGTTTAATCGACGGCAAACGAAAACCCGCCATTTCCCGTAAACCCCGGACACGGCCCGTATAGTCAAAAGTATACAAAGAAAGTACCCAGGGAGTAAACTCATTTCCCGAACGATTTTTTAAATTATTATTTCACCACTAAAACCCATGAGACATGTAGTTTTTAAAAAGGTTTTCATTTTTGATGAGACGCTGAATAAAGGAAGTTTAATCGCCGGTAAACGAAAACCCGCGATTTCCCGTAAATCCCGGACTCAGCCCGTATAGTCAAAAGTATACAAAGAAAGTATCCTGTGAGTAAACTCATTTCCAAAACGATTTTTAAAATTATCTTTTAACCACTAAAACGCATGAGACTTGTAGTTTTTAAAAATGTTTTCATTTTTGATGAGACGCTGAATAAAAGAAGTTTAATCGACGGCAAACGAAAACCCGCCATTTCCCGTAAACCCCGGACACGGCCCGTATAGTCAAAAGTATACAAAGAAAGTACCCAGGGAGTAAACTCATTTCCCGAACGATTTTTTAAATTAATTTTTCACCACTAAAACGTATGAGACTTGTAGTTTTCAGAAATGTTTTCATTTTTGATGAGACATTTAATGAAAGTGGTTTAATCGCCGGCAAACGAAAACCCGCGATTTCCCGTAAATCCCGGGCTTGGCTCGTATAGTCGAATGTATACAAAGAAAGTACCCAGGGAGTAAACTCATTTCCCGAACGATTTTTTAAATTATTTTTTCACCGCTAAAACGTATGAGACTTGTAGTTTTCAGAAATGTTTTCGTTTTTGATGAGAGGCTTAATGAATGTGGTTTAATCGCCGGCAAACGAAAACCCGCGATTTTTCGTAAATCCCGGGCTTGGCCCGTATAGTCGAATGTATACAAAGAAAGTACCCTGTGAGTAAACTCATTTCCAAAACGATTTTTTAAATTATCTTTTCACCACTAAAACGCATGAGACTTGTAGTTTTTAAAAATGTTTTCATTTTTGATGAGACGCTGAATAAAAGAAGTTTAATCGACGGCAAACGAAAACCCGCCATTTCCCGTAAACCCCGGACACGGCCCGTATAGTCAAAAGTATACAAAGAAAGTACCCAGGGAGTAAACTCATTTCCCGAACGATTTTTTAAATTATTATTTCACCACTAAAACCCATGAGACATGTAGTTTTTAAAAAGGTTTTCATTTTTGATGAGACGCTGAATAAAGGAAGTTTAATCGCCGGTAAACGAAAACCCGCGATTTCCCGTAAATCCCGGACTCAGCCCGTATAGTCAAAAGTATACAAAGAAAGTATCCTGTGAGTAAACTCATTTCCAAAACGATTTTTAAAATTATCTTTTAACCACTAAAACGCATGAGACTTGTAGTTTTCAAAAGTGTTTTCATTTTTGATGAGACGCTGAATAAAAGAGGTTTAATCGCCGGCAAACGAAAACCCGCGATTTCCCGTAAATCCCGGACTCAGCCCGTATAGTCAAAAGTATACAAAGAAAGTACCCAGGGAGTAAACTCATTTCCCGAACGATTTTTTAAATTATTTTTTCATCGCTAAAACGTATGAGACTTGTAGTTTTCAGAAATATTTTCATTTTTGATGAGAGGCTTAATGAATGTGGTTTAATCGACGGCAAACGAAAACCCGCGATTTTCCGCAAATCCCGGGCTTGGCCCGTATAGTCGAATGTATACAAAGAAAGTACCCTGTGAGTAAACTCATTTCCAAAACGATTTTTTAAATTATATTTTCACCACTAAAACGCATGAGACTTGTAGTTTTTAAAAATGTTTTCATTTTTGATGAGACGCTGAATAAAAGAAGTTTAATCGACGGCAAACGAAAACCCGCCATTTCCCGTAAACCCCGGACACGGCCCGTATAGTCAAAAGTATACAAAGAAAGTACCCAGGGAGTAAACTCATTTCCCGAACGATTTTTTAAATTATTATTTCACCACTAAAACCCATGAGACATGTAGTTTTTAAAAAGGTTTTCATTTTTGATGAGACGCTGAATAAAGGAAGTTTAATCGCCGGTAAACGAAAACCCGCGATTTCCCGTAAATCCCGGACTCAGCCCGTATAGTCAAAAGTATACAAAGAAAGTATCCTGTGAGTAAACTCATTTCCAAAACGATTTTTAAAATTATCTTTTAACCACTAAAACGCATGAGACTTGTAGTTTTTAAAAATGTTTTCATTTTTGATGAGACGCTGAATAAAAGAAGTTTAATCGACGGCAAACGAAAACCCGCCATTTCCCGTAAACCCCGGACACGGCCCGTATAGTCAAAAGTATACAAAGAAAGTACCCAGGGAGTAAACTCATTTCCCGAACGATTTTTTAAATTAATTTTTCACCACTAAAACGTATGAGACTTGTAGTTTTCAGAAATGTTTTCATTTTTGATGAGACATTTAATGAAAGTGGTTTAATCGCCGGCAAACGAAAACCCGCGATTTCCCGTAAATCCCGGGCTTGGCTCGTATAGTCGAATGTATACAAAGAAAGTACCCAGGGAGTAAACTCATTTCCCGAACGATTTTTTAAATTATTTTTTCACCACTAAAACGCATGAGATTTGTAGTTTTTAGAAATGTTTTCATTTTTGATGAGACGCTAAATGAAAGGGGTTTAATCGCCGGCAAACGAAAACCCGCGATTTCCCGTAAATCCCGGGCTTGGCCCGTATAGTCGAATGTATACAAAGAAAGTACCCAGGGAGTAAACTCATTTCCCAAACGATTTTTTAAATTATTTTGTCACTACTAAAACGCATGAGACTTGTAGTTTTCAAAGATGTTTTCATTTTTGATGAGACGCTGAATAAAAGAGGTTTAATCGCCGGCAAACGAAAACCCGCAATTTCCCGTAAATCCCGGACTCGGCCCGTATAGTCAAAAGTATACAAAGAAAGTACCCAGGGAGTAAACTCATTTCCCAAACGATTTTTTAAATTATTTTGTCACCACTAAAACGCATGAGACTTGTAGTTTTCAAAAGTGTTTTAATTTTTGATGAGACGCTGAATAGAAGAGGTTTAATCGCCGGCAAACGAAAACCCGCAATTTCCCGTAAATCCCGGACTCGGCCCGTATAGTCAAAAGTATACAAAGAAAGTACCCAGGGAGTAAACTCATTTCCCGAACGATTTTTAAAATTATTATTTCACCACTAAAGCCCATGAGACTTGTAGTTTTTAAAAATGTTTTCATTTTTGATGAGACGCTGAATAAAGGAAGTTTAATCGCCGGTAAACGAAAACCCGCGATTTCCCGTAAATCCCGGACTCAGCCCGTATAGTCAAAAGAATACAAAGAAAGTACCCAGGGAGTTATCTAATTTCCCGAACGATTTTTTAAATTATTTTTTCACCACTAAAACGTATGAGACTTGTAGTTTTCAGAAATGTTTTCATTTTTGATGAGACATTTAATGAAAGTGGTTTAATTGCCGGCAAACGAAAACCCGAGATTTCCCGTAAATCCCGGACTCAGCCCGTATAGTCAAAAGAATACAAACAAAGTACCCAGGGAGTTATCTCATTTCCCGAACGATTTTTGAAATTATTTTTTCACCACTAAAACGCATGAGACTTGTAGTTTTCAAAAGTGTTTTCATTTTTGATGAGACGCTGAATAAAAGAGGTTTAATCGCCGGCAAACGAAAACCCGCAATTTCCCGTAAATCCCGGACTCGGCCCGTATAGTCAAAAGTATACAAAGAAAGTACCCAGGGAGTAAACTCATTTCCCAAACGATTTTTTAAGTTATTTTGTCACCACTAAAACGCATGAGACTTGTAGTTTTCAAAAGTGTTTTCATTTTTGATGAGACGCTGAATAAAAGAGGTTTAATCGCCGGCAAACGAAAACCCGCAATTTCCCGTAAATCCCGGACTCGGCCCGTATAGTCAAAAGTATACAAAGAAAGTACCCAGGGAGTAAACTCATTTCCCGAACGATTTTTAAAATTATTATTTCACCACTAAAGCCCATGAGACTTGTAGTTTTTAAAAATGTTTTCATTTTTGATGAGACGCTGAATAAAGGAAGTTTAATCGCCGGTAAACGAAAACCCGCGATTTCCCGTAAATCCCGGACTCAGCCCGTATAGTCAAAAGAATACAAAGAAAGTACCCAGGGAGTTATCTCATTTCCCAAACGATTTTTTAAATTATTTTTTCACCACTAAAACGTATGAGACTTGTAGTTTTCAAAAATGTTTTCATTTTTGATGAGACATTTAATGAAAGTGGTTTAATTGCCGGGAAACGAAAACCCGAGATTTCCCGTATATCCCGGACTCAGCCCGTATAGTCAAAAGAATACAAACAAAGTACCCAGGGAGTTATCTCATTTCCCGAACGATTTTTTAAATTATTTTTTCACCACTAAAACGTATGACACTTGTAGTTTTCAGAAATAATTTCATTTTTGATGAGACATTTAATGAAAGTGGTTTAATCGCCGGCAAACGAAAACCCGCGATTTCCCGTAAATCCCGGGCTTGGCTCGTATAGTCGAATGTATACAAAGAAAGTACCCAGGGAGTAAACTCATTTCCGAACGATTTTTTAAATTATTTTTTCACCACTAAAACGCATGAGACTTGTAGTTTTCAGAAATGTTTTCATTTTTGATGAGACATTTAATGAAAGTGGTTTAATCGCCGGCAAACGAAAACCCGCGATTTCCCGTAAATCCCGGACTCAGCCCGTATAGTCAAAAGAATACAAACAAAGTACCCAGGGAGTTATCTCATTTCCCGAACGATTTTTTAAATTATTTTTTCACCACTAAAACGTATGAGACTTGTAGTTTTCAGAAATGTTTTCATTTTTGATGAGACATTTAATGAAAGTGGTTTAATCGCCGGCAAACGAAAACCCGCGATTTCCCGTAAATCCCGGGCTTGGCTCGTATAGTCGAATGTATACAAAGAAAGTACCCAGGGAGTAAACTCATTTCCCGAACGATTTTTTAAATTATTTTTTCACCACTAAAACGCATGAGACTTGTAGTTTTCAGAAATGTTTTCATTTTTGATGAGACGCTTAATGAAAGGGGTTTAATCGCCGGCAAACGAAAACCCGCGATTTCCCGTAAATCCCGGACTCGGCCCGTATAGTCAACAGTATACAAAGAAAGTACCCAGGAAGTAAACTCATTTCCCGAACGATTTTTAAAATTATTTTTTCACCACTAAAACGTATGAGACTTGTAGTTTTCAGAAATGTTTTCATTTTTGATGAGACGCTTAATGAAAGGCGTTTAATCGACGGCAAACAAAAACCCGCGATTTCCCGTAAATCCCGGGCTTGGCCCGTATAGTCGAATGTATGCAAAGAAAGTACCCAGGGAGTAAACTCATTTCCCAAACGATTTTTTAAATTATTTTGTCACCACTAAAACGCATGAGACTTGTAGTTTTCAAAAGTGTTTTCATTTTTGATGAGACGCTGAATAAAAGAGGTTTAATCGCCGGCAAATGAAAACCCGCAATTTCCCGTAAACCCCGGACTCGGCCCGTATAGTCAAAAGTATACAAAGAAAGTACCCAGGGAGTAAACTCATTTCCCGAACGATTTTTAAATTATTATTTCACTACTAAAGCCCATGAGACTTGTAGTTTTTAAAAATGTTTTCATTTTTGATGAGACGCTGAATAAAGGAAGTTTAATCGCCGGTAAACGAAAACCCGCGATTTCCCGTAAATCCCGGACTCAGCCCATATAGTCAAAAGAATACAAAGAAAGTACCCAGGGAGTTATCTCATTTTCCGAACGATTTTTTAAATTATTTTTTCACCACTAAAACGTATGAGACTTGTAGTTTTCAGAAATGTTTTCATTTTTGATGAGACATTTAATGAAAGTGGTTTAATCGCCGGCAAACGAAAACCCGCGATTTCCCGTAAATCCCGGACTCAGCCCGTATAGTCAAAAGAATACAAAGAAAGTACCCAGGGAGTTATCTCATTTCCCGAACGATTTTTTAAATTATTTTTTCACCACTAAGACGTATGAGACTTGTAAATTTCAGAAATTTTTTCATTTTTGATGAGACATTTAATGAAAGTGGTTTACTCGCCGGCAAACGAAAACCCGCGATTTCCCGTAAATCCCGGGCTTGGCTCGTATAGTCGAATGTATACAAAGAAAATAACCAGGGAGTAAACTCATTTCCCGAACGATTTTTTAAATTATTTTTTCACCACTAAAACGCATGAGACTTGTAGTTTTCAAAAATGTTTTCATTTTTGATGAGACGCTTAATAAAAGGGGTTTAATCGCCGGCAAACGAAAACCCGCGATTTCCCGTAAATCCCGGACTCGGCCCGTATAGTCAACAGTATACAAAGAAAGTACCCAGGAAGTAAACTCATTTCCCGAACGATTTTTAAAATTATTTTTTCACCACTAAAAGGTATGAGACTTGTAGTTTTCAGAAATGTTTTCATTTTTGATGAGAGGCATAATGAATGTGGTTTAATCGCCGGCAAACGAAAACCCGCCATTTCCCGTAAATCCCGGACTCGGCCCGTATAGTCAAAAGTATACAAAGAAAGTACCCAGGGAGTAAACTTATTTCCCGAACGATTTTTTAAATTTTTATTTCACCACTAAAACCCATGAGACTTGTAGTTTTTAAAAATGTTTTCATTTTTGATGAGACGCTGATTAAAGGAAGTTTAATCGCCGGTAAACGAAAACCCGCGATTTCCCGTAAATCCCGGACTCAGCCCGTATAGTCAAAAGTATACAAAGAAAGTACCCAGGGAGTAAACTCATTTCCCGAACGATTTTTTAAATTATTTTTTCACCACTAAAACGTAAGAGACTTGTAGTTTTCAGAAATGTTTTTATTTTTGATGAGACATTTAATGAAAGTGGTTTAATCGCCGGCAAACGAAAACCCGCGATTTCCCGTAAATCCCGGGCTTGGCTCGTATAGTCAAATGTATACAAAGAAAGTACCCAGGGAGTAAACTCATTTCCCGAACGATTTTTTAAATTATTTTTTCACCACTAAAACGCATGAGACTTGTAGTTTTTAAAAATGTTTTTATTTTTGATGAGACGCTAAATGAAAGGGGTTTAATCGCCGGCAAAGAAAACCCGCGATTTTCCGTAAATCCCGGGCTTGGCCCGTATAGTCGAATGTATACAAAGAAATTACCCAGGGAGTAAACTCATTTCCCAAACGATTTTTTAAATTATTATGTCACCACTAAAACGCATGAGACTTGTAGTTTTCAAAAGTGTTTTCATTTTTGATGAGACGCTGAATAAAGGAAGTTTAATCGCCGGTAAACGAAAACCCGCGATTTCCCGTAAATCCCGGACTCAGCCCGTATAGTCAAAAGAATACAAAGAAAGTATCCAGGGAGTTATCTCATTTCCCGAACGATTTTTTAAATTATTTTTTCACCACTAAAACGTATGAGACTTGTAGTTTTCAGAAATGTTTTCATTTTTGATGAGACATTTAATGAAAGTGGTTTAATCGCCGGCAAACGAAAACCCGCGATTTCCCGTAAATCCCGGACTCAGCCCGTATAGTCAAAAGAATACAAAGAAAGTACCCAGGGAGTTATCTCATTTCCCGAACGATTTTTTAAATTATTTTTTCACCACTAAAACGTATGAGACTTGTAGTTTTCAGAAATGTTTTCATTTTTGATGAGAGGCTTAATGAATGTGGTTTAATCGCCGGCAAACAAAAACCCGCGATTTTCCGTAAATCCCGGGCTTGGCCCGTATAGTCGAATGTATACAAAGAAAGTACCCTGTGAGTAAACTCATTTCAAAAACGATTTTTTAAATTGTCTTTTCACCACTAAAACGCATGAGACTTGTAGTTTTTAAAAATGTTTTCATTTTTGATGAGACGCTAAATGAAAGGGGTTTAATCGCCGGCAAACGAAAACCCGCGATTTCCCGTAAATCCCGGGCTTGGCTCGTATAGTCGAATGTATACAAAGAAAGTACCCAGGGAGTAAACTTATTTCCCAAACGATTTTTAAATTATTTTTTCACCACTAAAACGCATGAGATTTGTAGTTTTTAAAAATGTTTTTATTTTTGATGAGACGCTAAATGAAAGGGGTTTAATCGCCGGCAAACGAAAACCCGCGATTTCCCGTAAATCCCGGGCTTGGCCCGTATAGTCGAATGTATGCAAAGAAAGTACCCAGGGAGTAAACTCATTTCCCAAACGATTTTTTAAATTATTTTGTCACCACTAAAACGCATGAGACTTGTAGTTTTCAAAAGTGTTTTCATTTTTGATGAGACGCTGAATAAAAGAGGTTTAATCGCCGGCAAACGAAAACCCGCAATTTCCCGTTAACCCCGGACTCGGCCCGTATAGTCAAAAGTATACAAAGAAAGTACCCAGGGAGTAAACTCATTTCCCGAACGATTTTTAAATTATTATTTCACTACTAAAGCCCATGAGACTTGTAGTTTTTAAAAATGTTTTCATTTTTGATGAGACGCTGAATAAAGGAAGTTTAATCGCCGGTAAACGAAAACCCGCGATTTCCCGTAAATCCCGGACTCAGCCCGTATAGTCAAAAGAATACAAAGAAAGTACCCAGGGAGTTATCTCATTTTCCGAACGATTTTTTAAATTATTTTTTCACCACTAAAACGTATGAGACTTGTAGTTTTCAGAAATGTTTTCATTTTTGATGAGACATTTAATGAAAGTGGTTTAATCGCCGGCAAACGAAAACCCGCGATTTCCCGTAAATCCCGGACTCAGCCCGTATAGTCAAAAGAATACAAAGAAAGTACCCAGGGAGTTATCTCATTTCCCGAACGATTTTTTAAATTATTTTTTCACCACTAAGACGTATGAGACTTGTAGTTTTCAGAAATTTTTTCATTTTTGATGAGACATTTAATGAAAGTGGTTTACTCGCCGGCAAACGAAAACCCGCGATTTCCCGTAAATCCCGGGCTTGGCTCGTATAGTCGAATGTATACAAAGAAAATACCCAGGGAGTAAACTCATTTCCCGAACGATTTTTTAAATTATTTTTTCACCACTAAAACGCATGAGACTTGTAGTTTTCAAAAATGTTTTCATTTTTGATGAGACGCTTAATAAAAGGGGTTTAATCGCCGGCAAACGAAAACCCGCGATTTCCCGTAAATCCCGGACTCGGCCCGTATAGTCAACAGTATACAAAGAAAGTACCCAGGAAGTAAACTCATTTCCCGAACGATTTTTAAAATTATTTTTTCACCACTAAAACGTATGAGACTTGTAGTTTTCAGAAATGTTTTCATTTTTGATGAGAGGCATAATGAATGTGGTTTAATCGCCGGCAAACGAAAACCCGCCATTTCCCGTAAATCCCGGACTCGGCCCGTATAGTCAAAAGTATACAAAGAAAGTACCCAGGGAGTAAACTTATTTCCCGAACGATTTTTTAAATTTTTATTTCACCACTAAAACCCATGAGACTTGTAGTTTTTAAAAATGTTTTCATTTTTGATGAGACGCTGATTAAAGGAAGTTTAATCGCCGGTAAACGAAAACCCGCGATTTCCCGTAAATCCCGGACTCAGCCCGTATAGTCAAAAGTATACAAAGAAAGTACCCAGGGAGTAAACTCATTTCCCGAACGATTTTTTAAATTATTTTTTCACCACTAAAACGTAAGAGACTTGTAGTTTTCAGAAATGTTTTTATTTTTGATGAGACATTTAATGAAAGTGGTTTAATCGCCGGCAAACCAAAACCCGCGATTTCCCGTAAATCCCGGGCTTGGCTCGTATAGTCGAATGTATACAAAGAAAGTACCCAGGGAGTAAACTCATTTCCCGAACGATTTTTTAAATTATTTTTTCACCACTAAAACGCATGAGACTTGTAGTTTTTAAAAATGTTTTTATTTTTGATGAGACGCTAAATGAAAGGGGTTTAATCGCCGGCAAAGAAAACCCGCGATTTTCTGTAAATCCCGGGCTTGGCCCGTATAGTCGAATGTATACAAAGAAAGTACCCAGGGAGTAAACTCATTTCCCAAACGATTTTTTAAATTATTATGTCACCACTAAAACGCATGAGACTTGTAGTTTTCAAAAGTGTTTTCATTTTTGATGAGACGCTGAATAAAAGAGGTTTAATCGCCGGCAAACGAAAACCCGCGATTTCCCGTAAATCCCGGACTCAGCCCGTATAGTCAAAAGTATACAAAGAAAGTACCCAGGGAGTAAACTCATTTCCCGAACGATTTTTTAAATTATTTTTTCACCGCTAAAACGTATGAGACTTGTAGTTTTCAGAAATGTTTTCATTTTTGATGAGAGGCTTAATGAATGTGGTTTAATCGCCGGCAAACGAAAACCCGCGATTTTCCGTAAATCCCGGGCTTGGCCCGTATAGTCGAATGTATACAAAGAAAGTACCCTGTGAGTAAACTCATTTCCAAAACGATTTTTTAAATTATCTTTTCACCACTAAAACGCATGAGACTTGTAGTTTTTAAAAATGTTTTCATTTTTGATGAGACGCTGAATAAAAGAAGTTTAATCGACGGCAAACGAAAACCCGCCATTTCCCGTAAACCCCGGACACGGCCCGTATAGTCAAAAGTATACAAAGAAAGTACCCAGGGAGTAAACTCATTTCCCGAACGATTTTTTAAATTATTATTTCACCACTAAAACCCATGAGACATGTAGTTTTTAAAAAGGTTTTCATTTTTGATGAGACGCTGAATAAAGGAAGTTTAATCGCCGGTAAACGAAAACCCGCGATTTCCCGTAAATCCCGGACTCAGCCCGTATAGTCAAAAGTATACAAAGAAAGTATCCTGTGAGTAAACTCATTTCCAAAACGATTTTTAAAATTATCTTTTAACCACTAAAACGCATGAGACTTGTAGTTTTCAAAAGTGTTTTCATTTTTGATGAGACGCTGAATAAAAGAGGTTTAATCGCCGGCAAACGAAAACCCGCGATTTCCCGTAAATCCCGGACTCAGCCCGTATAGTCAAAAGTATACAAAGAAAGTACCCAGGGAGTAAACTCATTTCCCGAACGATTTTTTAAATTATTTTTTCACCGCTAAAACGTATGAGACTTGTAGTTTTCAGAAATATTTTCATTTTTGATGAGAGGCTTAATGAATGTGGTTTAATCGCCGGCAAACGAAAACCCGCGATTTTCCGTAAATCCCGGGCTTGGCCCGTATAGTCGAATGTATACAAAGAAAGTACCCTGTGAGTAAACTCATTTCCAAAACGATTTTTTAAATTATCTTTTCACCACTAAAACGCATGAGACTTGTAGTTTTTAAAAATGTTTTCATTTTTGATGAGACGCTGAATAAAAGAAGTTTAATCGACGGCAAACGAAAACCCGCCATTTCCCGTAAACCCTGGACACGGCCCGTATAGTCAAAAGTATACAAAGAAAGTACCCAGGGAGTAAACTCATTTCCCGAACGATTTTTTAAATTATTATTTCACCACTAAAACCCATGAGACATGTAGTTTTTAAAAAGGTTTTCATTTTTGATGAGACGCTGAATAAAGGAAGTTTAATCGCCGGTAAACGAAAACCCGCGATTTCCCGTAAATCCCGGACTCAGCCCGTATAGTCAAAAGTATACAAAGAAAGTATCCTGTGAGTAAACTCATTTCCAAAACGATTTTTAAAATTATCTTTTAACCACTAAAACGCATGAGACTTGTAGTTTTTAAAAATGTTTTCATTTTTGATGAGACGCTGAATAAAAGAAGTTTAATCGACGGCAAACGAAAACCCGCCATTTCCCGTAAACCCCGGACACGGCCCGTATAGTCAAAAGTATACAAAGAAAGTACCCAGGGAGTAAACTCATTTCCCGAACGATTTTTTAAATTAATTTTTCACCACTAAAACGTATGAGACTTGTAGTTTTCAGAAATGTTTTCATTTTTGATGAGACATTTAATGAAAGTGGTTTAATCGCCGGCAAACGAAAACCCGCGATTTCCCGTAAATCCCGGGCTTGGCTCGTATAGTCGAATGTATACAAAGAAAGTACCCAGGGAGTAAACTCATTTCCCGAACGATTTTTTAAATTATTTTTTCACCACTAAAACGCATGAGATTTGTAGTTTTTAGAAATGTTTTCATTTTTGATGAGACGCTAAATGAAAGGGGTTTAATCGCCGGCAAACGAAAACCCGCGATTTCCCGTAAATCCCGGGCTTGGCCCGTATATTCGAATGTATACAAAGAAAGTACCCAGGGAGTAAACTCATTTCCCAAACGATTTTTTAAATTATTTTGTCACTACTAAAACGCATGAGACTTGTAGTTTTCAAAGATGTTTTCATTTTTGATGAGACGCTGAATAAAAGAGGTTTAATCGCCGGCAAACGAAAACCCGCAATTTCCCGTAAATCCCGGACTCGGCCCGTATAGTCAAAAGTATACAAAGAAAGTACCCAGGGAGTAAACTCATTTCCCAAACGATTTTTTAAATTATTTTGTCACCACTAAAACGCATGAGACTTGTAGTTTTCAAAAGTGTTTTAATTTTTGATGAGACGCTGAATAGAAGAGGTTTAATCGCCGGCAAACGAAAACCCGCAATTTCCCGTAAATCCCGGACTCGGCCCGTATAGTCAAAAGTATACAAAGAAAGTACCCAGGGAGTAAACTCATTTCCCGAACGATTTTTAAAATTATTATTTCACCACTAAAGCCCATGAGACTTGTAGTTTTTAAAAATGTTTTCATTTTTGATGAGACGCTGAATAAAGGAAGTTTAATCGCCGGTAAACGAAAACCCGCGATTTCCCGTAAATCCCGGACTCAGCCCGTATAGTCAAAAGAATACAAAGAAAGTACCCAGGGAGTTATCTAATTTCCCGAACGATTTTTTAAATTATTTTTTCACCACTAAAACGTATGAGACTTGTAGTTTTCAGAAATGTTTTCATTTTTGATGAGACATTTAATGAAAGTGGTTTAATTGCCGGCAAACGAAAACCCGAGATTTCCCGTAAATCCCGGACTCAGCCCGTATAGTCAAAAGAATACAAACAAAGTACCCAGGGAGTTATCTCATTTCCCGAACGATTTTTGAAATTGTTTTTTCACCACTAAAACGCATGAGACTTGTAGTTTTCAAAAGTGTTTTCATTTTTGATGAGACGCTGAATAAAAGAGGTTTAATCGCCGGCAAACGAAAACCCGCAATTTCCCGTAAATCCCGGACTCGGCCCGTATAGTCAAAAGTATACAAAGAAAGTACCCAGGGAGTAAACTCATTTCCCAAACGATTTTTTAAGTTATTTTGTCACCACTAAAACGCATGAGACTTGTAGTTTTCAAAAGTGTTTTCATTTTTGATGAGACGCTGAATAAAAGAGGTTTAATCGCCGGCAAACGAAAACCCGCAATTTCCCGTAAATCCCGGACTCGGCCCGTATAGTCAAAAGTATACAAAGAAAGTACCCAGGGAGTAAACTCATTTCCCGAACGATTTTTAAAATTATTATTTCACCACTAAAGCCCATGAGACTTGTAGTTTTTAAAAATGTTTTCATTTTTGATGAGACGCTGAATAAAGGAAGTTTAATCGCCGGTAAACGAAAACCCGCGATTTCCCGTAAATCCCGGACTCAGCCCGTATAGTCAAAAGAATACAAAGAAAGTACCCAGGGAGTTATCTCATTTCCCAAACGATTTTTTAAATTATTTTTTCACCACTAAAACGTATGAGACTTGTAGTTTTCAGAAATGTTTTCATTTTTGATGAGACATTTAATGAAAGTGGTTTAATTGCCGGGAAACGAAAACCCGCGATTTCCCGTAAATCCCGGGCTTGGCTCGTATAGTCGAATGTATACAAAGAAAGTACCCAGGGAGTAAACTCATTTCCCGAACGATTTTTTAAATTATTTTTTCACCACTAAAACGTATGAGACTTGTAGTTTTCAGAAATGTTTTCATTTTTGATGAGACATTTAATGAAAGTGGTTTAATCGCCGGCAAACGAAAACCCGCGATTTCCCGTAAATCCCGGACTCAGCCCGTATAGTCAAAAGAATACAAACAAAGTACCCAGGGAGTTATATCATTTCCCGAACGATTTTTTAAATTATTTTTTCACCACTAAAACGTATGAGACTTGTAGTTTTCAGAAATGTTTTCATTTTTGATGAGACATTTAATGAAAGTGGTTTAATCGCCGGCAAACGAAAACCCGCGATTTCCCGTAAATCCCGGGCTTGGCTCGTATAGTCATATGTATACAAAGAAAGTACCCAGGGAGTAAACTCATTTCCCGAACGATTTTTTAAATTATTTTTTCACCACTAAAACGCATGAGACTTGTAGTTTTCAGAAATGTTTTCATTTTTGATGAGACGCTGAATAAAGGAAGTTTAATCGACGGCAAACGAAAACCCGCCATTTCCCGTAAACCCCGGACTCGGCCCGTATAGTCAAAAGTATACAAAGAAAGTACCCAGGAAGTAAACTCATTTCCTGAACGATTTTTTAAATTATTATTTTACCACTAAAACCCATGAGACTTGTAGTTTTTAAAAATGTTTTCATTTTTGATGAGACGCTGAATAAAGGAAGTTTAATCGCCAGTAAACGAAAACCCGTGATTTCCCGTAAATCCCGGACTCAGCCCCTATAGTCAAAAGTATACAAAGAAAGTACCCAGGGAGTAAACTCATTTCCCGAACGATTTTTTAAATTATTTTTTCACCACTAAAACGTATGAGACTTGTAGTTTTCAGAAATGTTTTCATTTTTGATGAGACGCTTAATGGATGTGGTTTAATCGCCGGCAAACGAAAACCCGCGATTTCCCGTAAACCCCGGACTCGGCACGTATAGTCAAAAGTATACAAAGAAAGTACCCAGGGAGTAAACTCATTTCCCGAACGATTTTTTGAATTATTATTTCACCACTAAAGCCCATGAGACTTGTAGTTTTTAAAAATGTTTTCATTTTTGATGAGACGCTGAATAAAGGAAGTTTAATCGCCGGTAAACGAAAACCCGCGATTTCCCGTAAATCCCGGACTCAGCCCGTATAGTCAAAAGTATACAAAGAAAGTACTCAGGGAGTTATCTCACTCCCCGAACGATTTTTTAAAATATTTTTTCACCACTAAAACGCATGAGACTTGTAGTTTTCAAAAATGTTTTCATTTTTGATGAGACGCTTAATGAAAGGGGTTTAATCGCCGGCAAACGAAAACCCGCGATTTCCCGTAAACCCCGGACTCGGCCCGTATAGTCAAAAGTATACAAAGAAAGTACCCAGGGAGTAAACTCATTTCCCGAACGATTTTTTAAATTATTATTTTACCACTAAAACCCATGAGACTTGTAGTTTTTAAAAATGTTTTCATTTTTGATGAGACGCTGAATAAAGGAAGTTTAATCGCCAGTAAACGAAAACCCGTGACTTCCCGTAAATCCCGGACTCAGCCCCTATAGTCAAAAGTATACAAAGAAAGTACCCAGAGAGTAAACTCATTTCCCGAACGATTTTTTAAATTATTTTTTCACCACTAAAACGTATGAGACTTGTAGTTTTCAGAAATGTTTTCATTTTTGATGAGACGCTTAATGAATGTGGTTTAATCGCCGGCAAACGAAAACCCGCGATTTCCCGTAAACCCCGGACTCGGCACGTATAGTCAAAAGTATACAAAGAAAGTACCCAGGGAGTAAACTCATTTCATGAACGATTTTTTGAATTATTTTTTCACCACTAAAACGCATGAGACTTGTAGTTTTCAAAAATGTTTTCATTTTTGATGAGACGCTTAATGAAAGGGGTTTAATCGCCGGCAAACGAAAACCCGCGATTTCCCGTAAATCCCGGACTCGGCCCGTATAGTCAAAAGAATACAAACAAAGTACCCAGGGAGTTATCTCATTTCCCGAACGATTTTTTAAATTATTTTTTCACCACTAAAACGTATGAGACTTGTAGTTTTCAGAAATAATTTCATTTTTGATGAGACATTTAATGAAAGTGGTTTAATCGCCGGCAAACGAAAACCCGCGATTTCCCGTAAATCCCGGGCTTGGCTCGTATAGTCGAATGTATACAAAGAAAGTACCCAGGGAGTAAACTCATTTCCCGAACGATTTTTTAAATTATTTTTTCACCACTAAAACGCATGAGACTTGTAGTTTTCAGAAATGTTTTCATTTTTGATGAGACATTTATTGAAAGTGGTTTAATCGCCGGCAAACGAAAACCCGCGATTTCCCGTAAATCCCGGACTCAGCCCGTATAGTCAAAAGAATACAAACAAAGTACCCAGGGAGTTATCTCATTTCCCGAACGATTTTTTAAATTATTTGTTCACCACTAAAACGTATGAGACTTGTAGTTTTTAGAAATGTTTTCATTTTTGATGAGACATTTAATGAAAGTAGTTTAATCGCCGGCAAACGAAAACCCGCGATTTCCCGTAAATCCCGGGCTTGGCTCGTATAGTCGAATGTATACAAAGAAAGTACCCAGGGAGTAAACTCATTTCCCGAACGATTTTTTAAATTATTTTTTCACCACTAAAACGCATGAGACTTGTAGTTTTCAGAAATGTTTTCATTTTTGATGAGACGCTTAGTGAAAGGGGTTTAATCGCCGGCAAACGAAAACCCGCTATTTCCCGTAAATCCCGGACTCGGCCCGTATAGTCAACAGTATACAAAGAAAGTACCCAGGAAGTAAACTCATTTCCCGAAAGATTTTTTGAATTATTATTTCACCACTAAAGCCCATGTGACTTGTTGTTTTTAAAAATATTTTCATTTTTGATGAGACGCTGAATAAAGGAAGTTGAATCGCCGGTAAACGAAAACCCGCGATTTCCCGTAAATCCCGGGCTTGGCTCGTATAGTCGAATGTATACAAAGAAAGTACCCAGGGAGTAAACTCATTTCCAAATTATTTTTTCACCACTAAAACGCATGAGACTTGTAGTTTTCAAAAATGTTTTCATTTTTGATGAGACGCTTAATGAAAGGGGTTTAATCGCCGGCAAACGAAAACCCGCGATTTCCCGTAAATCCCGGACTCGGCCCGTATAGCCAAGAGTATCCAAAGAAAGTACCCAGGGAGTAAACTCATTTCCCGAAAGATTTTTTAAATTATTTTTTCACCACTAAAACGCATGAGACTTGTAGTTTTCAAAAATGTTTTCATTTTTGATGAGACGCTTAATGAAAGGGGTTTAATCGCCGGCAAACGAAAACCCGCGATTTCCCGTAAATCCCGGACTCGGCCCGTATAGTCAAGAGTATCCAAAGAAAGTACCCAGGAAGTAAACTCATTTCCCGAACGATTTTTAAAATTATTTTTTCACCACTAAAACGTATGAGACTTGTAGTTTTCAGAAATGTTTTCATTTTTGATGAGACGCTTAATGAATGTGGTTTAATCGCCGGCAAACGAAAACCCGCGATTTTCCGTAAATCCCGGGCTTGGCCCGTACAGTCGAATGTATACAAAGAAAGTACCCTGTGAGTAAACTCATTTCCAAAACGATTTTTTCAATTATCTTTTCACCACTAAAACGCATGAGACTTGTAGTTTTTAAAAATGTTTTCATTTTTGATGAGACGCTGAATAAAAGAAGTTTAATCGCCGGCAAACGAAAACCCGCGTTTTCCCGTAAATCCCGGACTCGGCCCGTATAGTCAAAAGTATACAAAGAAAGTACCCAGGGAGTAAACTCATTTCCTAAACGATCTTTTAAATTATTATTTCACCACTAAAACCCATGAGACTTGTAGTTTTCAAAAATGTTTTCATTTTTGATGAGACGCTAAATAAAAGGGGTTTAATCGCCGGCAAAGGAAAACCCGCGATTTCCCGTAAATCCCGGGCTTGGCCCGTATAGTCGAATGTATACAAAGAAAGTACCCAGGGAGTAAACTCATTTCCCAAACGATTTTTTAAATTATTTTGTCACCACTAAAACGCATGAGACTTGTAGTTTTCAAAAGTGTTTTCATTTTTGATGAGACGCTGAATAAAAGAGGTTTAATCGCAGGCAAACGAAAACCCGCCATTTCCCGTAAATCCCCGACTCGGCCCGTATTTTAAATTATTTTGTCACCACTAAAACGCATGAGACTTGTAGTTTTCAAAAGTGTTTTCATTTTTGATGAGACGCTGAATAAAAGAGGTATAATCGCCGGCAAACGAAAACCCGCGATTTCCCGTAAATCCCGGACTCGGCCCGTATAGTCAAAAGTATACAAAGAAAGTACCCAGGGAGTAAACTCATTTCCCGAACGATTTTTAAAATTATTTTTTCACCACTAAAACGTATGAGACTTGTAGTTTTCAAAAATGTTTTCAATTTTGATGAGACGCTTAATGAAAGGGGCTTAATCGCCGGCAAACGAAAACCCGCGATTTCCCGTAAATCCCGGGCTTGGCTCGTATAGTCGAATGTATACAAAAAAAAGTACCCAGGGAATAAACTCATTTCCGGAACGATTTTTTAAATTATTTTTTCACCACTAAAACGCATGAGACTTGTAGTTTTCAAAAATGTTTTCATTTTTGATGAGACGCTAAATGAAAGGGGATTAATCGCCGGCAAAGAAAACCCGCGATTTTCCGTAAATCCCGGGCTTGGCCCGTATAGTCGAATGTATACAAAGAAAGTACCCAGGGAGTAAACTCATTTCCCAAACGATTTTTTAAATTATTTTTTCACCGCTAACACCCATGAGACATGTAGTTTTTAAAAATGTTTTCATTTTTGATGAGACGCTGAATAAAGGAAGTTTAATCGCCGGTAAACGAAAACCCGCGATTTCCCGTAAATCCCGGACTCAGCCCGTATAGTCAAAAGTATACAAAGAAAGTACCCAGGGAGTAAACTCATTTCCCGAACGATTTTTTAAATTAATTTTTCACCACTAAAACGTATGAGACTTGTAGTTTTCAGAAATGTTTTCATTTTTGATGAGACATTTAATGAAAGTGGTTTAATCGCCGGCAAACGAAAACCCGCGATTTCCCGTAAATCCCGGGCTTGGCTCGTATAGTCGAATGTATACAAAGAAAGTACCCAGGGAGTAAACTCATTTCCCGAACGATTTTTTAAATTATTTTTTCACCACTAAAACGCATGAGATTTGTAGTTTTTAAAAATGTTTTCATTTTTGATGAGACGCTAAATGAAAGGGGTTTAATCGCCGGCAAACGAAAACCCGCGATTTCCCGTAAATCCCGGGCTTGGCCCGTATAGTCGAATGTATACAAAGAAAGTACCCAGGGAATAAACTCATTTCCGGAACGATTTTTTAAATTATTTTTTCACCACTAAAACGCATGAGACTTGTAGTTTTCAAAAATGTTTTCATTTTTGATGAGACGCTAAATGAAAGGGGATTAATCGCCGGCAAAGAAAACCCGCGATTTTCTGTAAATCCCGGGCTTGGCCCGTATAGTCGAATGTATACAAAGAAAGTACCCAGGAAGTAAACTCATTTCCCAAACGATTTTTTAAATTATTTTTTCACCGCTAACACCCATGAGACATGTAGTTTTTAAAAATGTTTTCATTTTTGATGAGACGCTGAATAAAGGAAGTTTAATCGCCGGTAAACGAAAACCCGCGATTTCCCGTAAATCCCGGACTCAGCCCGTATAGTCAAAAGTATACAAAGAAAGTACCCAGGGAGTAAACTCATTTCCCGAACGATTTTTTAAATTAATTTTTCACCACTAAAACGTATGAGACTTGTAGTTTTCAGAAATGTTTTCATTTTTGATGAGACATTTAATGAAAGTGGTTTAATCGCCGGCAAACGAAAACCCGCGATTTCCCGTAAATCCCGGGCTTGGCTCGTATAGTCGAATGTATACAAAGAAAGTACCCAGGGAGTAAACTCATTTCCCGAACGATTTTTTAAATTATTTTTTCACCACTAAAACGCATGAGATTTGTAGTTTTTAAAAATGTTTTCATTTTTGATGAGACGCTAAATGAAAGGGGTTTAATCGCCGGCAAACGAAAACCCGCGATTTCCCGTAAATCCCGGGCTTGGCCCGTATAGTCGAATGTATACAAAGAAAGTACCCAGGGAGTAAACTCATTTCCCAAACGATTTTTTAAATTATTTTGTCACCACTAAAACGCATGAGACTTGTAAATTTCAAAAGTGTTTACATTTTTGATGAGACGCTGAATAAAAGAGGTTTAATCGCCGGCAAACGAAAACCCGCAATTTCCCGTATATCCCGGACTCGGCCCGTATAGTCAAAAGTATACAAAGAAAGTACCCAGGGAGTAAACTCATTTCCCGAACGATTTTTAAAATTATTATTTCACCACTAAAGCCCATGAGACTTGTAGTTTTTAAAAATGTTTTCATTTTTGATGAGACGCTGAATAAAGGAAGTTTAATCGCCGGTAAACGAAAACCCGCGATTTCCCGTAAATCCCGGACTCAGCCCGTATAGTCAAAAGAATACAAAGAAAGTACCCAGCGAGTTATCTCATTTCCCGAACGATTTTTTAAATTATTTTTTCACCACTAAAACGTATGAGACTTGTAGTTTTTAAAAATGTTTTCATTTTTGATGAGACGCTGAATAAAGGAAGTTTAATCGCCGGTAAACGAAAACCCGCGATTTCCCGTAAATCCCGGACTCAGACCGTATAGTCAAAAGAATACAAAGAAAGTACCCAGGGAGTTATCTCATTTCCCGAACGATTTTTTAAATCATTTTTTCACCACTAAAACGTATGAGACTTGTAGTTTTCAGAAATGTTTTCATTTTTGATGAGACATTTAATGAAAGTGGTTTAATCGCCGGCAAACGAAAACCCGCGATTTCCCGTAAATCCCGGGCTTGGCTCGTATAGTCGAATGTATACAAAGAAAGTACCCAGGGAGTAAACTCATTTCCCGAACGATTTTTAGAATTATTATTTCACCACTAAAGCCCATGAGACTTGTAGTTTTTAAAAATGTTTTCATTTTTGATGAGACGCTGAATAAAGGAAGTTTAATCGCCGGTAAACGAAAACCCGCGATTTCCCGTAAATCCCGGACTCAGCCCGTATAGTCAAAAGAATACAAAGAAAGTTCCCAGGGAGTTATCTCATTTCCCGAACGATTTTTTAAATTATTTTTTCACCACTAAAACGTATGAGACTTGTAGTTTTTAAAAATGCTTTCATTTTTGATGAGACGCTGAATAAAGGAAGTTTAATCGCCGGTAAACGAAAACCCGCGATTTCCCGTAAATCCCGGACTCAGCCCGTATAGTCAAAAGAATACAAAGAAAGTACCCAGGGAGTTATCTCATTTCCCGAACGATTTTTTAAATTATTTTTTCACCACTAAAACGCATGAGACTTGTAATTTTCAGAAATGTTTTCATTTTTGATGAGACGCTGAATAAAGGAAGTTCAATCGCCAGTAAACGAAAACCCGTGATTTCCCGTAAATCCAGGGCTCAGCCCCTATAGTCAAAAGTATACAAAGAAAGTACCCTGTGAGTAAACTCATTTCCAAAACGATTTTTTAAATTATCTTTTCACCACTAAAACGCATGAGACTTGTAGTTTTTAAAAATGTTTTCATTTTTGATGAGACGCTGAATAAAGGAAGTTTAATCGACGGCAAACGAAAACCCGCCATTTCCCGTAAACCCCGGACTCGGCCCGTATAGCCAAAAGTATACAAAGAAAGTACCCAGGGAGTAAACTCATTTCCCGAACGATTTTTTAAATTATTATTTCACCACTAAAACCCATGAGACTTGTAGTTTTTAAAAATGTTTTCATTTTTGATGAGACGCTGAATAAAGGAAGTTTAATCGACGGCAAACGAAAACCCGCCATTTCCCGTAAACCCCGGACTCGGCCCGTATAGCCAAAAGTATACAAAGAAAGTACCCAGGGAGTAAACTCATTTCCCGAACGATTTTTTAAATTATTATTTCACCACTAAAACCCATGAGACTTGTAGTTTTTAAAAATGTTTTCATTTTTGATGAGACGCTGAATAAAGGAAGTTTAATCGCCGGTAAACGAAAACCCGCGATTTCCTGTAAATCCCGGACTCAGCCCGTATAGCCAAAAGTATACAAAGAAAGTACCAGGGAGTAAACTCATTTCCCGAACGATTTCTTAAATTATTTTTTCACCACTAAAACCCATGAGACTTGTAGTTTTTAAAAATGTTTTCATTTTTGATGAGACGCTGAATAAAGGAAGTTTAATCGCCGGTAAACGAAAACCCGCGATTTCCCGTAAATCCCGGACTCAGCCCGTATAGCCAAAAGTATACAAAGAAAGTACCCAGGGAGTAAACTCATTTCCCGAACGATTTTTTAAATGATTTTTCACCACTAAAACGTATGAGACTTGTAGTTTTCAGAAATGCTTTCATTTTTGATGAGACGCTTAATGAATGTGGTTTAATCGCCGGCAAACGAAAACCCGCGATTTTCCGTAAATCCTGGGCTTGGCCCGTATAGTCGAATGTATACAAAGAAAGTACCCTGTGAGTAAACTCATTTCCCGAACGATTTTTTGAATTATTATTTCACCACTAAAGCCCATGAGACTTGTAGTTTTTAAAAATATTTTCATTTTTGATGAGACGCTGAATAAAGGAAGTTTAATCGCCGGTAAACGAAAACCCGCGATTTCCCGTAAATCCCAGACTCAGCCCGTATAGCCAAAAGTATACAAAGGGAGTAAACTCATTTCCCGAACGATTTCTTAAATTATTTTTTCACCACTAAAACCAATGAGACTTGTAGTTTTCAAAAGTGTTTTCATTTTTGATGAGACGCTGAATAAAAGAGGTTTAATCGCCGGCAAACGAAAACCCGCGATTTCTCGTAAATCCCGGACTCGGCCCATATAGTCAAAAGTATACAAAGAAAGTACCCAGGGAGTAAACTCATTTCCCAAACGATTTTTTAAATTATTTTTTCACCGCTAAAACGTATGAGACTTGTAGTTTTCAGAAATGTTTTCATTTTTGATGAGAGGCTTAATGAATGTGGTTTAATCGCCGGCAAACGAAAACCCGCGATTTTCCGTAAATCCCGGGCTTGGCCCGTATAGTCGAATGTATACAAAGAAAGTACCCTGTGAGTAAACTCATTTCCAAAACGATTTTTTAAATTATCTTTTCACCACTAAAACGCATGAGACTTGTAGTTTTTAAAAATGTTTTCATTTTTGATGAGACGCTGAATAAAAGAACTTTAATCGACGGCAAACGAAAACCCGCCATTTCCCGTAAACCCCGGACACGGCCCGTATAGTCAAAAGTATACAAAGAAAGTACCCAGGGAGTAAACTCATTTCCCGAACGATTTTTTAAATTATTATTTCACCACTAACACCCATGAGACATGTAGTTTTTAAAAATGTTTTCATTTTTGATGAGACGCTGAATAAAGGAAGTTTAATCGCCGGTAAACGAAAACCCGCGATTTCCCGTAAATCCCGGACTCAGCCCGTATAGTCAAAAGTATACAAAGAAAGTACCCAGGGAGTAAACTCATTTCCCGAACGATTTTTTAAATTAATTTTTCACCACTAAAACGTATGAGACTTGTAGTTTTCAGAAATGTTTTCATTTATGATGAGACATTTAATGAAAGTGGTTTAATCGCCGGCAAACGAAAACCCGCGATTTCCCGTAAATCCCGGGCTTGGCTCGTATAGTCGAATGTATACAAAGAAAGTACCCAGGGAGTAAACTCATTTCCCGAACGATTTTTTAAATTATTTTTTCACCACTAAAACGCATGAGATTTGTAGTTTTTAAAAATGTTTTCATTTTTGATGAGACGCTAAATGAAAGGGTTTTAATCGCCGGCAAACGAAAACCCGCGATTTCCCGTAAATCCCGGGCTTGGCCCGTATAGTCGAATGTATACAAAGAAAGTACCCAGGGAGTAAACTCATTTCCCAAACGATTTTTTAAATTATTTTGTCACCACTAAAACGCACGAGACTTGTAAATTTCAAAAGTGTTTTCATTTTTGATGAGACGCTGAATAAAAGAGGTTTAATCGCCGGCAAACGAAAACCCGCAATTTCCCGTAAATCCCGGACTCGGCCCGTATAGTCAAAAGTATACAAAGAAAGTACCCAGGGAGTAAACTCATTTCCCGAACGATTTTTAAAATTATTATTTCACCACTAAAGCCCATGAGACTTGTAGTTTTTAAAAATGTTTTCATTTTTGATGAGACGCTGAATAAAGGAAGTTTAATCGCCGGTAAACGAAAACCCGCGATTTCCCGTAAATCCCGGACTCAGCCCGTATAGTCAAAAGAATACAAAGAAAGTACCCAGGAAGTTATCTCATTTCCCGAACGATTTTTAGAATTATTATTTCACCACTAAAGCCCATGAGACTTGTAGTTTTTAAAAATGTTTTCATTTTTGATGAGACGCTGAATAAAGGAAGTTTAATCGCCGGTAAACGAAAACCCGCGATTTCCCGTAAATCCCGGACTCAGCCCGTATAGTCAAAAGAATACAAAGAAATTTCCCAGGGAGTTATCTCATTTCCCGAACGATTTTTTAAATTATTTTTTCACCACTAAAACGTATGAGACTTGTAGTTTTTAAAAATGTTTTCATTTTTGATGAGACGCTGAATAAAGGAAGTTTAATCGCCGGTAAACGAAAACCCGCGATTTCCCGTAAATCCCGGACTCAGCCCGTATAGTCAAAAGAATACAAAGAAAGTACCCAGGGAGTTATCTCATTTCCCGAACGATTTTTTAAATTATTTTTTCACCACTAAAACGTATGAGACTTGTAGTTTTCAGAAATGATTTCATTTTTGATGAGACATTTAATGAAAGTGGTTTAATCGCCGGCAAACGAAAACCCGCGATTTCCCGTAAATCCCGGACTCAGCCCGTATAGTCTAAGAATACAAACAAAGTACCCAGGGAGTTATCTCATTTGCTGAACGAATCTTTTAAATTATTTTTTCACCACTAAAACGTATGAGACTTGTAGTTTTCAGAAATAATTTCATTTTTGATGAGACATTTAATGAAAGTGGTTTAATCGCCGGCAAACGAAAACCCGCGATTTCCCGTAAATCCCGGGCTTGGCTCGTATAGTCGAATGTATACAAAGAAAGTACCCAGGGAGTAAACTCATTTCCCGAACGATTTTTTAAATTATTTTTTCACCACTAAAACGCATGAGACTTGTAGTTTTCAGAAATGTTTTCATTTTTGATGAGACATTTAATGAAAGTGGTTTAATCGCCGGCAAACGAAAACCCGCGATTTCCCGTAAATCCCGGGCTTGGCTCGTATAGTCGAATGTATACAAAGAAAGTACCCAGGGGGTAAACTCATTTCCCGAACGATTTTTTAAATTATTTTTTCACCACTAAAACGCATGAGACTTGTAATTTTCAGAAATGTTTTCATTTTTGATGAGACGCTGAATAAAGGAAGTTTAATCGCCAGTAAACGAAAACCCGTGATTTCCCGTAAATCCAGGGCTCAGCCCCTATAGTCAAAAGTATACAAAGAAAGTACCCAGGGAGTAAACTCATTTCCCGAACGATTTTTAAAATTATTTTTTCACCACTAAAACGTATGAGACTTGTAGTTTTCAGAAATGTTTTCATCTTTGATGAGACGCTTTATGAAAGGGGTTTAATCGACGGCAAACGAAAACCCGCGATTTTCCGTAAATCCCGGGCTTGGCACGTATAGTCGAATGTATACAAAGAAAGTACCCTGTGAGTAAACTCATTTCCAAAACGATTTTTTAAATTATCTTTTCACCACTAAAACGCATGAGACTTGTAGTTTTTAAAAATGTTTTCATTTTTGATGAGACGCTGAATAAAGGAAGTTTAATCGACGGCAAACGAAAACCCGCCATTTCCCGTAAACCCCGGACTCGGCCCGTATAGCCAAAAGTATACAAAGAAAGTACCCAGGGAGTAAACTCATTTCCCGAACGATTTTTTAAATTATTATTTCACCACTAAAACCCATGAGACTTGTAGTTTTTAAAAATGTTTTCATTTTTGATGAGACGCTGAATAAAGGAAGTTTAATCGCCGGTAAACGAAAACCCGCGATTTCCTGTAAATCCCGGACTCAGCCCGTATAGCCAAAAGTATACAAAGAAAGTACCAGGGAGTAAACTCATTTCCCGAACGATTTCTTAAATTATTTTTTCACCACTAAAACCCATGAGACTTGTAGTTTTTAAAAATGTTTTCATTTTTGATGAGACGCTGAATAAAGGAAGTTTAATCGCCGGTAAACGAAAACCCGCGATTTCCCGTAAATCCCGGACTCAGCCCGTATAGCCAAAAGTATACAAAGAAAGTACCCAGGGAGTAAACCCATTTCCCGAACGATTTTTTAAATGATTTTTTCACCACTAAAACGTATGAGACTTGTAGTTTTCAGAAATGCTTTCATTTTTGATGAGACGCTTAATGAATGTGGTTTAATCGCCGGCAAACGAAAACCCGCGATTTTCCGTAAATCCCGGGCTTGGCCCGTATAGTCGAATGTATACAAAGAAAGTACCCTGTGAGTAAACTCATTTCCCGAACGATTTTTTGAATTATTATTTCACCACTAAAGCCCATGAGACTTGTAGTTTTTAAAAATATTTTCATTTTTGATGAGACGCTGAATAAAGGAAGTTGAATCGCCGGTAAACGAAAACCCGGGATTTCCCGTAAATCCCGGACTCAGCCCGTATAGTCAAAAGTATGCAAAGAAAGTACCCAGGCAGTTATCTCATTTCCCGAACGATTTTTTAAATTATTTTTTCACCACTAAAACGTATGAGACTTGTAGTTTTCAGAATTGTTTTCATTTTTGATGAGACATTTAATGAAAGTGGTTTAATCGCCGGCAAACGAAAACCCGCGATTTCCCGTAAATCCCGGGCTTGGCTCGTATAGTCGAATGTATACAAAGAAAGTACCCAGGGAGTAAACTAGTTTCCCGAACGATTTTTTAAATTATTTTTTCACCACTAAAACGCATGAGACTTGTAGTTTTCAAAAATGTTTTCATTTTTGATGAGACATTTAATGAAAGTGGTTTAATCGCCGGCAAACGAAAACCCGCGATTTCCCGTAAATCCCGGGCTTGGCTCGTATAGTCGAATGTATACAAAGAAAGTACCCAGGGGGTAAACTCATTTCCCGAACGATTTTTTAAATTATTTTTTCACCACTAAAACGCATGAGACTTGTAATTTTCAGAAATGTTTTCATTTTTGATGAGACGCTGAATAAAGGAAGTTTAATCGCCAGTAAACGAAAACCCGTGATTTCCCGTAAATCCAGGGCTCAGCCCCTATAGTCAAAAGTATACAAAGAAAGTACCCAGGGAGTAAACTCATTTCCCGAACGATTTTTAAAATTATTTTTTCACCACTAAAACGTATGAGACTTGTAGTTTTCAGAAATGTTTTCATCTTTGATGAGACGCTTTATGAAAGGGGTTTAATCGACGGCAAACGAAAACCCGCGATTTTCCGTAAATCCCGGGCTTGGCACGTATAGTCGAATGTATACAAAGAAAGTACCCTGTGAGTAAACTCATTTCCAAAACGATTTTTTAAATTATCTTTTCACCACTAAAACGCATGAGACTTGTAGTTTTTAAAAATGTTTTCATTTTTGATGAGACGCTGAATAAAGGAAGTTTAATCGACGGCAAACGAAAACCCGCCATTTCCCGTAAACCCCGGACTCGGCCCGTATAGCCAAAAGTATACAAAGAAAGTACCCAGGGAGTAAACTCATTTCCCGAACGATTTTTTAAATTATTATTTCACCACTAAAACCCATGAGACTTGTAGTTTTTAAAAATGTTTTCATTTTTGATGAGACGCTGAATAAAGGAAGTTTAATCGCCGGTAAACGAAAACCCGCGATTTCCTGTAAATCCCGGACTCAGCCCGTATAGCCAAAAGTATACAAAGAAAGTACCAGGGAGTAAACTCATTTCCCGAACGATTTCTTAAATTATTTTTTCACCACTAAAACCCATGAGACTTGTAGTTTTTAAAAATGTTTTCATTTTTGATGAGACGCTGAATAAAGGAAGTTTAATCGCCGGTAAACGAAAACCCGCGATTTCCCGTAAATCCCGGACTCAGCCCGTATAGCCAAAAGTATACAAAGAAAGTACCCAGGGAGTAAACCCATTTCCCGAACGATTTTTTAAATGATTTTTTCACCACTAAAACGTATGAGACTTGTAGTTTTCAGAAATGCTTTCATTTTTGATGAGACGCTTAATGAATGTGGTTTAATCGCCGGCAAACGAAAACCCGCGATTTTCCGTAAATCCCGGGCTTGGCCCGTATAGTCGAATGTATACAAAGAAAGTACCCTGTGAGTAAACTCATTTCCCGAACGATTTTTTGAATTATTATTTCACCACTAAAGCCCATGAGACTTGTAGTTTTTAAAAATATTTTCATTTTTGATGAGACGCTGAATAAAGGAAGTTGAATCGCCGGTAAACGAAAACCCGGGATTTCCCGTAAATCCCGGACTCAGCCCGTATAGTCAAAAGTATGCAAAGAAAGTACCCAGGCAGTTATCTCATTTCCCGAACGATTTTTTAAATTATTTTTTCACCACTAAAACGTATGAGACTTGTAGTTTTCAGAATTGTTTTCATTTTTGATGAGACATTTAATGAAAGTGGTTTAATCGCCGGCAAACGAAAACCCGCGATTTCCCGTAAATCCCGGGCTTGGCTCGTATAGTCGAATGTATACAAAGAAAGTACCCAGGGAGTAAACTAGTTTCCCGAACGATTTTTTAAATTATTTTTTCACCACTAAAACGCATGAGACTTGTAGTTTTCAAAAATGTTTTCATTTTTGATGAGACGCTTAATGAAAGGGGTTTAATCGCCGGCAAACGAAAACCCGCGATTTCCCGTAAATCCCGGACGCGGCCCGTATAGCCAAGAGTATCCAAAGAAAGTACCCAGGGAGAAAACTCATTTCCCGAACGATTTTTTAAATTATTTTTTCACCACTAAAACGCATGAGACTTGTAGTTTTCAAAAATGTTTTCATTTTTGATGAGACGCTTAATGAAAGGGGTTTAATCGCCGGCAAACGAAAACCCGCTATTTCCCGTAAATCCCGGACTCGGCCCGTATAGTCAAGAGTATCCAAAGAAAGTACCCAGGAAGTAAACTCATTTCCCGAACGATTTTTAAAATTATTTTTTCACCACTAAAACGTATGAGACTTGTAGTTTTCAGAAATGTTTTCATTTTTGATGAGACGCTTAATGAATGTGGTTTAATCGCCGGCAAACGAAAACCCGCGATTTTCCGTTAATCCCGGGCTTGGCCCGTACAGTCAAATGTATACAAAGAAAGTACCCAGGGAGTAAACTCATTTCCCGAACGATTTTTTGAATTATTATTTCACCACTAAAGCCCATGAGACTTGTAGTTTTTAAAAATGTTTTCATTTTTGATGAGACGTTGAATAAAGGAAGTTTAATCGCCGGTAAACGAAAACCCGCGATTTCCCGTAAATCCCGGACTCAGCCTGTATAGTCAAAAGTATACAAAGAAAGTACTCAGGGAGTTATCTCATTCCCCGAACGATTTTTTAAAATATTTTTTCACCACTAAAACGCATGAGACTTGTAGTTTTCAAAAATGTTTTCATTTTTGATGAGACGCTTAATGAAAGGGGTTTAATCGCCGGCAAACGAAAACCCGCGATTCTCCGTAAATCCCGGGCTTGGCCCGTATAGTCGAATGTATACAAAGAATGTACCCTGTGAGTAAACTCATTTCCAAAACGATTTTTTAAATTATCTTTTCACCACTAAAACGCATGAGACTTGCAGTTTTTAAAAATGTTTTCATTTTTGATGAGACGCTGAATAAAAGACGTTTAATCGACGGCAAACGAAAACCCGCCATTTCCCGTAAACCCCGGACTCGGCCCGTATAGCCAAAAGTATACAAAGAAAGTACCCAGGGAGTAAACTCATTTTCCGAACGATTTTTTAAATTATTATTTCACCACTAAAACCCATGAGACTTGTAGTTTTTAAAAATGTTTTCATTTTTGATGAGACGCTGAATAAAGGAAGTTTAATCGCCGGTAAACGAAAACCCGCGATTTCCCGTAAATCCCGGACTCAGCCCGTATAGCCAAAAGTATACAAAGGGAGTAAACTCATTTCCCGAACGATTTCTTAAATTATTTTTTCACCACTAAAACCCATGAGACTTGTAGTTTTTAAAAATGTTTTCATTTTTGATGAGACGCTGAATAAAGGAAGTTTAATCGCCGGTAAACGAAAACCCGCGATTTCCCGTAAATCCCGGACTCAGCCCGTATAGCCCAAAGTATACAAAGAAAGTACCCAGGGAGTAAACTCATTTCCCGAACGATTTTTTAAATGATTTTTTCACCACTAAAACGTATGAGACTTGTAGTTTTCAGAAATGTTTTCATTTTTGATGAGACGCTTAATGAATGTGGTTTAATCGCCATCAAACGAAAACCCGCGATTTTCCGTAAATCCCGGGCTTGGCCCGTATAGTCGAATGTATACAAAGAAAGTACCCTGTGAGTAAACTCATTTCCAAAACGATTTTTTAAATTATCTTTTCACCACTAAAACGCATGAGACTTGTAGTTTTTAAAAATGTTTTCATTTTTGATGAGACGCTTAATGAATGTGGTTTAATCGACAGCAAACGAAAACCCGCCATTTCCCGTAAACCCCGGACTCGGCCCGTATAGTCAAAAGTATACAAAGAAAGTACCCAGGGAGTAAACTCATTTCCCGAACGATTTTTTGAATTATTATTTCACCACTAAAGCCCATGAGACTTGTAGTTTTTAAAAATATTTTCATTTTTGATGAGACGCTGAATAAAGGAAGTTGAATCGCCGGTAAACGAAAACCCGCGATTTCCCGTAAATCCCGGACTCAGCCCGTATAGTCAAAAGTATGCAAAGAAAGTACCCAGGGAGTTATCTCATTTCCCGAACGATTTTTTAAATTATTTTTTCACCACTAAAACGTATGAGACTTGTAGTTTTCAGAATTGTTTTCATTTTTGATGAGACATTTAATGAAAGTGGTTTAATCGCCGGCAAACGAAAACCCGCGATTTCCCGTAAATCCCGGGATTGGCTCGTATAGTCGAATGTATAGAAAGAAAGTACCCAGGGAGTAAACTCATTTCCCGAACGATTTTTTAAATTATTTTTTCACCACTAAAATGCATGAGACTTGTAGTTTTCAAAAATGTTTACATTTTTGATGAGACGCTTAATGAAAGGGGTTTAATCGCCGGCAAACGAAAACCCGCGATTTCCCGTAAATCCCGGACTCGGCCCGTATAGCCAAGAGTATCCAAAGAAAGTACCCAGGGAGTAAACTCATTTCCCGAACGATTTTTTAAATTATTTTTTCACCACTAAAACGCATGAGACTTGTAGTTTTCAAAAATGTTTTCATTTTTGATGAGACGCTTAATGAAAGGGGTTTAATCGCCGGCAAACGAAAACCCGCGATTTCCCGTAAATCCCGGACTCGGCCCGTATAGTCAAGAGTATCCAAAGAAAGTACCCAGGAAGTAAACTCATTTCCCGAACGATTTTTTCAATTATCTTTTCACCACTAAAACGCATGAGACTTGTAGTTTTTAAAAATGTTTTCATTTTTGATGAGACGCTGAATAAAAGAAGTTTAATCGACGGCAAACGAAAACCCGCCATTTCCCGTAAACCCCGGACTCAGCCCGTATAGTCAAAAGTATACAAAGAAAGTACCCAGGGAGTAAACTCATTTCCCGAACGATTTTTTCAATTATTATTTCACCACTAAAACCCATGAGACTTGTAGTTTTTAAAAATGTTTTCATTTTTGATGAGACGCTGAATAAAGGAAGTTTAATCGCCGGTAAACGAAAACCTGCGATTTCCCGTAAATCCCCGACTCAGCTCGTATAGCCAAAAGTATACAAAGAAAGTACCCAGGGAGTAAACTTATTTCCCGAACGATTTTTTAAATTATTTTTTCACCACTAAAACGTATGAGACTTGTAGTTTTCAGAAATGTTTTCATTTTTGATGAGACGCTTAATGAAAGGGGTTTAATCGCCGGCAAACGAAAACCCGCGATTTCCCGTAAATCCCGGACGCGGCCCGTATAGTCAAGAGTATCCAAATAAAGTATCCAGGAAGTAAACTCATTTCCCGAACGATTTTTAAAATTATTTTTTCACCACTAAAACGTATGAGACTTGTAGTTTTCAGAAATGTTTTCATTTTTGATGAGACGCTTAATGAATGTGGTTTAATCGCCGGCAAACGAAAACCCGCGATTTTCCGTAAATCCCGGGCTTGGCCCGTATAGTCGAATGTATACAAAGAAAGTACCCTGTGAGTAAACTCATTTCCAAAACGATTTTTTAAATTATCTTTTCACCACTAAAACGCATGAGACTTGTAGTTTGTAAAAATGTTTTCATTTTTGATGAGACGCTGAATAAAAGAAGTTTAATCGACGGCAAACGAAAACCCGCCATTTCCCGTAAACGCCGGACTCGGCCCGTATAGTCAAAAGTATACAAAGAAAGTACCCAGGGAGTAAACTCATTTCCCGAACGATTTTTTAAATTATTATTTCACCACTAAAACCCATGAGACTTGTAGTTTTTAAAAATGTTTTCATTTTTGATGAGACGCTGAATAAAGGAAGTTTAATCGCTGGTAAACGAAAACCCGCGATTTCCCGTAAACCCCGGACTCGGCCCGTATAGTCGAATGTATACAAAGAATGTACCCTGTGAGTAAACTCATTTCCAAAATGATTTTTTAAATTATCTTTTCACCACTAAAACGCAAGAGACTTGCAGTTTTTAAAAATGTTTTCATTTTTGATGAGACGCTGAATAAAAGACGTTTAATCGACGGCAAACGAAAACCCGCCATTTCCCGTAAACCCCGGACTCGGCCCGTATAGCCAAAAGTATACAAAGAAAGTACCCAGGGAGTAAACTCGTTTTCCGAACGATTTTTTAAATTATTATTTCACCACTAAAACCCATGAGACTTGTAGTTTTTAAAAATGTTTTCATTTTTGATGAGACGCTGAATAAAGGAAGTTTAATCGCCGGTAAACGAAAACCCGCGATTTCCCGTAAATCCCGGACTCAGCCCGTATAGCCAAAAGTATACAAAGGGAGTAAACTCATTTCCCGAACGATTTCTTAAATTATTTTTTCACCACTAAAACCCATGAGACTTGTAGTTTTTAAAAATGTTTTCATTTTTGATGAGACGCTGAATAAAGGAAGTTTAATCGCCGGTAAACGAAAACCCGCGATTTCCCGTAAATCCCGGACTCAGCCCGTATAGCCCAAAGTATACAAAGAAAGTACCCAGGGAGTAAACTCATTTCCCGAACGATTTTTTAAATGATTTTTTCACCACTAAAACGTATGAGACTTGTAGTTTTCAAAAATGTTTTCATTTTTGATGAGTCGCTTAATGAATGTGGTTTAATCGCCAGCAAACGAAAACCCGCGATTTTCCGTAAATCCCGGGCTTGGCCCGTATAGTCGAATGTATACAAAGAAAGTACCCTGTGAGTAAACTCATTTCCAAAACGATTTTTTAAATTATCTTTTCACCACTAAAACGCATGAGACTTGTAGTTTTTAAAAATGTTTTCATTTTTGATGAGACGCTTAATGAATGTGGTTTAATCGACAGCAAACGAAAACCCGCGATTTCCCGTAAATCCTGGACTCAGCCCGTATAGCCCAAAGTATACAAAGAAAGTACCCAGGGAGTAAACTCATTTCCCGAACGATTTTTTAAATGATTTTTTCACCACTAAAACGCATGAGACTTGTAGTTTTTAAAAATGTTTTCATTTTTGATGAGACGCTTAATGAATGTGGTTTAATCGACAGCAAACGAAAACCCGCGATTTCCCGTAAATCATGGACTCAGCCCGTATAGCCCAAAGTATACAAAGAAAGTACCCAGGGAGTAAACTCATTTCCCGAACGATTTTTTAAATGATTTTTTCACCACTAAAACGTATGAGACTTGTAGTTTTCAAAAATGTTTTCATTTTTGATGAGTCGCTTAATGAATGTGGTTTAATCGCCAGCAAACGAAAACCCGCGATTTTCCGTAAATCCCGGGCTTGGCCCGTATAGTCGAATGTATACAAAGAAAGTACCCTGTGAGTAAACTCATTTCCAAAACGATTTTTTAAATTATCTTTTCACCACTAAAACGCATGAGACTTGTAGTTTTTAAAAATGTTTTCATTTTTGATGAGACGCTTAATGAATGTGGTTTAATCGACAGCAAACGAAAACCCGCCATTTCCCGTAAACCCCGGACTCGGCCCGTATAGTCAAAAGTATACAAAGAAAGTACCCAGGGAGTAAACTCATTTCCCGAACGATTTTTTGAATTATTATTTCACCACTAGAGCCCATGAGACTTGTAGTTTTTAAAAATATTTTCATTTTTGATGAGACGCTGAATAAAGGAAGTTGAATCGCCGGTAAACGAAAACCCGCGATTTCCCGTAAATCCCGGACTCAGCCCGTATAGTCAAAAGTATGCAAAGAAAGTACCCAGGGAGTTATCTCATTTCCCGAACGATTTTTTAAATTATTTTTTCACCACTAAAACGTATGAGACTTGTAGTTTTCAGAATTGTTTTCATTTTTGATGAGACATTTAATGAAAGTGGTTTAATCGCCGGCAAACGAAAACCCGCGATTTCCCGTAAATCCCGGGCTTGGCTCGTATAGTCGAATGTATAGAAAGAAAGTACCCAGGGAGTAAACTCATTTCCCGAACGATTTTTTAAATTATTTTTTCACCACTAAAATGCATGAGACTTGTAGTTTTCAAAAATGTTTACATTTTTGATGAGACGCTTAATGAAAGGGGTTTAATCGCCGGCAAACGAAAACCCGCGATTTCCCGTAAATCCCGGACTCGGCCCGTATAGCCAAGAGTATCCAAAGAAAGTACCCAGGGAGTAAACTCATTTCCCGAACGATTTTTTAAATTATTTTTTCACCACTAAAACGCATGAGACTTGTAGTTTTTAAAAATGTTTTCATTTTTGATGAGACGCTGAATAAAAGAAGTTTAATCGACGGCAAACGAAAACCCGCCATTTCCCGTAAACCCCGGACTCAGCCCGTATAGTCAAAAGTATACAAAGAAAGTACCCAGGGAGTAAACTCATTTCCCGAACGATTTTTTAAATTATTATTTCACCACTAAAACCCATGAGACTTGTAGTTTTTAAAAATGTTTTCATTTTTGATGAGACGCTGAATAAAGGAAGTTTAATCGCCGGTAAACGAAAACCCGCGATTTCCCGTAAATCCCGGACTCAGCCCGTATAGCCAAAAGTATACAAAGAAAGTACCCAGGGAGTAAACTTATTTCCCGAACGATTTTTTAAATTCTTTTTTCACCACTAAAACGTATGAGACTTGTAGTTTTCAGAAATGTTTTCATTTTTGATGAGACGCTTAATGAATGTGGTTTAATCGCCGGCAAACGAAAACCCGCGATTTTCCGTAAATCCCGGACTCAGCCCGTATAGTCAAAAGTATACAAAGAAAGTACCCAGGGAGTTATCTCATTTCCCGAACGATTTTTTAAATTATTTTTTCACCACTAAAACGTATGAGACTTGTAGTTTTCAGAATTGTTTTCATTTTTGATGAGACATATAATGAAAGTGGTTTAATCGCCGGCAAACGAAAACCCGCGATTTCCCGTAAATCCCGGGCTTGGCTCGTATAGTCGAATGTATACAAAGAAAGTACCCAGGGAGTAAACTCATTTCCCGAACGATTTTTTGAATTATTATTTCACCACTAAAGCCCATGAGACTTGTAGTTTTTAAAAATGTTTTCATTTTTGATGAGACGTTGAATAAAGGAAGTTTAATCGCCGGTAAACGAAAACCCGCGATTTCCCGTAAATCCCGGACTCAGCCCGTATAGTCAAAAGTATACAAAGAAAGTACTCAGGGAGTTATCTCATTCCCCGAACGATTTTTTAAAATATTTTTTCACCACTAAAACGCATGAGACTTGTAGTTTTCAAAAATGTTTTCATTTTTGATGAGACGCTTAATGAAAGGGGTTTAATCGCCGGCAAACGAAAACCCGCGATTCTCCGTAAATCCCGGGCTTGGCCCGTATAGTCGAATGTATACAAAGAATGTACCCTGTGAGTAAACTCATTTCCAAAACGATTTTTTAAATTATCTTTTCACCACTAAAACGCATGAGACTTGCAGTTTTTAAAAATGTTTTCATTTTTGATGAGACGCTGAATAAAAGACGTTTAATCGACGGCAAACGAAAACCCGCCATTTCCCGTAAACCCCGGACTCGGCCCGTATAGCCAAAAGTATACAAAGAAAGTACCCAGGGAGTAAACTCATTTTCCGAACGATTTTTTAAATTATTATTTCACCACTAAAACCCATGAGACTTGTAGTTTTTAAAAATGTTTTCATTTTTGATGAGACGCTGAATAAAGGAAGTTTATTCGCCGGTAAACGAAAACCCGCGATTTCCCGTAAATCCCGGACTCAGCCCGTATAGCCAAAAGTATACAAAGGGAGTAAACTCATTTCCTGAACGATTTCTTAAATTATTTTTTCACCACTAAAACCCATGAGACTTGTAGTTTTTAAAAATGTTTTCATTTTTGATGAGACGCTGAATAAAGGAAGTTTAATCGCCGGTAAACGAAAACCCGCGATTTCCCGTAAATCCCGGACTCAGCCCGTATAGCCCAAAGTATACAAAGAAAGTACCCAGGGAGTAAACTCATTTCCCGAACGATTTTTTAAATGATTTTTTCACCACTAAAACGTATGAGACTTGTAGTTTTCAGAAATGTTTTCATTTTTGATGAGACGCTTAATGAATGTGGTTTAATCGCCATCAAACGAAAACCCGCGATTTTCCGTAAATCCCGGGCTTGGCCCGTATAGTCGAATGTATACAAAGAAAGTACCCTGTGAGTAAACTCATTTCCAAAACGATTTTTTAAATTATCTTTTCACCACTAAAACGCATGAGACTTGTAGTTTTTAAAAATGTTTTCATTTTTGATGAGACGCTTAATGAATGTGGTTTAATCGACAGCAAACGAAAACCCGCCATTTCCCGTAAACCCCGGACTCGGCCCGTATAGTCAAAAGTATACAAAGAAAGTACCCAGGGAGTAAACTCATTTCCCGAACGATTTTTTGAATTATTATTTCACCACTAAAGCCCATGAGACTTGTAGTTTTTAAAAATATTTTCATTTTTGATGAGACGCTGAATAAAGGAAGTTGAATCGCCGGTAAACGAAAACCCGCGATTTCCCGTAAATCCCGGACTCAGCCCGTATAGTCAAAAGTATGCAAAGAAAGTAGCCAGGGAGTTATCTCATTTCCCGAACAATTTTTTAAATTATTTTTTCACCACTAAAACGTATGAGACTTGTAGTTTTCAGAATTGTTTTCATTTTTGATGAGACATTTAATGAAAGTGGTTTAATCGCCGGCAAACGAAAACCCGCGATTTCCCGTAAATCCCGGGCTTGGCTCGTATAGTCGAATGTATAGAAAGAAAGTACCCAGGGAGTAAACTCATTTCCCGAACGATTTTTTAAATTATTTTTTCACCACTAAAATGCATGAGACTTGTAGTTTTCAAAAATGTTTACATTTTTGATGAGACGCTTAATGAAAGGGGTTTAATCGCCGGCAAACGAAAACCCGCGATTTCCCGTAAATCCCGGACTCGGCCCGTATAGCCAAGAGTATCCAAAGAAAGTACCCAGGGAGTAAACTCATTTCCCGAACGATTTTTTAAATTATTTTTTCACCACTAAAACGCATGAGACTTGTAGTTTTCAAAAATGTTTTCATTTTTGATGAGACGCTTAATGAAAGGGGTTTAATCGCCGGCAAACGAAAACCCGCGATTTCCCGTAAATCCCGGACTCGGCCCGTATAGTCAAGAGTATCCAAAGAAAGTACCCAGGAAGTAAACTCATTTCCCGAACGATTTTTGAAATTATTTTTTCACCACTAAAACGTATGAGACTTGTAGTTTTCAGAAATGTTTTCATTTTTGATGAGACGCTTAATGAATGTGGTTTAATCGCCGGCAAACGAAAACCCGCGATTTTCCGTAAATCCCGGGCTTGGCCCGTACAGTCAAATGTATACAAAGAAAGTACCCTGTGAGTAAACTCATTTCCAAAACGATTTTTTCAATTATCTTTTCACCACTAAAACGCATGAGACTTGTAGTTTTTAAAAATGTTTTCATTTTTGATGAGACGCTGAATAAAAGAAGTTTAATCGACGGCAAACGAAAACCCGCCATTTCCCGTAAACCCCGGACTCAGCCCGTATAGTCAAAAGTATACAAAGAAAGTACCCAGGGAGTAAACTCATTTCCCGAACGATTTTTTAAATTATTATTTCACCACTAAAACCCATGAGACTTGTAGTTTTTAAAAATGTTTTCATTTTTGATGAGACGCTGAATAAAGGAAGTTTAATCGCCGGTAAACGAAAACCTGCGATTTCCCGTAAATCCCGGACTCAGCCCGTATAGCCAAAAGTATACAAAGAAAGTACCCAGGGAGTAAACTTATTTCCCGAACGATTTTTTAAATTATTTTTTCACCACTAAAACGCATGAGACTTGTAGTTTTCAAAAATGTTTTCATTTTTGATGAGACGCTTAATGAAAGGGGTTTAATCGCCGGCAAACGAAAACCCGCGATTTCCCGTAAATCCCGGACTCGGCCCGTATAGTCAAGAGTATCCAAAGAAAGTACCCAGGAAGTAAACTCATTTCCCGAACGATTTTTGAAATTATTTTTTCACCACTAAAACGTATGAGACTTGTAGTTTTCAGAAATGTTTTCATTTTTGATGAGACGCTTAATGAATGTGGTTTAATCGCCGGCAAACGAAAACCCGCGATTTTCCGTAAATCCCGGGCTTGGCCCGTACAGTCAAATGTATACAAAGAAAGTACCCTGTGAGTAAACTCATTTCCAAAACGATTTTTTCAATTATCTTTTCACCACTAAAACGCATGAGACTTGTAGTTTTTAAAAATGTTTTCATTTTTGATGAGACGCTGAATAAAAGAAGTTTAATCGACGGCAAACGAAAACCCGCCATTTCCCGTAAACCCCGGACTCAGCCCGTATAGTCAAAAGTATACAAAGAAAGTACCCAGGGAGTAAACTCATTTCCCGAACGATTTTTTAAATTATTATTTCACCACTAAAACCCATGAGACTTGTAGTTTTTAAAAATGTTTTCATTTTTGATGAGACGCTGAATAAAGGAAGTTTAATCGCCGGTAAACGAAAACCTGCGATTTCCCGTAAATCCCGGACTCAGCCCGTATAGCCAAAAGTATACAAAGAAAGTACCCAGGGAGTAAACTTATTTCCCGAACGATTTTTTAAATTATTTTTTCACCACTAAAACGTATGAGACTTGTAGTTTTCAGAAATGTTTTCATTTTTGATGAGACGCTTAATGAAAGGGGTTTAATCGCCGGCAAACGAAAACCCGCGATTTCCCGTAAATCCCGGACGCGGCCCGTATAGTCAAGAGTATCCAAATAAAGTATCCAGGAAGTAAACTCATTTCCCGAACGATTTTTAAAATTATTTTTTCACCACTAAAACGTATGAGACTTGTAGTTTTCAGAAATGTTTTCATTTTTGATGAGACGCTTAATGAATGTGGTTTAATCGCCGGCAAACGAAAACCCGCGATTTTCCGTAAATCCCGGGCTTGGCCCGTATAGTCGAATGTATACAAAGAAAGTACCCTGTGAGTAAACTCATTTCCAAAACGATTTTTTAAATTATCTTTTCACCACTAAAACGCATGAGACTTGTAGTTTGTAAAAATGTTTTCATTTTTGATGAGACGCTGAATAAAAGAAGTTTAATCGACGGCAAACGAAAACCCGCCATTTCCCGTAAACGCCGGACTCGGCCCGTATAGTCAAAAGTATACAAAGAAAGTACCCAGGGAGTAAACTCATTTCCCGAACGATTTTTTAAATTATTATTTCACCACTAAAACCCATGAGACTTGTAGTTTTTAAAAATGTTTTCATTTTTGATGAGACGCTGAATAAAGGAAGTTTAATCGCTGGTAAACGAAAACCCGCGATTTCCCGTAAATCCCGGACTCAGCCCGTATAGTCAAAAGTATACAAAGAAAGTACCCAGGGAGTAAACTCATTTCCAAAACGATTTTTTTAATTATCTTTGCACCACTAAAACGCATGAGACTTGCAGTTTTTAAAAATGTTTTCATTTTTGATGAGACGCTGAATAAAAGACGTTTAATCGACGGCAAACGAAAACCGCCATTTCCCGTAAACCCCGGACTCGGCCCGTATAGTCGAATGTATACAAAGAATGTACCCTGTGAGTAAACTCATTTCCAAAACGATTTTTTAAATTATCTTTTCACCACTAAAACGCATGAGACTTGCAGTTTTTAAAAATGTTTTCATTTTTGATGAGACGCTGAATAAAAGACGTTTAATCGACGGCAAACGAAAACCCGCCATTTCCCGTAAACCCCGGACTCGGCCCGTATAGCCAAAAGTATACAAAGAAAGTACCCAGGGAGTAAACTCATTTTCCGAACGATTTTTTAAATTATTATCTCACCACTAAAACCCATGAGACTTGTAGTTTTTAAAAATGTTTTCATTTTTGATGAGACGCTGAATAAAGGAAGTTTAATCGCCGGTAAACGAAAACCCGCGATTTCCCGTAAATCCCGGACTCAGCCCGTATAGCCAAAAGTATACAAAGGGAGTAAACTCATTTCCCGAACGATTTCTTAAATTATTTTTTCACCACTAAAACCCATGAGACTTGTAGTTTTTAAAAATGTTTTCATTTTTGATGAGACGCTGAATAAAGGAAGTTTAATCGCCGGTAAACGAAAACCCGCGATTTCCCGTAAATCCCGGACTCAGCCCGTATAGCCCAAAGTATACAAAGAAAGTACCCAGGGAGTAAACTCATTTCCCGAACGATTTTTTAAATGATTTTTTCACCACTAAAACGTATGAGACTTGTAGTTTTCAAAAATGTTTTCATTTTTGATGAGTCGCTTAATGAATGTGGTTTAATCGCCGGCAAACGAAAACCCGCGATTTTCCGTAAATCCCGGCCTTGGCCCGTATAGTCGAATGTATACAAAGAAAGTACCCTGTGAGTAAACTTATTTCCCGAACGATTTTTTAAATTCTTTTTTCACCACTAAAACGTATGAGACTTGTAGTTTTCAGAAATGTTTTCATTTTTGATGAGACGCTTAATGAATGTGGTTTAATCGCCGGCAAACGAAAACCCGCGATTTTCCGTAAATCCCGGACTCAGCCCGTATAGTCAAAAGTATACAAAGAAAGTACCCAGGGAGTTATCTCATTTCCCGAACGATTTTTTAAATTATTTTTTCACCACTAAAACGTATGAGACTTGTACTTTTCAGAATTGTTTTCATTTTTGATGAGACATTTAATGAAAGTGGTTTAATCGCCGGCAAACGAAAACCCGCGATTTCCCGTAAATCCCGGGCTTGGCTCGTATAGTCGAATGTATACAAAGAAAGTACCCAGGGAGTAAACTCATTTCCCGAACGATTTTTTGAATTATTATTTCACCACTAAAGCCCATGAGACTTGTAGTTTTTAAAAATGTTTTCATTTTTGATGAGACGTTGAATAAAGGAAGTTTAATCGCCGGTAAACGAAAACCCGCGATTTCCCGTAAATCCCGGACTCAGCCCGTATAGTCAAAAGTATACAAAGAAAGTACTCAGGGAGTTATCTCATTCCCCGAACGATTTTTTAAAATATTTTTTCACCACTAAAACGCATGAGACTTGTAGTTTTCAAAAATGTTTTCATTTTTGATGAGACGCTTAATGAAAGGGGTTTAATCGCCGGCAAACGAAAACCCGCGATTCTCCGTAAATCCCGGCCTTGGCCCGTATAGTCGAATGTATACAAAGAATGTACCCTGTGAGTAAACTCATTTCCAAAACGATTTTTTAAATTATCTTTTCACCACTAAAACGCATGAGACTTGCAGTTTTTAAAAATGTTTTCATTTTTGATGAGACGCTGAATAAAAGACGTTTAATCGACGGCAAACGAAAACCCGCCATTTCCCGTAAACCCCGGACTCGGCCCGTATAGCCAAAAGTATACAAAGAAAGTACCCAGGGAGTAAACTCATTTTCCGAACGATTTTTTAAATTATTATTTCACCACTAAAACCCATGAGACTTGTAGTTTTTAAAAATGTTTTCATTTTTGATGAGACGCTGAATAAAGGAAGTTTAATCGCCGGTAAACGAAAACCCGCGATTTCCCGTAAATCCCGGACTCAGCCCGTATAGCCAAAAGTATACAAAGGGAGTAAACTCATTTCCCGAACGATTTCTTAAATTATTTTTTCACCACTAAAACCCATGAGACTTGTAGTTTTTAAAAATGTTTTCATTTTTGATGAGACGCTGAATAAAGGAAGTTTAATCGCCGGTAAACGAAAACCCGCGATTTCCCGTAAATCCCGGACTCAGCCCGTATAGCCCAAAGTATACAAAGAAAGTACCCAGGGAGTAAACTCATTTCCCGAACGATTTTTTAAATGATTTTTTCACCACTAAAACGTATGAGACTTGTAGTTTTCAGAAATGTTTTCATTTTTGATGAGACGCTTAATGAATGTGGTTTAATCGCCATCAAACGAAAACCCGCGATTTTCCGTAAATCCCGGGCTTGGCCCGTATAGTCGAATGTATACAAAGAAAGTACCCTGTGAGTAAACTCATTTCCAAAACGATTTTTTAAATTATCTTTTCACCACTAAAACGCATGAGACTTGTAGTTTTTAAAAATGTTTTCATTTTTGATGAGACGCTTAATGAATGTGGTTTAATCGACAGCAAACGAAAACCCGCCATTTCCCGTAAACCCCGGACTCGGCCCGTATAGTCAAAAGTATACAAAGAAAGTACCCAGGGAGTAAACTCATTTCCCGAACGATTTTTTGAATTATTATTTCACCACTAAAGCCCATGAGACTTGTAGTTTTTAAAAATATTTTCATTTTTGATGAGACGCTGAATAAAGGAAGTTGAATCGCCGGTAAACGAAAACCCGCGATTTCCCGTAAATCCCGGACTCAGCCCGTATAGTCAAAAGTATGCAAAGAAAGTACCCAGGGAGTTATCTCATTTCCCGAACGATTTTTTAAATTATTTTTTCACCACTAAAACGTATGAGACTTGTAGTTTTCAGAATTGTTTTCATTTTTGATGAGACATTTAATGAAAGTGGTTTAATCGCCGGCAAACGAAAACCCGCGATTTCCCGTAAATCCCGGACGCGGCCCGTATAGTCAAGAGTATCCAAATAAAGTATCCAGGAAGTAAACTCATTTCCCGAACGATTTTTAAAATTATTTTTTCACCACTAAAACGTATGAGACTTGTAGTTTTCAGAAATGTTTTCATTTTTGATGAGACGCTTAATGAATGTGGTTTAATCGCCGGCAAACGAAAACCCGCGATTTCCCGTAAATCCCGGACTCGGCCCGTATAGCCAAGAGTATCCAAAGAAAGTACCCAGGGAGTAAACTCATTTCCCGAACGATTTTTTAAATTATTTTTTCACCACTAAAACGCATGAGACTTGTAGTTTTCAAAAATGTTTTCATTTTTGATGAGACGCTTAATGAAAGGGGTTTAATCGCCGGCAAACGAAAACCCGCGATTTCCCGTAAATCCCGGACTCGGCCCGTATAGTCAAGAGTATCCAAAGAAAGTACCCAGGAAGTAAACTCATTTCCCGAACGATTTTTAAAATTATTTTTTCACCACTAAAACGTATGAGACTTGTAGTTTTCAGAAATGTTTTCATTTTTGATGAGACGCTTAATGAATGTGGTTTAATCGCCGCCAAACGAAAACCCGCGATTTTCCGTAAATCCCGGGCTTGGCCCGTACAGTCAAATGTATACAAAGAAAGTACCCTGTGAGTAAACTCATTTCCAAAACGATTTTTTCAATTATCTTTTCACTACTAAAACGCATGAGACTTGTAGTTTTTAAAAATGTTTTCATTTTTGATGAGACGCTGAATAAAAGAAGTTTAATCGACGGCAAGCGAAAACCCGCCATTTCCCGTAAACCCCGGACTCAGCCCGTATAGTCAAAAGTATACAAAGAAAGTACCCAGGGAGTAAACTCATTTCCCGAACGATTTTTTAAATTATTATTTCACCACTAAAACCCATGAGACTTGTAGTTTTTAAAAATGTTTTCATTTTTGATGAGACGCTGAATAAAGGAAGTTTAATCGCCGGTAAACGAAAACCTGCGATTTCCCGTAAATCCCGGACTCAGCCCGTATAGCCAAAAGTATACAAAGAAAGTACCCAGGGAGTAAACTTATTTCCCGAACGATTTTTTAAATTATTTTTTCACCACTAAAACGTATGAGACTTGTAGTTTTCAGAAATGTTTTCATTTTTGATGAGACGCTTAATGAAAGGGGTTTAATCGCCGGCAAACGAAAACCCGCGATTTCCCGTAAATCCCGGACGCGGCCCGTATAGTCAAGAGTATCCAAATAAAGTATCCAGGAAGTAAACTCATTTCCCGAACGATTTTTAAAATTATTTTTTCACCACTAAAACGTATGAGACTTGTAGTTTTCAGAAATGTTTTCATTTTTGATGAGACGCTTAATGAATGTGGTTTAATCGCCGGCAAACGAAAACCCGCGATTTTCCGTAAATCCCGGGCTTGGCCCGTATAGTCGAATGTATACAAAGAAAGTACCCTGTGAGTAAACTCATTTCCAAAACGATTTTTTAAATTATCTTTTCACCACTAAAACGCATGAGACTTGTAGTTTGTAAAAATGTTTTCATTTTTGATGAGACGCTGAATAAAAGAAGTTTAATCGACGGCAAACGAAAACCCGCCATTTCCCGTAAACGCCGGACTCGGCCCGTATAGTCAAAAGTATACAAAGAAAGTACCCAGGGAGTAAACTCATTTCCCGAACGATTTTTTAAATTATTATTTCACCACTAAAACCCATGAGACTTGTAGTTTTTAAAAATGTTTTCATTTTTGATGAGACGCTGAATAAAGGAAGTTTAATCGCTGGTAAACGAAAACCCGCGATTTCCCGTAAATCCCGGACTCAGCCCGTATAGTCAAAAGTATACAAAGAAAGTACCCAGGGAGTAAACTCATTTCCAAAACGATTTTTTTAATTATCTTTGCACCACTAAAACGCATGAGACTTGCAGTTTTTAAAAATGTTTTCCTTTTTGATGAGACGCTGAATAAAAGACGTTTAATCGACGGCAAACGAAAACCGCCATTTCCCGTAAACCCCGGACTCGGCCCGTATAGTCGAATGTATACAAAGAATGTACCCTGTGAGTAAACTCATTTCCAAAACGATTTTTTAAATTATCTTTTCACCACTAAAACGCATGAGACTTGCAGTTTTTAAAAAGGTTTTCATTTTTGATGAGACGCTGAATAAAAGACGTTTAATCGACGGCAAACGAAAACCCGCCATTTCCCGTAAACCCCGGACTCGGCCCGTATAGCCAAAAGTATACAAAGAAAGTACCCAGGGAGTAAACTCATTTTCCGAACGATTTTTTAAATTATTATTTCACCACTAAAACCCATGAGACTTGTAGTTTTTAAAAATGTTTTCATTTTTGATGAGACGCTGAATAAAGGAAGTTTAATCGCCGGTAAACGAAAACCCGCGATTTCCCGTAAATCCCGGACTCAGCCCGTATAGCCAAAAGTATACAAAGGGAGTAAACTCATTTCCCGAACGATTTCTTAAATTATTTTTTCACCACTAAAACCCATGAGACTTGTAGTTTTTAAAAATGTTTTCATTTTTGATGAGACGCTGAATAAAGGAAGTTTAATCGCCGGTAAACGAAAACCCGCGATTTCCCGTAAATCCCGGACTCAGCCCGTATAGCCCAAAGTATACAAAGAAAGTACCCAGGGAGTAAACTCATTTCCCGAACGATTTTTTAAATGATTTTTTCACCACTAAAACGTATGAGACTTGTAGTTTTCAAAAATGTTTTCATTTTTGATGAGTCGCTTAATGAATGTGGTTTAATCGCCGGCAAACGAAAACCCGCGATTTTCCGTAAATCCCGGGCTTGGCCCGTATAGTCGAATGTATACAAAGAAAGTACCCTGTGAGTAAACTTATTTCCAAAACGATTTTTTAAATTATCTTTTCACCACTAAAACGCATGAGACTTGTAGTTTTTAAAAATGTTTTCATTTTTGATGAGACGCTTAATGAATGTGGTTTAATCGACAGCAAACGAAAACCCGCCATTTCCCGTAAACCCCGGACTCGGCCCGTATAGTCAAAAGTAAACAAAGAAAGTACCCAGGGAGTAAACTCATTTCCCGAACGATTTTTTGAATTATTATTTCACCACTAAAGCCCATGAGACTTGTAGTTTTTAAAAATATTTTCATTTTTGATGAGACGCTGAATAAAGGAAGTTGAATCGCCGGTAAACGAAAACCCGCGATTTCCCGTAAATCCCGGACTCAGCCCGTATAGTCAAAAGTATGCAAAGAAAGTACCCAGGGAGTTATCTCATTTCCCGAACGATTTTTTAAATTATTTTTTCACCACTAAAACGTATGAGACTTGTAGTTTTCAGAATTGTTTTCATTTTTGATGAGACATTTAATGAAAGTGGTTTAATCGCCGGCAAACGAAAACCCGCGATTTCCCGTAAATCCCGGACTTGGCTCGTATAGTCGAATGTATAGAAAGAAAGTACCCAGGGAGTAAACTCATTTCCCGAACGATTTTTTAAATTATTTTTTCACCACTAAAATGCATGAGACTTGTAGTTTTCAAAAATGTTTACATTTTTGATGAGACGCTTAATGAAAGGGGTTTAATCGCCGGCAAACGAAAACCCGCGATTTCCCGTAAATCCCGGACTCGGCCCGTATAGCCAAGAGTATCCAAAGAAAGTACCCAGGGAGTAAACTCATTTCCCGAACTATTTTTTAAATTATTTTTTCACCACTAAAACGCATGAGACTTGTAGTTTTCAAAAATGTTTTCATTTTTGATGAGACGCTTAATGAAAGGGGTTTAATCGCCGGCAAACGAAAACCCGCGATTTCCCGTAAATCCCGGACTCGGCCCGTATAGTCAAGAGTATCCAAAGAAAGTACCCAGGAAGTAAACTCATTTCCCGAACGATTTTTAAAATTATTTTTTCACCACTAAAACGTATGAGACTTGTAGTTTTCAGAAATGTTTTCATTTTTGATGAGACGCTTAATGAATGTGGTTTAATCGCCGGCAAACGAAAACCCGCGATTTTCCGTAAATCCCGGGCTTGGCCCGTACAGTCAAATGTATACAAAGAAAGTACCCTGTGAGTAAACTCATTTCCAAAACGATTTTTTCAATTATCTTTTCACCACTAAAACGCATGAGACTTGTAGTTTTTAAAAATGTTTTCATTTTTGATGAGACGCTGAATAAAAGAAGTTTAATCGACGGCAAACGAAAACCCGCCATTTCCCGTAAACCCCGGACTCAGCCCGTATAGTCAAAAGTATACAAAGAAAGTACCCAGGGAGTAAACTCATTTCCCGAACGATTTTTTAAATTATTATTTCACCACTAAAACCCATGAGACTTGTAGTTTTTAAAAATGTTTTCATTTTTGATGAGACGCTGAATAAAGGAAGTTTAATCGCCGGTAATCGAAAACCCGCGATTTCCCGTAAATCCCGGACTCAGCCCGTATAGCCAAAAGTATACAAAGAAAGTACCCAGGGAGTAAACTTATTTCCCGAACGATTTTTTAAATTCTTTTTTCACCACTAAAACGTATGAGACTTGTAGTTTTCAGAAATGTTTTCATTTTTGATGAGACGCTTAATGAATGTGGTTTAATCGCCGGCAAACGAAAACCCGCGATTTTCCGTAAATCCTGGACTCAGCCCGTATAGTCAAAAGTATACAAAGAAAGTACCCAGGGAGTTATCTCATTTCCCGAACGATTTTTTAAATTATTTTTTCACCACTAAAACGTATGAGACTTGTAGTTTTCAGAATTGTTTTCATTTTTGATGAGACATTTAATGAAAGTGGTTTAATCGCCGGCAAACGAAAACCCGCGATTTCCCGTAAATCCCGGGCTTGGCTCGTATAGTCGAATGTATACAAAGAAAGTACCCAGGGAGTAAACTCATTTCCCGAAGGATTTTTTAAATTATTTTATCACCACTAAAACGCATGAGACTTGTAGTTTTCAAAAATGTTTCCATTTTTGATGAGACGCTTAATGAAAGGGGTTTAATCGCCGGCAAACGAAAACCCGCGATTTCCCGTAAATCCCGGACGCGGCCCGTATAGTCAAGAGTATCCAAAGAAAGCATCCAGGAAGTAAACTCATTTCCCGAACGATTTTTAAAATTATTTTTTCACCACTAAAACGTATGAGACTTGTAGTTTTCAGAAATGTTTTCATTTTTGATGAGACGCTTAATGAATGTGGTTTAATCGCCGGCAAACGAAAACCCGCGATTTTCCGTAAATCCCGGGCTTGGCCCGTATAGTCGAATGTATACAAAGAAAGTACCCTGTGAGTAAACTCATTTCCAAAACGATTTTTTAAATTATCTTTTCACCACTAAAACGCATGAGACTTGTAGTTTGTAAAAATGTTTTCATTTTTGATGAGACGCTGAATAAAAGAAGTTTAATCGACGGCAAACGAAAACCCGCCATTTCCCGTAAACGCCGGACTCGGCCCGTATAGTCAAAAGTATACAAAGAAAGTACCCAGGGAGTAAACTCATTTCCCGAACGATTTTTTAAATTATTATTTCACCACTAAAACCCATGAGACTTGTAGTTTTTAAAAATGTTTTCATTTTTGATGAGACGCTGAATAAAGGAAGTTTAATCGCTGGTAAACCAAAACCCGCGATTTCCCGTAAATCTCGGACTCAGCCCGTATAGTCAAAAGTATACAAAGAAAGTACCCAGGGAGTAAACTCATTTCCAAAACGATTTCTTAAATTATCTTTGCACCACTAAAACGCATGAGACTTGCAGTTTTTAAAAATGTTTTCATTTTTGATGAGACGCTGAATAAAAGACGTTTAATCGACGGCAAACGAAAACCCGCCATTTCCCGTAAACCCCGGACTCGGCCCGTATAGCAAAAAGTATAGTATACAAAGAAAGTACCCAGGGAGTAAACTCATTTCCCGAACGATTTTTTAAATTATTATTTCACCACTAAAGCCCATGAGACTTGTAGTTTTTAAAAATGTTTTCATTTTTGATGAGAAGCTGAATAAAGGAAGTTTAATCGCCGGTAAACGAAAACCCGCGATTTCCCGTAAATCCCGGACTCAGCCCGTATAGCCAAAAGTATACAAAGAAAGTACCCAGGGAGTAAACTCATTTCCCGAACGATTTTTTAAATTATTTTTTCACCACTAAAACCCATGAGACTTGTAGTTTTAAAAAATGTTTTCATTTTTGATGAGACGCTGAATAAAGGAAGTTTAATCGCCGGTAAACGAAAACCCGCGATTTCCCGTAAATCCCGGACTCAGCCCGTATAGCCAAAAGTATACAAAGAAAGTACCCAGGGAGTAAACTCATTTCCCGAACGATTTTTTAAATGATTTTTTCACCACTAAAACGTATGAGACTTGTAGTTTTCAGAAATGTTTTCATTTTTGATGAGACGCTTAATGAATGCGGTTTAATCGCCGGCAAACGAAAACCCGCGATTTTCCGTAAATCCCGGGCTTGGCCCGTATAGTCGAATGTATACAAAGAAAGTACCCTGTGAGTAAACTCATTTCCAAAACGATTTTTTAAATTATCTTTTCACCACTAAAACGCATGAGACTTGTAGTTTTTAAAAATGTTTTCATTTTTGATGAGACGCTGAATAAAAGACGTTTAATCGACGGCAAACGAAAACCCGCCATTTCCCGTAAACCCCGGACTCGGCCCGTATAGCAAAAAGTATAGTATACAAAGAAAGTACCCAGGGAGTAAACTCATTTCCCGAACGATTTTTTAAATTATTATTTCACCACTAAAGCCCATGAGACTTGTAGTTTTTAAAAATGTTTTCATTTTTGATGAGAAGCTGAATAAAGGAAGTTTAATCGCCGGTAAACGAAAACCCGCGATTTCCCGTAAATCCCGGACTCAGCCCGTATAGCCAAAAGTATACAAAGAAAGTACCCAGGGAGTAAACTCATTTCCCGAACGATTTTTTAAATTATTTTTTCACCACTAAAACCCATGAGACTTGTAGTTTTAAAAAATGTTTTCATTTTTGATGAGACGCTGAATAAAGGAAGTTTAATCGCCGGTAAACGAAAACCCGCGATTTCCCGTAAATCCCGGACTCAGCCCGTATAGCCAAAAGTATACAAAGAAAGTACCCAGGGAGTAAACTCATTTCCCGAACGATTTTTTAAATGATTTTTTCACCACTAAAACGTATGAGACTTGTAGTTTTCAGAAATGTTTTCATTTTTGATGAGACGCTTAATGAATGCGGTTTAATCGCCGGCAAACGAAAACCCGCGATTTTCCGTAAATCCCGGGCTTGGCCCGTATAGTCGAATGTATACAAAGAAAGTACCCTGTGAGTAAACTCATTTCCAAAACGATTTTTTAAATTATCTTTTCACCACTAAAACGCATGAGACTTGTAGTTTTTAAAAATGTTTTCATTTTTGATGAGACGCTTAATGAATGTGGTTTAATCGACAGCAAACGAAAACCCGCCATTTCCCGTATACCCCGGACTCGGCCCGTATAGTCAAAAGTATACAAAGAAAGTACCCAGGGAGTAAACTCATTTCCCGAACGATTTTTTGAATTATTATTTCACCACTAAAACCCATGAGACTTGTAGTTTTTAAAAATATTTTCATTTTTGATGAGACGCTGAATAAAGGAAGTTGAATCGCCGGTAAACGAAAACCCGCGATTTCCCGTAAATCCCGGACTCAGCCCGTATAGTCAAAAGTATGCAAAGAAAGTACCCAGGGAGTTATCTCATTTCCCGAACGATTTTTTAAATTATTTTTTCACCACTAAAACGTATGAGACTTGTAGTTTTCAGAATTGTTTTCATTTTTGATGAGACATTTAATGAAAGTGGTTTAATCGCTGGCAAACGAAAACCCGCGATTTCCCGTAAATCCCGGGCTTGGCTCGTATAGTCGAATGTATACAAAGAAAGTACCCAGGGAGTAAACTCATTTCCCGAACGATTTTTTAAATTATTTTGTCACCACTAAAACGCATGAGACTTGTAGTTTTCAGAAATGTTTTCATTTTTGATGAGACGCTTAATGAATGTGGTTTAATCGCCGGCAAACGAAAACCCGCGATTTTCCGTAAATCCCGGACTCAGCCCGTATAGTCAAAAGTATACAAAGAAAGTACCCAGGGAGTAAACTCATTTCCCGAACGATTTTTTAAATTATTATTTCACCACTAAAACCCATGAGACTTGTAGTTTTTAAAAATGTTTTCATATTTGATGAGATGCTGAATAAAGGAAGTTTATTCGCCGGTAAACGAAAACCCGCGATTTCCCGTAAATCCCGGACTCAGCCCGTATAGCCAAAAGTATACAAAGAAAGTACCCAGGGAGTAAACTCATTTCCCGAACGATTTTTTAAATTATTTTTTCACCACTAAAACGTATGAGACTTGTAGTTTTCAGAAATGTTTTCATTTTTGATGAGACGCTTAATGAATGTGGTTTAATCGCCGGCAAACGAAAACCCGCGATTTTCCGTAAATCCCGGGCTTCGCCCGTATAGTCGAATGTATACAAAGAAAGTACCCTGTGAGTAAACTCATTTCCAAAACGATTTTTTAAATTATCTTTTCACCACTAAAACGCATGAGACTTGTAGTTTTTAAAAATGTTTTCATTTTTGATGAGACGCTTAATGAAGGTGGTTTAATCGACGGCAAACGAAAACCCGCCATTTCCCGTAAACCCCGGACTCGGCCCGTATAGTCAAAAGTATACAAAGAAAGTACCCAGGGAGTTATCTCATTTCCCGAACGATTTTTTAAATTATTTTTTCACCACTAAAACGTATGAGACTTGTAGTTTTCAGAATTGTTTTCATTTTTGATGAGACATTTAATGAAAGTGGTTTAATCGCCGGCAAACGAAAACCCGCGATTTCCCGTAAATCCCGGGCTTGGCTCGTATAGTCAAATGTATACAAAGAAAGTACCCAGGGAGTAAACTCATTTCCCGAACGATTTTTTAAATTATTTTTTCACCACTAAAACGCATGAGACTTGTAGTTTTCAAAAATGTTTTCATTTTTGATGAGACGCTTAATGAAAGGGGTTTAATCGCCGGCAAACGAAAACCCGCGATTTCCCGTAAATCCCGGACTCGGCCCGTATAGTCAAGAGTATCCAAAGAAAGTACCCAGGAAGTAAACTCATTTCCCGAACGATTTTTAAAATTATTTTTTCACCACTAAAACGTATGGGACTTGTAGTTTTCAGAAATGTTTTCATTTTTGATGAGACGCTTAATGAATGTGGTTTAATCGCCGGCAAACGAAAACCCGCGATTTCCCGTAAATCCCGGGCTTGGCTCGTATAGTCGAATGTATACAAAGAAAGTACCCAGGGAGTAAACTCATTTCCCGAACGATTTTTTAAATTATTTTTTCACCACTAAAACGCATGAGACTTGTAGTTTTCAAAAATGTTTTCATTTTTGATGAGACGCTTAATGAAAGTGGTTTAATCGCCGGCAAACGAAAACCCGCGATTTCCCGTAAATCCCGGACTCGGCCCGTATAGTCAAGAGTATCCAAAGAAAGTACCCCGGAAGTAAACTCATTTCCCGAACGATTTTTAAAATTATTTTTTCACCACTAAAACGTATGGGACTTGTAGTTTTCAGAAATGTTTTCATTTTTGATGAGACGCTTAATGAATGTGGTTTAATCGCCGGCAAACGAAAACCCGCGATTTTCCGTAAATCCCGGGCTTGGCCCGTATAGTCGAATGTATACAAAGAAAGTACCCTGTGAGTAAACTCATTTCCAAAACGATTTTTTAAATTATCTTTTCACCACTAAAACGCATGAGACTTGTAGTTTGTAAAAATGTTTTCATTTTTGATGAGACGCTGAATAAAAGAAGTTTAGTCGACGGCAAACGAAAACCCGCCATTTCCCGTAAACGCCGGACTCGGCCCGTATAGTCAAAAGTATACAAAGAAAGTACCCAGGGAGTAAACTCATTTCCCGAAGGATTTTTTAAATTATTATTTCACCACTAAAACCCATGAGACTTGTAGTTTTTAAAAATGTTTTCATTTTTGATGAGACGCTGAATAAAAAAAGTTTAATCGCTGGTAAACGAAAACCTGCGATTTCCCGTAAATCCCGGACTCGGCCCGTATAGTCAAGAGTATCCAAAGAAAGTACCCAGGAAGTAAACTCATTTCAGGAACGAATTTAAAAATTATTTTTTCACCACTAAAACGTATGAGACTTGTAGTTTTCAGAAATATTTTCATTTTTGATGAGACGCTTAATGAATGTGGTTTAATCGCCGGCAAACAAAAACCCGCGATTTTCCGTAAATCCCGGGCTTGGCCCGTATAGTCGAATGTATACAAAGAAAGTACCCTGTGAGTAAACTCATTTCCAAAACGATTTTTTAAATTATCTTTTCACCACTAAAACGCATGAGACTTGTAGTTTGTAAAAATGTTTTCATTTTTGATGAGACGCTGAATAAAAGAAGTTTAGTCGACGGCAAACGAAAACACGCCATTTCCCGTAAACGCCGGACTCGGCCCGTATAGTCAAAAGTATACAAAGAAAGTACCCAGGGAGTAAATTCATTTCCCGAAGGATTTTTTAAATTATTATTTCACCACTAAAACCCATGAGACTTGTAGTTTTTAAAAATGTTTTCATTTTTGATGAGACGCTGAATAAAGGAAGTTTAATCGCTGGTAAACGAACACCCGCGATTTCCCGTAAATCCCGGACTCAGCCCGTATAGTCAAAAGTATACAAAGAAAGTACCCAGGGAGTAAACTCATTTCCCGAACGATTTTTTAAATTATTTTTTCACCACTAAAACGTATGAGACTTGTAGTTTTCAGAAATGTTTTCATTTTTGATGAGACGCTTAATGAATGTGGTTTAATCGCCGGCAAACGAAAACCCGCGATTTTCCGTAAATCCCGGGCTTGGCCCGTATAGTCGAATGTATACAAAGAAAGTACCCTGTGAGTAAACTCATTTCCAAAACGATTTTTTAAATTATCTTTTCACCATTAAAACGTATGAGACTTGTAGTTTTCAGAAATGTTTTCATTTTTGATGAGACGCTTAATGAATGTGGTTTAATCGCCGGCAAACGAAAACCCGCGATTTTCCGTAAATCCCGGGCTTGGCCCGTATAGTCGAATGTATACAAAGAAAGTACCCTGTGAGTAAACTCATTTCCAAAACGATTTTTTAAATTATCTTTTCACCATTAAAACGTATGAGACTTGTAGTTTTCAGAAATGTTTTCATTTTTGATGAGACGCTTAATGAATGTGGTTTAATCGCCGGCAAACGAAAACCCGCGATTTTCCGTAAATCCCGGGCTTGGCCCGTATAGTCGAATGTATACAAAGAAAGTACCCTGTGAGTAAACTCATTTCCAAAACGATTTTTTAAATTATCTTTTCACCACTAAAACGCATGAGACTTGTAGTTTGTAAAAATGTTTTCATTTTTGATGAGACGCTGAATAAAAGAAGTTTAGTCGACGGCAAACGAAAACCCGCCATTACCCGTAAACGCCGGACTCGGCCCGTATAGTTAAAAGTATACAAAGAAAGTACCCAGGGAGTAAACTCATTTCCCGAACGATTTTTTAAATTATTATTTCACCACTAAAACCCATGAGACTTGTAGTTTTTAAAAATGTTTTCATTTTTGATGAGACGCTGAATAAAGGAAGTTTAATCGCTGGTAAACGAACACCCGCGATTTCCCGTAAATCCCGGACTCAGCCCGTATAGTCAAAAGTATACAAAGAAAGTACCCAGGGAGTAAACTCATTTCCCGAACGATTTTTTAAATTATTTTTTCACCACTAAAACGTATGAGACTTGTAGTTTTCAGAAATGTTTTCATTTTTGATGAGACGCTTAATGAATGTGGTTTAATCGCCGGCAAACGAAAACCCGCGATTTTCCGTAAATCCCGGGCTTGGCCCGTATAGTCGAATGTATACAAAGAAAGTACCCTGTGAGTAAACTCATTTCAAAAACGATTTTTTAAATTATCTTTTCACCACTAAAACGCATAAGACTTGTAGTTTTTAAAATTGTTTTTATTTTTGATGAGACGCTGAATAAAAGAAGTTTAATCGACGGCAAACGAAAACCGCCATTTCCCGTAAACCCCGGACTCGGCCCGTATAGTCAAAAGTATACAAAGAAAGTACCCAGGGAGTAAACTCATTTCCCGAACGATTTTTTAAATTATTATTTCACCACTAAAACCCACGAGACTTGTAGTTTTTAAAAATGTTTTCCTTTTTGATGAGACGCTGAATAAAGGAAGTTTAATCGCCGGTAAACGAAAACCCGCGATTTCCCGTAAATCCCGGACACAGCCCGTACAGTCAAAAGTATACAAAGAAAGTACCTAGGGAGTAAACTCATTTTCCGAACGATTTTTTAAATTATTTTTTCACCACTAAAACGTATGAGACTTGTAGTTTTCAGAAATGTTTTTATTTTTGATGAGACGCTGAATAAAAGGGGTTTAATCGCAGGCAAACGAAAACCCGCAATTTCCCGTAAATCCCGGGCTGGGCCCGTTTTTTAAATTATTTTGTCACCACTAAAACGCATGAGACTTGTAGTTTTCAAAAGTGTTTTCATTTTTGATGAGACGCTGAATAAAAGGGGTTTAATCGCAGGCAAACGAAAACCCGCGATTTCCCGTAAATCCCTGACTCGGCCCGTATTTTAAATTATTTTGTCACCACTAAAACGCATGAGACTTGTAGTTTTCAAAAGTGTTTTCATTTTTGATGAGACGCTGAATAAAAGAGGTATAATCGCCGGCAAACGAAAACCCGCAATTTCCCGTAAATCCCGGACTCGGCCCGTATAGTCTAAAGTATACAAAGAAAGTACCCAGGGAGTAAACTCATTTCCCGAACGATTTTTAAAATTATTTTTTCACCACTAAAACGTATGAGACTTGTAGTTTTCAAAAACGTTTTCAATTTTGATGAGACGCTTAATGAAAGGGGCTTAATCGCCGGCAAACGAAAACCCGCGATTTCCCGTAAATCCCGGGCTTGGCCCGTATAGTCGAATGTATACAAAGAAAGTACCCAGGGAGTAAACTCATTTCCCGAACGATTTTTAAAATTATTTTTTCACCACTAAAACGTATGAGACTTGTAGTTTTCAGAAATGTTTTCATTTTTGAAGAGACGCTTAATGAATGTGGTTTAATCGCCGGCAAGCAAAAACCCGCGATTTTCCGTAAATCCCGGGCTTGGCCCGTATAGTCGAATGTATACAAAGAAAGTACCCTGTGAGTAAACTCATTTCCAAAACGATTTTTTAAATTATCTTTTCGCCACTAAAACGCATGAGACTTGTAGTTTTTAAAAATGTTTTCATTTTTGATGAGACGCTGAATAAAAGAAGTTTAATCCACGGCAAACGAAAACCCGCCATTTCCCGTAAACCCCGGACTCAGCCCGTATAGTCAAAAGTATACAAAGAAAGTACCCAGGGAGTAAACTCATTTCCCGAACGATTTTTTGAATTATTATTTCGCCACTAAAGCCCATGAGACTTGTAGTTTTTAAAAATGTTTTCATTTTTGATGAGACGCTTAATGAATGTGGTTTAATCGCCGGCAAACGAAAACCCGCGATTTTCCGTAAATCCCGGGCTTGGCCCGTATAGTCGAATGTATACAAAGAAAGTACCCTGTGAGTAAACTCATTTCCAAAACGATTTTTTAAATTATCTTTTCACCACTAAAACGCATGAGACTTGTAGTTTTTAAAAATGTTTTCATTTTTGATGAGACGCTGAATAAAAGAAGTTTAATCGCCGGTAAACGAAAATCCGCGATTTCCCGTAAATCCCGGACTCAGCCCGTATAGTCAAAAGTATACAAAGAAAGTACCCAGGGAGTAAACTCATTTCCCGAACGATTTTTTAAATTATTTTTTCACCACTAAAACGTATGAGACTTGTAGTTTTCAAAAATGATTTCATTTTTGATGAGACGCTTAATGAGTGTGGTTTAATCGCCGGCAAACGAAAACCCGCGATTTTCCGTAAATCCCGGGCTTGGCCCGTATAGTCGAATGTATACAAAGAAAGTACCCTGTGAGTAAACTCATTTCCAAAACGATTTTTTAAATTATCTTTTCACCACTGAAACGCATGAGACTTGTAGTTTTTAAAAATGTTTTTATTTTTAATGAGACGCTGAATAAAAGAAGTTTAATCCACGGCAAACGAAAACCCGCCCTTTCCCGTAAACCCCGGACTCAGCCCGTATAGTCAAAAGTATACAAAGAAAGTACCCAGGGAGTAAACTCATTTCCCGAACGATTTTTTGAATTATTATTTCACCACTAAAGCCCATGAGACTTGTAGTTTTTAAAAATGTTTTTATTTTTGATGAGACGCTGAGTAAAGGAAGTTTATTCGCCGGTAAACGAAAACCCGCGATTTCCCGTAAATCCCGGACTCAGCCCGTATAGTCAAAAGTATACAAAGAAAGTACCCAGGGAGTTATCTCATTTCCCGAACGATTTTTTAAATTATTTTTTCACCACTAAAACGTATGAGACTTGTAGTTTTCAGAAATGTTTTCATTTTTGATGAGACGCTTAATGAATGTGGTTTAATCGCCGGCAAACGAAAACCCGCGATTTTCCGTAAATCCCGGGCTTGGCCCGTATAGTCGAATGTATACAAAGAAAGTACCATGTGAGTAAACTCATTTTCAAAACGATTTTTTAAATTATCTTTTCACAACTAAAACCCATGAGACTTGTAGTTTTTAAAAATGTTTTCATTTTTGATGAGACGCTGAATAAAAGAAGTTTAATCGCCGGTAAACGAAAATCCGCGATTTCCCGTAAATCCCGGACTCAGCCCGTATAGTCAAAAGTATACAAAGAAAGTACCCAGGGAGTAAACTCATTTCCCGAACGATTTTTTAAATTATTTTTTCACCACTAAAACGTATGAGACTTGTAGTTTTCAGAAATGTTTTCATTTTTGATGAGACATTTAATGAAAGTGGTTTAATCGCCGGCAAACGAAAACCCGCGATTTCCCGTAAATCCCGGGCTTGACTCGTATAGTCGAATGTATACAAAGAAAGTACCCAGGGAGTAAACTCATTTCCCGAACGATTTTTTAAATTATTTTGTCACCACTAAAACGCATGAGACTTGTAGTTTTCAAAAATGTTTTCATTTTTGATGAGACGCTTAATGAAAGGGGTTTAATCGCCGGCAACAAAAAACCCGCGATTTCCCGTTAATCCCGGGCTTTGCCCGTATAGTCGAATGTATACAAAGAAAGTACCCAGGGAGTAAACTCATTACTCAAACGATTTTTTAAGTTATTTTGTCACCACTAAAGCCCATGAGACTTGTAGTTTTTAAAAATGTTTTCATTTTTGATGAGACGCTTAATAAAGGAAGTTTAATAGCCAGTAAACAAAAACCCGCGATTTCCCGTAAATCCCGGACTCAGCCCGTATAGTCAAAAGTATACAAAGAAAGTACCCAGGGAGTTATCTCATTTCCCGAACGATTTTTTAAATTATTTGTTCACCACTAAAACGTATGAGACTTGTAGTTTTCAGAAATGTTTTCATTTTTGATGAGACGCTTAATGAATGTGGTTTAATCGCCGGCAAACGAAAACCCGCGATTTTCCGTAAATCCCGGGCTTAGCCCGTATAGTCGAATGTATACAAAGAAAGTACCCTGTGAGTAAACTCATTTCCAAAACGATTTTTTAAATTATCTTTTCACCACTAAAACGCATGAGACTTGTAGTTTTTAAAAATGTTTTCATTTTTGATGAGACGCTGAATAAAAGAAGTTTAATCGACGGCAAACGAAAACCCGCCATTTCCCGTAAACCCCGGACTCGGCCCGTATAGTCAAAAGTATACAAAGAAAGTACCCAGGGAGTAAACTCATTTCCCGAACGATTTTTTAAATTATTATTTCACCACTAAAACCCATGAGACTTGTCGTTCTTAAAAGTGTTTTCATTTTTGATGAGACGCTAAATAAAGGAAGTTTAATCGCCGGTAAACGAAAACCCGCGATTTCCCGTAAATCCCGGACTCAGCCCCTATAGTCAAAAGTATACAAAGAAAGTACCCAGGGAGTAAACTCATTTCCCGAACGATTTTTTAAATTATTTTTTCACCACTAAAACGTATGAGACTTGTAGTTTTCAGAAATGTTTTCATTTTTGATGAGACGCTTAATGAGTGTGGTTTAATCGCCGGCAAACGAAAACCCGCGATTTTCCGTAAATCCCGGGCTTGGCCCGTATAGTCGAATGTATACAAAGAAAGTACCCTGTGAGTAAACTCATTTCCAAAACGATTTTTTAAATTATCTTTTCACCACTAAAATGCATGAGACTTGTAGTTTTTAAAAATGTTTTCATTTTTGATGAGACGCTGAATAAAAGAAGTTTAATCGACGGCAAACGAAAACCCGCCATTTCCCGTAAACCCCGGACTCGGCCCGTATAGTCAAAAGTATACAAAGAAAGTACCCAGGGAGTAAACTCATTTCCCGAACGATTTTTTAAATTATTATTTCACCACTAAAACCCATGAGACTTGTAGTTTTTAAAAATGTTTTCATTTTTGATGAGACACTGAATAAAAGAAGTTTAATCGCCGGTAAACGAAAACCCGCGATTTCCCGTAAATCCCTGACTCAGCCCGTATAGTCAAAAGTATACAAAGAAAGTACCCAGGGAGTAAACTCATTTCCCGAACGATTTTTAAAAATATTTTTTCACCACTAAAACGTATGAGACTTGTAGTTTTCAGAAATGTTTTCATTTTTGATGAGACGCTTAATGAATGTGGTTTAATCGCTGGCAAACGAAAACCCGCCATTTCCCGTAAACCCCTGACTCGGCCCGTATAGTCAAAAGTATACAAAGAAAGTACCCAGGGAGTAAACTCACTTCCCGAACGATTTTTAAAAATATTTTTTCACCACTAAAACGCATGAGACTTGTAGTTTTCAAAAATGTTTTCATTTTTGATGAGACGCTGGATAAAAGAAGTTTAATCGCCGGCAAACGAAAACCCGTGGTTTCCCGTAAATCCCGGACTCGGCCCGTATAGTCAAGAGTGTACAAAGAAAGTACCCAGGAAGTAAACTCATTTCCCGATCGATTTTTAAAATTATTTTTTCACCACTAAAACGTATGAGACTTGTAGTTTTTAAAAATGTTTTTATTTTTGATGAGACGCTGAATAAAAGAAGTTTAATCGACGGCAAACGAAAACCCGCCATTTCCCGTAAACCCCGGACTCGGCCCGTATAGTCAAAAGTATACAAATAAAGTACCCAGGAAGTAAACTCATTTCCCGAACGATTTTTTGAGTTATTATTTCACCACTAAAGCCCATGAGACTTGTAGTTTTTAAAAATGTTTTCATTTTTGATGAGACGCTTAATAAAGGAAGTTTAATCGCCGGTAAACGAAAACCCGCCATTTCCCGTAAACCCCGGACTCGGCCCGTATAGTCAAAAGTATACAAAGAAAGTACCCAGGGAGTAAACTCATTTCCCGAACGATTTTTTAAATTATTATTTCACCACTAAAACCCATGAGACTTATAGTTTTTAAAAATGTTTTCATTTTTGATGAGACGCTGAATAAAGGAAGTTTAATCGCCGGTAAATGAAAACCCGCGATTTCCCGTAAATCCCTGACTCAGCCCGTATAGTCAAAAGTATACAAAGAAAGTACCCAGGGAGTAAACTCATTTCCCGAACGATTTCTAAAAATATTTTTTCACCACTAAAACGTATGAGACTTGTAGTTTTCAGAAATGTTTTCATTTTTGATGAGACGCTAAATGAATGTGGTTTAATCGCCGGCAAACGAAAACCCGCCATTTCCCGTAAACCCCTGACTCGGCCCGTATAGTCAAAAGTATACAAAGAAAGTACCCAGGGAGTAAACTCATTTCCCGAACGATTTTTAAAAATATTTTTTCACCACTAAAGCGCATGAGACTTGTAGTTTTCAAAAATGTTTTCATTTTTGATGAGACGCTGGATAAAAGAAGTTTAATCGCCGGCAAACGAAAACCCGTGATTTCCCGTAAATCCCGGACTCGGCCCGTATAGTCAAGAGTATACAAAGAAAGTACCCAGGAAGTAAACTCATTTCCCGATCGATTTTTAAAATTATTTTTTCACCACTAAAACGTATGAGACTTGTAGTTTTTAAAAATGTTTTCATTTTTGATGAGACGCTGAATAAAAGAAGTTTAATCGACGGCAAACGAAAACCCGCCATTTCCCGTAAACCCCGGACTCGGCCCGTATAGTCAAAAGTATACAAATAAAGTACCCAGGAAGTAAACTCATTTCCCGAACGATTTTTTGAATTATTATTTCACCACTAAAGCCCATGAGACTTGTAGTTTTTAAAAATGTTTTCATTTTTGATGAGACGCTTAATAAAGGAAGTTTAATCGCCGGTAAACGAAAACCCGCGATTTCCCGTAAATCCCGGACTCAGCCCGTATAGTCAAAAGTATACAAAGAAAGTACCCAGGGAGTTATCTCATTTCCCGAACGATTTTTTAAATTATTTGTTCACCACTAAAACGTATGAGACTTGTAGTTTTCAGAAATGTTTTCATTTCTGATGAGACGCTTAATGAATGTGGTTTAATCGCCGGCAAACGAAAACCCGCGATTTTCCGTAAATCCCGGACTCAGCCCGTATAGTCAAAAGTATACAAAGAAAGTACCCAGGGAGTAAACTCATTTCCCGAACGATTTTTTAAATTATTTTTTCACCACTAAAACGTATGAGACTTGTAGTTTTCAGAAATGTTTTCATTTTTGATGAGACGCTTAATGAGTGTGGTTTAATCGCCGGCAAACGAAAACCCGCGGTTTTCCGTAAATCCCGGGCTTGGCCCGTATAGTCGAAGGTATACAAAGTAAGTACCCTGTGAGTAAACTCATTTCCAAAACGATTTTTTAAATTATCTTTTCACCACTAAAACGCATGAGACTTGTAGTTTTTAAAAATGTTTTCATTTTTGATGAGACGCTGAATAAAAGAAGTTTAATCGACGGCAAACCAAAACCCGCCATTTCCCGTAAACCCCGGACTCGGCCCGTATAGTCAAAAGTATACAAAGAAAGTACCCAGGGAGTAAACTCATTTCCCGAACGATTTTTTAAATTATTATTTCACCACTAAAACGCATGAGACTTGTAGTTTTTAAAAATGTTTTCATTTTTGATGAGACGCTGAATAAAGGAAGTTTAAACGCCGGTAAACGAAAACCCGCGATTTCCCGTAAATCCCGGACTCAGCCCGTATAGTCAAAAGTATACAAAGAAAGTACCCAGAGAGTAAACTCATTTCCCGAACGATTTTTTAAATAATTTTTTCACCACTAAAACGTATGAGACTTGTAGTTTTCAGAAATGTTTTCATTTTTGATGAGACGCCTAATGAGTGTGGTTTAATCGCCGGCAAACGAAAACCCGCGATTTCCCGTAAATCCCGGGCTTGGCCCGTATAGTCAAAAGTATACAAAGAAAGTACCCAGGGAGTAAACTTATTTCCCGAACGATTTTTTAAATTATATTTTCACCACTAAAACGTATGAGACTTGTAGTTTTCAGAAATGTTTTCATTTTTGATGAGACGCTTAATGAATGTGGTTTAATCGCCGGCAAACGAAAACCCGCGATTTTCCGTAAATCCCGGGCTTGGCCCGTATAGTCGAATGTATACAAAGAAAGTACCCAGGGAGTAAACTCATTTCCCGAACGATTTTTAAAAATATTTTTTCACCACTAAAGCGCATGAGACTTGTAGTTTTCAAAAATGTTTTCATTTTTGATGAGACGCTGGATAAAAGAAGTTTAATCGCCGGCAAACGAAAACCCGTGATTTCCCGTAAATCCCGGACTCGGCCCGTATAGTCAAGAGTATACAAAGAAAGTACCCAGGAAGTAAACTCATTTCCCGATCGATTTTTAAAATTATTTTTTCACCACTAAAACGTATGAGACTTGTAGTTTTTAAAAATGTTTTCATTTTTGATGAGACGCTGAATAAAAGAAGTTTAATCGACGGCAAACGAAAACCCGCCATTTCCCGTAAACCCCGGACTCGGCCCGTATAGTCAAAAGTATACAAATAAAGTACCCAGGAAGTAAACTCATTTCCCGAACGATTTTTTGAATTATTATTTCACCACTAAAGCCCATGAGACTTGTAGTTTTTAAAAATGTTTTCATTTTTGATGAGACGCTTAATAAAGGAAGTTTAATCGCCGGTAAACGAAAACCCGCGATTTCACGTAAATCCCGGACTCAGCCCGTATAGTCAAAAGTATACAAAGAAAGTACCCAGGGAGTTATCTCATTTCCCGAACGATTTTTTAAATTATTTGTTCACCACTAAAACGTATGAGACTTGTAGTTTTCAGAAATGTTTTCATTTCTGATGAGACGCTGGATAAAAGAAGTTTAATCGCCGGCAAACGAAAACCCGTGATTTCCCGTAAATCCCGGACTCGGCCCGTATAGTCAAGAGTATACAAAGAAAGTACCCAGGAAGTAAACTCATTTCCCGATCGATTTTTAAAATTATTTTTTCACCACTAAAACGTATGAGACTTGTAGTTTTTAAAAATGTTTTCATTTTTGATGAGACGCTGAATAAAAGAAGTTTAATCGACGGCAAACGAAAACCCGCCATTTCCCGTAAACCCCGGACTCGGCCCGTATAGTCAAAAGTATACAAATAAAGTACCCAGGAAGTAAACTCATTTCCCGAACGATTTTTTGAATTATTATTTCACCACTAAAGCCCATGAGACTTGTAGTTTTTAAAAATGTTTTCATTTTTGATGAGACGCTTAATAAAGGAAGTTTAATCGCCGGTAAACAAAAACCCGCGATTTCCCGTAAATCCCGGACTCAGCCCGTATAGTCAAAAGTATACAAAGAAAGTACCCAGGGAGTTATCTCATTTCCCGAACGATTTTTTAAATTATTTGTTCACCACTAAAACGTATGAGACTTGTAGTTTTCAGAAATGTTTTCATTTCTGATGAGACGCTTAATGAATGTGGTTTAATCGCCGGCAAACGAAAACCCGCGATTTTCCGTAAATCCCGGACTCAGCCCGTATAGTCAAAAGTATACAAAGAAAGTACCCAGGGAGTAAACTCATTTCCCGAACGATTTTTTAAATTATTTTTTCACCACTAAAACGTATGAGACTTGTAGTTTTCAGAAATGTTTTCATTTTTGATGAGACGCTTAATGAGTGTGGTTTAATCGCCGGCAAACGAAAACCCGCGGTTTTCCGTAAATCCCGGGCTTGGCCCGTATAGTCGAATGTATACAAAGTAAGTACCCTGTGAGTAAACTCATTTCCAAAACGATTTTTTAAATTATCTTTTCACCACTAAAACGCATGAGACTTGTAGTTTTTAAAAATGTTTTCATTTTTGATGAGACGCTGAATAAAAGAAGTTTAATCGACGGCAAACCAAAACCCGCCATTTCCCGTAAACCCCGGACTCGGCCCGTATAGTCAAAAGTATACAAAGAAAGTACCCAGGGAGTAAACTCATTTCCCGAACGATTTTTTAAATTATTATTTCACCACTAAAACGCATGAGACTTGTAGTTTTTAAAAATGTTTTCATTTTTGATGAGACGCTGAATAAAGGAAGTTTAAACGCCGGTAAACGAAAACCCGCGATTTCCCGTAAATCCCGGACTCAGCCCGTATAGTCAAAAGTATACAAAGAAAGTACCCAGAGAGTAAACTCATTTCCCGAACGATTTTTTAAATAATTTTTTCACCACTAAAACGTATGAGACTTGTAGTTTTCAGAAATGTTTTCATTTTTGATGAGACGCCTAATGAGTGTGGTTTAATCGCCGGCAAACGAAAACCCGCGATTTCCCGTAAATCCCGGGCTTGGCCCGTATAGTCAAAAGTATACAAAGAAAGTACCCAGGGAGTAAACTTATTTCCCGAACGATTTTTTAAATTATATTTTCACCACTAAAACGTATGAGACTTGTAGTTTTCAGAAATGTTTTCATTTTTGATGAGACGCTTAATGAATGTGGTTTAATCGCCGGCAAACGAAAACCCGCGATTTTCCGTAAATCCCGGGCTTGGCCCGTATAGTCGAATGTATACAAAGAAAGTACCCAGGGAGTAAACTCATTTCCCGAACGATTTTTAAAAATATTTTTTCACCACTAAAGCGCATGAGACTTGTAGTTTTCAAAAATGTTTTCATTTTTGATGAGACGCTGGATAAAAGAAGTTTAATCGCCGGCAAACGAAAACCCGTGATTTCCCGTAAATCCCGGACTCGGCCCGTATAGTCAAGAGTATACAAAGAAAGTACCCAGGAAGTAAACTCATTTCCCGATCGATTTTTAAAATTATTTTTTCACCACTAAAACGTATGAGACTTGTAGTTTTTAAAAATGTTTTCATTTTTGATGAGACGCTGAATAAAAGAAGTTTAATCGACGGCAAACGAAAACCCGCCATTTCCCGTAAACCCCGGACTCGGCCCGTATAGTCAAAAGTATACAAATAAAGTACCCAGGAAGTAAACTCATTTCCCGAACGATTTTTTGAATTATTATTTCACCACTAAAGCCCATGAGACTTGTAGTTTTTAAAAATGTTTTCATTTTTGATGAGACGCTTAATAAAGGAAGTTTAATCGCCGGTAAACGAAAACCCGCGATTTCACGTAAATCCCGGACTCAGCCCGTATAGTCAAAAGTATACAAAGAAAGTACCCAGGGAGTTATCTCATTTCCCGAACGATTTTTTAAATTATTTGTTCACCACTAAAACGTATGAGACTTGTAGTTTTCAGAAATGTTTTCATTTCTGATGAGACGCTTAATGAATGTGGTTTAATCGCCGGCAAACGAAAACCCGCGATTTTCCGTAAATCCCGGACTCAGCCCGTATAGTCAAAAGTATACAAAGAAAGTACCCAGGGAGTAAACTCATTTCCCGAACGATTTTTTAAATTATTTTTTCACCACTAAAACGTATGAGACTTGTAGTTTTCAGAAATGTTTTCATTTTTGATGAGACGCTTAATGAGTGTGGTTTAATCGCCGGCAAACGAAAACCCGCGGTTTTCCGTAAATCCCGGGCTTGGCCCGTATAGTCGAATGTATACAAAGTAAGTACCCTGTGAGTAAACTCATTTCCAAAACGATTTTTTAAATTATCTTTTCACCACTAAAACGCATGAGACTTGTAGTTTTTAAAAATGTTTTCATTTTTGATGAGACGCTGAATAAAAGAAGTTTAATCGACGGCAAACCAAAACCCGCCATTTCCCGTAAACCCCGGACTCGGCCCGTATAGTTAAAAGTATACAAAGAAAGTACCCAGGGAGTAAACTCATTTCCCGAACGATTTTTTAAATTATTATTTCACCACTAAAACCCATGAGACTTGTACTTTTTAAAAATGTTTTCATTTTTGATGAGACGCTGAATAAAGGAAGTTTAATCGCCGGTAAACGAAAACCCGCGATTTCCCGTAAATCCCGGACTCAGCCCGTATAGTCAAAAGTATACAAAGAAAGTACCCAGAGAGTAAACTCATTTCCCGAACGATTTTTTAAATAATTTTTTCACCACTAAAACGTATGAGACTTGTAGTTTTCAGAAATGTTTTCATTTTTGATGAGACGCCTAATGAGTGTGGTTTAATCGCCGGCAAACGAAAACCCGCGATTTCCCGTAAATCCCGGGCTTGGCCCGTATAGTCGAATGTATACAAAGAAAGTACCCTGTGAGTAAACTCATTTCCAAAACGATTTTTTAAATTATTATTTCACCACTAAAACCCATGAGACTTGTAGTTTTTAAAAATGTTTTCATTTTTGATGAGACGCTGAATAAAAGAAGTTTAATCGACGGCAAACGAAAACCCGCCATTTCCCGTAAACCCCGGACTCGGCCCATATAGTCAAAAGTATACAAAGAAAGTACCCAGGGAGTAAACTCATTTCCCGAACGATTTTTTAAATTATTATTTCACCACTAAAACCCATGAGACTTGTAGTTTTTAAAAATGTTTTCATTTTCGATGAGACGCTGAATAAAGGAAGTTTAATCGCCGGTAAACGAAAACCCGCGATTTCCCGTAAATCCCGGACTCAGCCCGTATAGTCAAAAGTATACAAAGAAAGTACCCAGGGAGTAAACTTATTTCCCGAACGATTTTTTAAATTATATTTTCACCACTAAAACGTATGAGACTTGTAGTTTTCAGAAATGTTTTCATTTTTGATGAGACGCTTAATGAATGTGGTTTAATCGCCGGCAAACGAAAACCCGCGATTTTCCGTAAATCCCGGGCTTGGCCCGTATAGTCGAATGTATACAAAGAAAGTACCCTGTGAGTAAACTCATTTCCAAAACGATTTTTTAAATTATCTTTTCACCACTAAAACGCATGAGACTTGTAGTTTTTAAAAATGGTTTCATTTTTGATGAGACGCTGAATAAAAGAAGTTTAATCGACGGCAAACGAAAACCCGCCATTTCCCGTAAACCCCGGACTCGGCCCGTAGGGTCAAAAGTATACAAAGAAAGTACCCAGGGAGTAAACTCATTTCCCGAACGATTTTTTAAATTATTATTTCACCACTAAAACCCACGAGACTTGTAGTTTTTAAAAATGTTTTCATTTTTGATGAGACGCTGAATAAAGGAAGTTTAATCGCCGGTAAACGAAAACCCGCGATTTCCCGTAAATCCCAGACTCAGCCCGTATAGTCAAAAGTATACAAAGAAAGTACCCAGGGAGTAAACTCATTTCCCGAACGATATTTTAAATTATTTTTTCACCACTAAAACGTATGAGACTTGTAGTTTTCAGAAATGTTTTCATTTTTGATGAGACGCTTAATGAGTGTGGTTTAATCGCCGGCAAACGAAAACCCGCGATTTTCCGTAAATCCTGGGCTTGGCCCGTATAGTCGAATGTATACAAAGAAAGTACCCTGTGAGTAAACTCATTTCCAAAACGATTTTTTAAATTATCTTTTCACCACTAAAACGCATGAGACTTGTAGTTTTTAAAAATGTTTTCATTTTTGATGAGACGCTGAATAAAAGAAGTTTAATCGCCGGTAAACGAAAACCCGCGATTTCCCGTAAATCCCGGACTCAGCCCGTATAGTCAAAAGTATACAAAGAAAGTACCCAGGGAGTTATCTCATTTCCCGAACGATTTTTTAAATTATTTGTTCACCACTAAAACGTTTGAGACTTGTAGTTTTCAGAAATGTTTTCATTTTTGATGAGACGCTTAATGAATGTGGTTTAATCGCCGGCAAACGAAAACCCGCGATTTTCCGTAAATCCTGGGCTTGGCCCGTATAGTGGAATGTATACAAAAAAAGTACCCTGTGAGTAAACTCATTTCCAAAACGATTTTTTAAATTATCTTTTCACCACTAAATCGCATGAGACTTGTAGTTTTTAAAAATGTTTTCATTTTTGATGAGACGCTGAATAAAAGAAGTTTAATCGACGGCAAACGAAAACCCGCCATTTCCCGTAAACCCCGTACTCGGCCCGTATAGTCAAAAGTATACAAAGAAAGTACCCAGGGAGTAAACTCATTTCTCGAACGATTTTTTAAATTATTTTTTCACCACTAAAACGTATGAGACTTGTAGTTTTTAGAAATGTTTTCATTTTTGATGAGACGCTTAATGAGTGTGGTTTAATCGCCGGCAAACGAAAACCCGCGATTTTCCGTAAATCCTGGGCTTGGCCCGTATAGTCGAATGTATACAAAGAAAGTACTCTGTGAGTAAACTCATTTCCAAAACGATTTTTTAAATTATCTTTTCACCACTAAAACGCATGAGACTTGTAGTTTTTAAAAATGTTTTCATTTTTGATGAGACGCTGAATAAAAGAAGTTTAATCAACGGCAAACGAAAACCCGCCATTTCCCGTAAACCTCGGACTCGGCCCGTATAGTCAAAAGTATACAAAGAAAGTAACCAGGGAGTAAACTCATTTCCCGAACGATTTTTTAAATTATTATTTCACCACTAAAACCCATGAGACTTGTAGTTTTTAAAAATGTTTTCATTTTTGATGAGACGCTGAATAAAAGAAGTTTAATCGACGGCAAACGAAAACCCGCCATTTCCCGTAAACCCCGTACTCGGCCCGTATAGTCAAAAGTATACAAAGAAAGTACCCAGGGAGTAAACTCATTTCCCGAACGATTTTTTAAATTATTTTTTCACCACTAAAACGTATGAGACTTGTAGTTTTCAGAAATGTTTTCATTTTTGATAAGTCGCTTAATGAGTGTGGTTTAATCGCCGGCAAACGAAAACCCGCGATTTTCCGTAAATCCCGGGCTTGGCCCGTATAGTCGAATGTATACAAGAAAGTACCCTGTGAGTAAACTCATTTCCAAAACGATTTTTTAAATTATCTTTTCACCACTAAAACGCATGAGACTTGTAGTTTTTAAAAATGTTTTCATTTTTGATGAGACGCTGAATAAAAGAAGTTTAATCGACGGCAAACGAAAACCCGCCATTTCCCGTAAACCCCGGACTCGGCCCGTATAGGCAAAAGTATACAAAGAAAGTATCCAGGGAGTAAACTCATTTCCCGAACGATTTTTTAAATTATTATTTCACCACTAAAACCCATGAGACTTGTCGTTCTTAAAAGTGTTTTCATTTTTGATGAGACGCTGAATAAAGGAAGTTTAATCGCCGGTAAACGAAAACCCGCGATTTCCCGTAAATCCCGGACTCAGCCCGTATAGTCAAAAGTATACAAAGAAAGTACCCAGGGAGTAAACTCATTTCCCGAACGATTTTTTAAATTATTTTTTCACCACTAAAACGTATGAGACTTGTAGTTTTCAGAAATGTTTTCATTTTTGATGAGACGCTTAATGAGTGTGGTTTAATCGCCGGCAAACGAAAACCCGCGATTTTCCGTAAATCCCGGGCTTGGCCCGTATAGTCGAATGTATACAAAGAAAGTACCCTGTGAGTAAACTCATTTCCAAAACGATTTTTTAAATTATCTTTTCACCACTAAAACGCATGAGACTTGTAGTTTTTAAAAATGTTTTCATTTTTGATGAGACGCTGAATAAAAGAAGTTTAATCGACGGCAAACGAAAACCCGCCATTTCCCGTAAACCCCGGACTCGGCCCGTATAGTCAAAAGTATACAAAGAAAGTACCCAGGGAGTAAACTCATTTCCCGAACGATTTTTTAAATTATTATTTCACCACTAAAACCCATGAGACTTGTAGTTTTTAAAAATGTTTTCATTTTTGATGAGACACTGAATAAAAGAAGTTTAATCGCCGGTAAACGAAAACCCGCAATTTCCCGTAAATCCCTGACTCAGCCCGTATAGTCAAAAGTATACAAAGAAAGTACCCAGGGAGTAAACTCATTTCCCGAACGATTTTTAAAAATATTTTTTCACCACTAAAACGTATGAGACTTGTAGTTTTCAGAAATGTTTTCATTTTTGATGAGACGCTTAATGAATGTGGTTTAATCGCTGGCAAACGAAAACCCGCCATTTCCCGTAAACCCCTGACTCGGCCCGTATAGTCAAAAGTATACAAAGAAAGTACCCAGGGAGTAAACTCACTTCCCGAACGATTTTTAAAAATATTTTTTCACCACTAAAACGCATGAGACTTGTAGTTTTCAAAAATGTTTTCATTTTTGATGAGACGCTGGATAAAAGAAGTTTAATCGCCGGCAAACGAAAACCCGTGGTTTCCCGTAAATCCCGGACTCGGCCCGTATAGTCAAGAGTGTACAAAGAAAGTACCCAGGAAGTAAACTCATTTCCCGATCGATTTTTAAAATTATTTTTTCACCACTAAAACGTATGAGACTTGTAGTTTTTAAAAATGTTTTCATTTTTGATGAGACGCTGAATAAAAGAAGTTTAATCGACGGCAAACGAAAACCCGCCATTTCCCGTAAACCCCGGACTCGGCCCGTATAGTCAAAAGTATACAAATACAGTACCCAGGAAGTAAACTCATTTCCCGAACGATTTTTTGAATTATTATTTCACCACTAAAGCCCATGAGACTTGTAGTTTTTAAAAATGTTTTCATTTTTGATGAGACGCTTAATAAAGGAAGTTTAATCGCCGGTAAACGAAAACCCGCCATTTCCCGTAAACCCCGGACTCGGCCCGTATAGTCAAAAGTATACAAAGAAAGTACCCAGGGAGTAAACTCATTTCCCGAACGATTTTTTAAATTATTATTTCACCACTAAAACCCATGAGACTTATAGTTTTTAAAAATGTTTTCATTTTTGATGAGACGCTGAATAAAGGAAGTTTAATCGCCGGTAAATGAAAACCCGCGATTTCCCGTAAATCCCTGACTCAGCCCGTATAGTCAAAAGTATACAAAGAAAGTACCCAGGGAGTAAACTCATTTCCCGAACGATTTCTAAAAATATTTTTTCACCACTAAAACGTATGAGACTTGTAGTTTTCAGAAATGTTTTCATTTTTGATGAGACGCTAAATGAATGTGGTTTAATCGCCGGCAAACGAAAACCCGCCATTTCCCGTAAACCCCTGACTCGGCCCGTATAGTCAAAAGTATACAAAGAAAGTACCCAGGGAGTAAACTCATTTCCCGAACGATTTTTAAAAATATTTTTTCACCACTAAAGCGCATGAGACTTGTAGTTTTCAAAAATGTTTTCATTTTTGATGAGACGCTGGATAAAAGAAGTTTAATCGCCGGCAAACGAAAACCCGTGATTTCCCGTAAATCCCGGACTCGGCCCGTATAGTCAAGAGTATACAAAGAAAGTACCCAGGAAGTAAACTCATTTCCCGATCGATTTTTAAAATTATTTTTTCACCACTAAAACGTATGAGACTTGTAGTTTTCAAAAATGTTTTCATTTTTGATGAGACGCTTAATAAAGGAAGTTTAATCGCCGGTAAACGAAAACCTGCGATTTCCCGTAAATCCCGGACTCAGCCCGTATAGTCAAAAGTATACAAAGAAAGTACCCAGGGAGTTATCTCATTTCCCGAACGATTTTTTAAATTATTTGTTCACCACTAAAACGTATGAGACTTGTAGTTTTCAGAAATGTTTTCATTTCTGATGAGACGCTTAATGAATGTGGTTTAATCGCCGGCAAACGAAAACCCGCGATTTTCCGTAAATCCCGGACTCAGCCCGTATAGTCAAAAGTATACAAAGAAAGTACCCAGGGAGTAAACTCATTTCCCGAACGATTTTTTAAATTATTTTTTCACCACTAAAACGTATGAGACTTGTAGTTTTCAGAAATGTTTTCATTTTTGATGAGACGCTTAATGAGTGTGGTTTAATCGCCGGCAAACGAAAACCCGCGGTTTTCCGTAAATCCCGGGCTTGGCCCGTATAGTCGAATGTATACAAAGTAAGTACCCTGTGAGTAAACTCATTTCCAAAACGATTTTTTAAATTATCTTTTCACCACTAAAACGCATGAGACTTGTAGTTTTTAAAAATGTTTTCATTTTTGATGAGACGCTGAATAAAAGAAGTTTAATCGACGGCAAACCAAAACCCGCCATTTCCCGTAAACCCCGGACTCGGCCCGTATAGTCAAAAGTATACAAAGAAAGTACCCAGGGAGTAAACTCATTTCCCGAACGATTTTTTAAATTATTATTTCACCACTAAAACCCATGAGACTTGTAGTTTTTAAAAATGTTTTCATTTTTGATGAGACGCTTAATAAAGGAAGTTTAATCGCCGGTAAACGAAAACCTGCGATTTCCCGTAAATCCCGGACTCAGCCCGTATAGTCAAAAGTATACAAAGAAAGTACCCAGGGAGTTATCTCATTTCCCGAACGATTTCTTAAATTATTTGTTCACCACTAAAACGTATGAGACTTGTAGTTTTCAGAAATGTTTTCATTTCTGATGAGACGCTTAATGAATGTGGTTTAATCGCCGGCAAACGAAAACCCGCGATTTTCCGTAAATCCCGGACTCAGCCCGTATAGTCAAAAGTATACAAAGAAAGTACCCAGGGAGTAAACTCATTTCCCGAACGATTTTTTAAATAATTTTTTCACCACTAAAACGTATGAGACTTGTAGTTTTCAGAAATGTTTTCATTTTTGATGAGACGCTTAATGAGTGTGGTTTAATCGCCGGCAAACGAAAACCCGCGGTTTTCCGTAAATCCCGGGCTTGGCCCGTATAGTCGAATGTATACAAAGTAAGTACCCTGTGAGTAAACTCATTTCCAAAACGATTTTTTAAATTATCTTTTCACCACTACTACGCATGAGACTTGTAGTTTTTAAAAATGTTTTCATTTTTGATGAGACGCTGAATAAAAGAAGTTTAATCGACGGCAAACCAAAACCCGCCATTTCCCGTAAACCCCGGACTCGGCCCGTATAGTCAAAAGTATACAAAGAAAGTACCCAGGGAGTAAACTCATTTCCCGAACGATTTTTTAAATTATTATTTCACCACTAAAACCCATGAGACTTGTAGTTTTTAAAAATGTTTTCATTTTTGATGAGACGCTGAATAAAGGAAGTTTAATCGCCGGTAAACGAAAACCCGCGATTTCCCGTAAATCCCGGACTCAGCCCGTATAGTCAAAAGTATACAAAGAAAGTACCCTGTGAGTAAACTCATTTCCAAAACGATTTTTTAAATTATTATTTCACCACTAAAACCCATGAGACTTGTAGTTTTTAAAAATGTTTTCATTTTTGATGAGACGCTGAATAAAAGAAGTTTAATCGACGGCAAACGAAAACCCGCCATTTCCCGTAAACCCCGGACTCGGCCCATATAGTCAAAAGTATACAAAGAAAGTACCCAGGGAGTAAACTCATTTCCCGAACGATTTTTTAAATTATTATTTCACCACTAAAACCCATGAGACTTGTAGTTTTTAAAAATGTTTTCATTTTCGATGAGACGCTGAATAAAGGAAGTTTAATCGCCGGTAAACGAAAACCCGCGATTTCCCGTAAATCCCGGACTCAGCCCGTATAGTCAAAAGTATACAAAGAAAGTACCCAGGGAGTAAACTTATTTCCCGAACGATTTTTTAAATTATATTTTCACCACTAAAACGTATGAGACTTGTAGTTTTCAGAAATGTTTTCATTTTTGATGAGACGCTTAATGAATGTGGTTTAATCGCCGGCAAACGAAAACCCGCGATTTTCCGTAAATCCCGGGCTTGGCCCGTATAGTCGAATGTATACAAAGAAAGTACCCTGTGAGTAAACTCATTTCCAAAACGATTTTTTAAATTATCTTTTCACCACTAAAACGCATGAGACTTGTAGTTTTTAAAAATATTTTCATTTTTGATGAGACGCTGAATAAAAGAAGTTTAATCGACGGCAAACGAAAACCCGCCATTTCCCGTAAACCCCGGACTCGGCCCGTAGGGTCAAAAGTATACAAAGAAAGTACCCAGGGAGTAAACTCATTTCCCGAACGATTTTTTAAATTATTATTTCACCACTAAAACCCACGAGACTTGTAGTTTTTAAAAATGTTTTCATTTTTGATGAGACGCTGAATAAAGGAAGTTTAATCGCCGGTAAACGAAAACCCGAGATTTCCCGTAAATCCCGGACTCAGCCCGTATAGTCAAAAGTATACAAAGAAAGTACCCAAGGAGTAAACTCATTTCCCGAACGATATTTTAAATTATTTTTTCACCACTAAAACGTATGAGACTTGTAGTTTTCAGAAATGTTTTCATTTTTGATGAGACGCTTAATGAGTGTGGTTTAATCGCCGGCAAACGAAAACCCGCGATTTTCCGTAAATCCTGGGCTTGGCCCGTATAGTCGAATGTATACAAAGAAAGTACCCTGTGAGTAAACTCATTTCCAAAACGATTTTTTAAATTATCTTTTCACCACTAAAACGCATGAGACTTGTAGTTTTTAAAAATGTTTTCATTTTTGATGAGACGCTGAATAAAAGAAGTTTAATCGCCGGTAAACGAAAACCCGCGATTTCCCGTAAATCCCGGACTCAGCCCGTATAGTCAAAAGTATACAAAGAAAGTACCCAGGGAGTTATCTCATTTCCCGAACGATTTTTTAAATTATTTGTTCACCACTAAAACGTTTGAGACTTGTAGTTTTCAGAAATGTTTTCATTTTTGATGAGACGCTTAATGAATGTGGTTTAATCGCGGGCAAACGAAAACCCGCGATTTTCCGTAAATCCTGGGCTTGGCCCGTATAGTGGAATGTATACAAAAAAAGTACCCTGTGAGTAAACTCATTTCCAAAACGATTTTTTAAATTATCTTTTCACCACTAAATCGCATGAGACTTGTAGTTTTTAAAAATGTTTTCATTTTTGATGAGACGCTGAATAAAAGAAGTTTAATCGACGGCAAACGAAAACCCGCCATTTCCCGTAAACCCCGTACTCGGCCCGTATAGTCGAATGTATACAAAGAAAGTACCCTGTGAGTAAACTCATTTCCAAAACGATTTTTTAAATTATCTTTTCACCACTAAAACGCATGAGACTTGTAGTTTTTAAAAATGTTTTCATTTTTGATGAGACGCTGAATAAAAGAAGTTTAATCAACGGCAAACGAAAACCCGCCATTTCCCGTAAACCCCGGACTCGGCCCGTATAGTCAAAAGTATACAAAGAAAGTAACCAGGGAGTAAACTCATTTCCCGAACGATTTTTTAAATTATTATTTCACCACTAAAACCCATGAGACTTGTAGTTTTTAAAAATGTTTTCATTTTTGATGAGACGCTGAATAAAAGAAGTTTAATCGACGGCAAACGAAAACCCGCCATTTCCCGTAAACCCCGTACTCGGCCCGTATAGTCAAAAGTATACAAAGAAAGTACCCAGGGAGTAAACTCATTTCCCGAACGATTTTTTAAATTATTTTTTCACCACTAAAACGTATGAGATTTGTAGTTTTCAGAAATGTTTTCATTTTTGATGAGACGCTTAATGAGTGTGGTTTAATCGCCGGCAAACGAAAACCCGCGATTTTCCGTAAATCCCGGGTTTGGCCCGTATAGTCGAATGTATACAAGAAAGTACCCTGTGAGTAAACTCATTTCCAAAACGATTTTTTAAATTATCTTTTCACCACTAAAACGCATGAGACTTGTAGTTTTTAAAAATGTTTTCATTTTTGATGAGACGTTGAATAAAAGAAGTTTAATCGACGGCAAACAAAAACCCGCCATTTCCCGTAAACCCCGGACTCGGCCCGTATAGTCAAAAGTATACAAAGAAAGTGCACAGGGAGTAAACTCATTTCCCGAACGATTTTTTAAATTATTTTTTCACCACTAAAACGTATGAGACTTGTAGTTTTCAGAAATGTTTTCATTTTTGATGAGACGCCTAATGAATGTGGTTTAATCGCCGGCAAACGAAAACCCGCGATTTTCCGTAAATCCTGGGCTTGGCCCGTATAGTCGATTGTATACAAAGAAAGTACCCTGTGAGTAAACTCATTTCCAAAACGATTTTTTAAATTATCTTTTCACCACTAAAACGCATGAGACTTGTAGTTTTTAAAAATGTTTTCATTTTTGATGAGACGCTGAATAAAAAAAGTTTAATCGACGGCAAACGAAAACCCGCCATTTCCCGTAAACCCCGTACTCGGCCCGTATAGTCAAAAGTATACAAAGAAAGTACCCAGGGAGTAAACTCATTTCCCGAACGATTTTTTAAATTATTTTTTCACCACTAAAACGTATGAGACTTGTAGTTTTCAGAAATGTTTTCATTTTTGATGAGACGCTTAATGAGTGTGGTTTAATCGCCGGCAAACGAAAACCCGCGATTTTCCGTAAATCCCGGGCTTGGCCCGTATAGTCGAATGTATACAAAGAAAGTACCCTGTGAGTAAACTCATTTCCATAACGATTTTTTAAATGATCTTTTCACCACTAAAACGCATGAGACTTGTAGTTTTAAAAAATGTTTTCATTTTTGATGAGACGCTGAATAAAAGAAGTTTAATCGACGGCAAATGAAAACCCGCCATTTCCCATAAACCCCAGACTCGGCCCGTATAGTCAAAAGTATACAAAGAAAGTACCCAGGGAGTAAACTCATTTCCCGAACGATTTTTTAAATTATTATTTCACCACTAACACCCATGAGACTTGTAGTTTTTAAAAATGTTTTCATTTTTGATGAGACGCTGAATAAAAGAAGTTTAATCGACGGCAAACGAAAATCCGCCATTTCCCGTAAACCCCGTACTCGGCCCGTATAGTCAAAAGTATACAAAGAAAGTACCCAGGGAGTAAACTCATTTCCCGAACGATTTTTTAAATTATTTTTTCACCACTAAAACGTATGAGACTTGTAGTTTTCAGAAATGTTTTCATTTTTGATGAGACGCTTAATGAGTGTGGTTTAATCGCCGGCAAACGAAAACCCGCGATTTTCCGTAAATCCCGGGCTTGGCCCGTATAGTCGAATGTATACAAAGAAAGTACCCTGTGAGTAAACTCATTTCCAAAACGATTTTTTAAATTATCTTTTCACCACTAAAACGCATGAGACTTGTAGTTTTTAAAAATGTTTTCATTTTTGATGAGACGCTGAATAAAAGAAGTTTAATCGACGGCAAACGAAAACCCGCCATTTCCCGTAAACCCCGGACTCGGCCCGTATAGTCAAAAGTATACAAACAAAGTACCCAGGGAGTAAACTCATTTCCCGAACGATTTTTTAAATTATTATTTCACCACTAAAACCCATGAGACTTGTAGTTTTTAAAAATGTTTTCATTTTTGATGAGACGCTGAATAAAAGAAGTTTAATCGCCGGTAAACGAAAACCCGCGATTTCCCGTAAATCCCGGACTCAGCCCGTATAGTCAAAAGTATACAAAGAAAGTACCCAGGGAGTAAACTCATTTCCCGAACGATTTTTTAAATGATCTTTTCACCACTAAAACGCATGAGACTTGTAGTTTTTAAAAATGTTTTCATTTTTGATGAGACGCTGAATAAAAGAAGTTTAATCGACGGCAAACCAAAACCCGCCATTTCCCGTAAACCCCGGACTCGGCCCGTATAGTCAAAAGTATACAAAGAAAGTACCCAGGGAGTAAACTCATTTCCCGAACGATTTTTTAAATTATTATTTCACCACTAAAACCCATGAGACTTGTAGTTTTTAAAAATGTTTTCATTTTTGATGAGACGCTAAATAAAAGAAGTTTAATCGACGGCAAACGAAAACCCGCCATTTCCCGTAAACCCCGGACTCGGCCCGTATAGTCAAAAGTATACAAAGAAAGTACCCAGGGAGTAAACTCATTTCCCGAACGATTTTTTAAATTATTTTTTCACCACTAAAACGTATGAGACTTGTAGTTTTCAGAAATGTTTTCATTTTTGATGAGACGCTTAATGAGTGTGGTTTAATCGCCGGCAAACGAAAACCCGCGATTTTCCGTAAATCCCGGGCTTGGCCCGTATAGTCGAATGTATACAAAGAAAGTACCCTGTGAGTAAACTCATTTCCAAAACGATTTTTTAAATTATCTTTTCACCACTAAAACGCATGAGACTTGTAGTTTTTAAAAATGTTTTCATTTTTGATGAGACGCTGAATAAAAGAAGTTTAATCGACGGCAAACGAAAACCCGCCATTTCCCGTAAACCCCGGACTCGGCCCGTATAGTCAAAAGTATACAAAGAAAGTACCCAGGGAGTAAACTCATTTCCCGAACGATTTTTTAAATTATTATTTCACCACTAAAACCCATGAGACTTGTAGTTTTTAAAAATGTTTTCATTTTTGATGAGACGCTGAATAAAAGAAGTTTAATCGCCGGTAAACGAAAACGCGCGATTGCCCGTAAATCCCGGACTCAGCCCGTATAGTCAAAAGTATACAAAGAAAGTACCCAGGGAGTAAACTCATTTCCCGAACGATTTTTTAAATTATTTTTTCACCACTAAAACGTATGAGACTTGTAGTTTTCAGAAATGTTTTCATTTTTGATGAGACGCTTAATGAGTGTGGTTTAATCGCCGGCAAACGAAAACCCGCGATTTCCCGTAAATCCCGGGCTTGGCCCGTATAGTCGAATGTATACAAAGAAAGTACCCTGTGAGTAAACTCATTTCCAAAACGATTTTTTAAATTATCTTTTCACCACTAAAACGCATGAGACTTGTAGTTTTTAAAAATGTTTTCATTTTTGATGAGACGCTGAATAAAAGAAGTTTAATCGACGGCAAACGAAAACCCGCCATTTCCAGTAAACCCCGGACTCGGCCCATATAGTCAAAAGTATACAAAGAAAGTACCCAGGGAGTAAACTCATTTCCCGAACGATTTTTTAAATTATTATTTCCCCACTAAAACCCATGAGACTTGTAGTTTTTAAAAATGTTTTCATTTTCGATGAGACGCTGAATAAAGGAAGATTAATCGCCGGTAAACGAAAACCCGCGATTTCCCGTAAATCCCGGACTCAGCCCGTATAGTCAAAAGTATACAAAGAAAGTACCCAGGGAGTAAACTCATTTCCCGAACGATTTTTTAAATTATTTTTTCACCACTAAAACCTATGAGACTTGTAGTTTTCAGAAATGTTTTCATTTTTGATGAGACGCTTAATGAGTGTGGTTTAATCGCCGGCAAACGAAAACCCGCGATTTCCCGTAAATCCCGGGCTTGGTCCGTATAGTCGAATGTATACAAAGAAAGTACCCTGTGAGTAAACTCATTTCCAAAACGATTTTTTAAATTATCCTTTCACCACTAAAACGCATGAGACTTGTAGTTTTTAAAAATGTTTTCATTTTTGATGAGACGCTGAATAAAAGAAGTTTAATCGACGGCAAACGAAAACCCGCCATTTCCCGTAAACCCCGGACTCGGCCCATATAGTCAAAAGTATACAAAGAAAGTACCCAGGGAGTAAACTCATTTCCCGAACGATTTTTTAAATTATTATTTCCCCACTAAAACCCATGAGACTTGTAGTTTTTAAAAATGTTTTCATTTTCGATGAGACGCTGAATAAAGGAAGATTAATCGCCGGTAAACGAAAACCCGCGATTTCCCGTAAATCCCGGACTCAGCCCGTATAGTCAAAAGTATACAAAGAAAGTACCCAGGGAGTAAACTCATTTCCCGAACGATTTTTTAAATTATTTTTTCACCACTAAAACCTATGAGACTTGTAGTTGTCAGAAATGTTTTCATTTTTGATAAGACGCTTAATGAATGTTGTTTAATCGCCGGCAAACGAAAACCCGCGATTTTCCGTAAATCCCGGGCTAGGCCCGTATAGTCGAATGTATACAAAGAAAGTACCCTGTGAGTAAACTCATTTCCAAAACGATTTTTTAAATTATCTTTTCACCACTAAAACGCATGAGACTTGTAGTTTTTAAAAATGTTTTCATTTTTGATGAGACGCTGAATAAAAGAAGTTTAATCGACGGCAAACGAAAACCCGCCATTTCCCGTAAACCCCGGACTCGGCCCGTATAGTCAAAAGTATACAAAGAAAGTACCCAGGGAGTAAACTCATTTCCCGAACGATTTTTTAAATTATTATTTCACCACTACAACCCACGAGACTTGTAGTTTTTAAAAATGTTTTCATTTTTGATGAGACGCTGAATAAAGGAAGTTTAATCGCCGGTAAACGAAAACCCGCGATTTCCCGTAAATCCCGGACTCAGCCCGTATAGTCAAAAGTATACAAAGAAAGTACCCAGGGAGTAAACTCATTTCCCGAACGATTTTTTAAATTATTTTTTCACCACTAAAACGTATGAGACTTGTAGTTTTCAGAAATGTTTTCATTTTTGATGAGACATTTAATGAAAGTGGTTTAATCGCCAGCAAACGAAAACCCGCGATTTCCCGTAAATCCCTGGCTTTGCTCGTATAGTCGAATGTATACAAAGAAAGTACCCAGGGAGTAAACTCATTTCCCGAACGATTTTTTAAATTATTTTTTCACCACTAAAACGCATGAGACTTGTAGTTTTTGAAAATATTTTCATTTTTGATGAGACGCTAAATGAAAGGGGTTTAATCGCCGGCAAAGGAAAACGCGCGATTTCCCGTAAATCCCGGGCTTGGCCCGTATAGTCGAATGTATACAAACAAACTACCCAGGGAGTAAACTCATTTCCCAAACGATTTTTTAAATTATTTTGTCACCACTAAAACGCATGAGACTTGTAGTTTTTAAAAATGTTTTCATTTTTGATGAGTCGCTGAATAAAAGAAGTTTAATCGACGGCAAACGAAAACCCGCCATTTCCCGTAAACCCCGGACTCGGCCCATATAGTCAAAAGTATACAAAGAAAGTACCCAGGGAGTAAACTCATTTCCCGAACGATTTTTTAAATTATTATTTCACCACTAAAACCCATGAGACTTGTAGTTTTTAAAAATGTTTTAATTTTTGATGAGACGCTGAATAAAGGAAGTTTAATCGCCGGCAAACGAAAACCCGCGATTTTCCGTAAATCCCGGGCTTGGCCCGTATAGTCGAATGTATACAAAGAAAGTACCCTGTGAGTAAACTCATTTCCCGAACGATTTTTTAAATTATTTTTTCACCACTAAAACGTATCAGACTTGTAGTTTTCAGAAATGTTTTTATTTTTGATGAGACGCTTAATGAATGTGGTTTAATCGACGGCAAACGAAAACCCGCCATTTCCCGTAAACCCCGGACTCGGCCCGTATAGTCAAAAGTATACAAAGAAAGTACCCAGGGAGTAAACTCATTTCCCGAACGATTTTTTAAATTATTATTTCACCACTAAAACCCACGAGACTTGTAGTTTTTAAAAATGTTTTCATTTTTGATGAGACGCTGAATAAAGGAAGTTTAATCGCCGGTAAACGAAAACCCGCGATTTCCCGTAAATCCCGGACTCAGCCCGTATAGTCAAAGGTATACAAAGAAAGTACCCAGGGAGTAAACTCATTTCCCGAACGATTTTTTAAATTATTTTTTCATCACTAAAACGTATGAGACTTGTAGTTTTCAGAAATGTTTTCAATTTTGATGAGACATTTAATGAAAGTGGTTTATTCGCCGGCAAACGAAAACCCGCGATTTCCCGTAAATCCCGGGCTTCGCTCGTATAGTCGAATGTATACAAACAAAGTACCCAGGGAGTAAACTCATTTCCCGAACGATTTTTTAAATTATTTTTTCACCACTAAAACGCATGAGACTTGTAGTTTTCGAAATTATTTTCATTTTTGATGAGACGCTAAATCAAAGGGGTTTAATCGCCGGCAAAAGAAAACCCGCGATTTCACAAAAATCCCGGGCTTGGCCCGTATAGTCGAATGTATACAAAGAAAGTACCCAGGGAGTAAACTCATTTCTCAAACGATTTTTTAAATTATTTTGTCACCACTAAAACGCATGAGACTTGTAGTTTTTAAAAATGTTTTCATTTTTGATGAGACGCTGAATAAAAGAAGTTTAATCGACGGCAAACGAAAACCCGCCATTTCCCGTAAACCCCGGACTCGGCCCATATAGTCAAAAGTATACAAAGAAAGTACACAGGGAGTAAACTCATTTCCCGAACGATTTTTTAAATTATTATTTCACCACTAAAACCCATGAGACTTGTAGTTTTAAAAAATGTTTTTATTTTCGATGAGACGCTGAATAAAGGAAGTTTAATCGCCGGCAAACGAAAACCCGCGATTTTCCGTAAATCCCGGGCTTGGCCCGTATAGTCGAATGTATACAAAGAAAGTACCCTGTGAGTAAACTCATTTCCCGAACGATTTTTTAAATTATTTTTTCACCACTAAAACGTATGAGACTTGTAGTTTTCAGAAATGTTTTCATTTTTGATGAGACGTTTAATGAATGTGGTTTAATCGACGGCAAACGAAAACCCGCCATTTCCCGTAAACCCCGGACTCGGCCCGTATAGTCAAAAGTATACAAAGAAAGTACCCAGGGAGTAAACTCATTTCCCGAACGATTTTTTAAATTATTATTTCACCACTAAAACCCACGAGACTTGTAGTTTTTAAAAATGTTTTCATTTTTGATGAGACGCTAAATAAAGGAAGTTTAATCGCCGGTAAACGAAAACCCGCGATTTCCCGTAAATCCCGGACTCAGCCGGTATAGTCAAAAGTATACAAAGAAAGTACCCAGGGAGTAAACTCATTTCCCGAACGATTTTTTAAATTATTTTTTCACCACTAAAACGTATGAGACTTGTAGTTTTCAGAAATGTTTTCATTTTTGATGAGACATTTAATGAAAGTGGTTTAATCGCCGGCAAACGAAAACCCGCGATTTCCCGTAAATCCCGGGCTTATCTCGTATAGTCGAATGTATACAAAGAAAGTACCCAGTGAGTAAACTCATTTCCCGAACGATTTTTAAAATTATTTTTTCACCACTAAAACGTATGAGACTTGTAGTTTTCAGAAATGTTTTCATTTTTGATGAGACATTTAATGAAAGTGGTTAATCGCCGGCAAACGAAAACCCGCGATTTCTCGTAAATCCCGGGCTTCGCTCGTATAGTCGAATGTATACAAAGAAAGTACCCAGGGAGTAAACTCATTTCCCAAACGATTTTTTAAATTATTTTGTCACCACTAAAACGCATGAGACTTGTAGTTTTCAAAAGTGTTTTCATTTTTGATGAGACGCTGAATAAAAGAGGTTTAATCGCCGGCAAACAAAAACCCGCGATTTCCCGTAAATCCCGGACTCGGCCCGTATAGTCAAATGTATTCAAAGGAAGTACCCAGGGAGTAAACTCATTTCCCGAAGGATTTTCAAAATTATTTTTTCACCACTAAAACGTATGAGACCTGTAGTTTTCAAAAATGTTTTCATTTTTGATGAGACGCTTGATGAAAGGGGTATAATCGCCGGCAAACGAAAACCCGCGATTTCCCGTAAATCCCGGGCTTGGCCCGTATAGTCGAATGTATACAAAGAAAGTACCCTTTGAGTAAACTCATTTCCAAAACGATTTTTTAATTTATCTTTTCACCACTAAAATGCATGAGACTTGTAGTTTTTAAAAATGTTTTCATTTTCGATGAGACGCTGAATAAAAGAAGTTTAATCGACGGCAAACGAAAACCCGCGATTTCCCGTAAATCCCGGACTCAGCCCGTATAGTCAAAAGTATGCAAAGAAAGTACCCAGGGAGTTATCTCATTTCCCGAACGATTTTCAAAATTATTTTTTCACCACTAAAACGTATGGGACCTGTAGTTTTCAAAAATGTTTTCATTTTTGATGAGACGCTTAATGAAAGGGTTATAATCGCCGGCAAACGAAAACCCGCGATTTCCCGTAAATCCCGGGCTTGGCCCGTATAGTCGAATGTATACAAAGAAAGTACCCTTTGAGTAAACTCATTTCCAAAACGATTTTTTAAATTATCTTTTCACCACTAAAACGCATGAGACTTGTAGTTTTTAAAAATTTTTTCACTTTTGATGAGACGCTGAATAAAAGAAGTTTAATCTACGGCAAACGAAAACCCGCGATTTCCCGTAAATCCCGGACTCAGCCCGTATAGTCAAAAGTATGCAAATAAAGTACCCAGGGAGTTATCTCATTTCCCGAACGATTTTTTAAATTATTTTTTCACCACTAAAACGTATGAGACTTGTAGTTTTCAGAAATGTTTTCATTTTTGATGAGATGCTTAATGAAAGGGGTTTAATCGCCGGCAAACGAAAACCTGCGATTTCCCGTAAATCCCAGGCTTGGCCCGTATAGTCGAATGTATACAAAGAAAGTACCCAGGAAGTAAACTCATTTCCCGAACGATTATTAGAATTATTTTGTCACCACTAAAACGCATGAGACTTGTAATTTTCAGAATTGTTTTCATTTTTGATGAGACGCTTAATGAATGTGGTTTAATCGCCGGCAAACGAAAACCCGCGATTTTCCGTAAATCCCGGGCTTGGCCCGTATAGTCGAATGTATACAAAGAAAGTACCCTTTGAGTAAACTCATTTCCAAAACGATTTTTTAAATTATCTTTTCACCACCAAAACGCATGAGACTTGTAGTTTTTAAAGATGTTTTCATTTTTGATGAGACGCTGAATAAAAGAAGTTTAATCGACGGCAAACGAAAACCCGCCATTTCCCGTAAATCCCGAGCTTGGCCCGTATAGTCGAATGTATACAAAGAAAGTACCCAGGAAGTAAACTCATTTCCCGAACGATTTTTAGAATTATTTAGTCACCACTAAAACGCATGAGACTTGTAGTTTTCAGAAATGTTTTCATTTTTGATGAGACATTTAATGAAAGTGGCTTAATCGCCGGCAAACGAAAACCCGCGATTTCCCGTAAATCCCGGGCTTGGCTCGTATAGTCGAATGTATACAAAGAAAGTACCCAGGGAGTAAACTCATTTCCCGAACGATTTTTTAAATTATTTTTTCTCCACTAAAACGCATGAGACTTGTAGTTTTCAAAAATGTTTTCATTGTTGATGAGACGCTAAATGAAAGGGGTTTAATCGCCGGCAAACGAAAACCCGCGATTTCCCGTAAATCCCGGACTCGGCCCATATAGTCAAAAGTATACAAAGAAAGTACCCAGGGAGTAAACTCATTTCCCGAACGATTTTTAAAATTATTTTTTCACCACTAAAACGTATGAGACTTGTAGTTTTCAAAAATGTTTTCATTTTTGATGAGACGCCTAATGAAAGGGGTTTAATCGCCGGCAAACGAAAACCCGCGATTTCCCGTAAATCCCAGGCTTGGCCCGTATAGTCGAATGTATACAAAGAAAGTACCCAGGAAGTAAACTCATTTCCCGAACGATTTTTAGAATTATTTTGTCACCACTAAAACGCATGAGACTTGTAGTTTTCAGAAATGTTTTCATTTTTGATGAGACGCTTAATGAATGTGGTTTAATCGCCGGCAAACGAAAACCCGCGATTTTCCGTAAATCCCGGGCTTGACCCGTATAGTCGAATGTATACAAAGAAAGTACCCTTTGAGTAAACTCATTTCCAAAACGATTTTTTGAATTATCTTTTCACCACTAAAACGCATGAGACTTGTAGTTTTTAAAAATGTTTTCATTTTTGATGAGACGCTGAAAAAAGAAGTTTAATCGCCGGCAAACGAAAACCCGCGATTTCCCGTAAATCCCAGGCTTGGCCCGTATAGTCGAATGTATACAAAGAAAGTACCCAGGGAGTAAACTCATTTCCCGAACGATTTTTTGAATTATTATTTCACCACTAAAGCCCATGAGACTTGTAGTTTTTAAAAATGTTTTCATTTTTGGTGAGACGCTGAAAAAAGAAGTTTAATCGACGGCAAACGAAAACCCGCCATTTCCCGTAAACCCCGGCTCGGCCCGTATAGTCAAAAGTATACAAAGAAAGTACCCAGGGAGTAAACTCATTTCCCGAACGATTTTTTGAATTATTATTTCACCACTAAAGCCCATGAGACTTGTAGTTTTTAAAAATGTTTTCATTTTTGGTGAGACACTGAATAAAGAAAGTTTAATCGCCGGTAAACGAAAACACGCGATTTCCCGTAAATCCCGGACTCAGCCCGTATAGTCAAAAGTATACAAAGAAAGTACCCAGGGAGTTATCTCATTTCCCGAACGATTTTTTAAATTATTTTTTCACCACTAAAACGCGTGAGATTTGTAGTTTTCAGAAATGTTTTAATTTTTGATGAGACGCTTAATGAAAGTGGTTTAATCGCCGGCAAACAAAAACCCGCGATTTACCGTAAATCCCGGGCTTGGCCCGTATAGTCGAATGTATACAAAGAAAGTACCCAGGGAGTAAACTCATTTCCCGAACGATTTTTTAAATTATTTTTTCTCCACTAAAACGCATGAGACTTGTAGTTTTCAAAAATGTTTTCATTGTTGATGAGACGCTAAATGAAAGGGGTTTAATCGCCGGCAAACGAAAACCCGCGATTTCCCGTAAATCCCGGACTCGGCCCATATAGTCAAAAGTATACAAAGAAAGTACCCAGGGAGTAAACTCATTTCCCGAACGATTTTTAAAATTATTTTTTCACCACTAAAACGTATGAGACTTGTAGTTTTCAAAAATGTTTTCATTTTTGATGAGACGCCTAATGAAAGGGGTTTAATCGCCGGCAAACGAAAACCCGCGATTTCCCGTAAATCCCAGGCTTGGCCCGTATAGTCGAATGTATACAAAGAAAGTACCCAGGAAGTAAACTCATTTCCCGAACGATTTTTAGAATTATTTTGTCACCACTAAAACGCATGAGACTTGTAGTTTTCAGAAATGTTTTCATTTTTGATGAGACGCTTAATGAATGTGGTTTAATCGCCGGCAAACGAAAACCCGCGATTTTCCGTAAATCCCGGGCTTGACCCGTATAGTCGAATGTATACAAAGAAAGTACCCTTTGAGTAAACTCATTTCCAAAACGATTTTTTGAATTATCTTTTCACCACTAAAACGCATGAGACTTGTAGTTTTTAAAAATGTTTTCATTTTTGATGAGACGCTGAAAAAAGAAGTTTAATCGCCGGCAAACGAAAACCCGCGATTTCCCGTAAATCCCAGGCTTGGCCCGTATAGTCGAATGTATACAAAGAAAGTACCCAGGGAGTAAACTCATTTCCCGAACGATTTTTTGAATTATTATTTCACCACTAAAGCCCATGAGACTTGTAGTTTTTAAAAATGTTTTCATTTTTGGTGAGACGCTGAAAAAAGAAGTTTAATCGACGGCAAACGAAAACCCGCCATTTCCCGTAAACCCCGGCTCGGCCCGTATAGTCAAAAGTATACAAAGAAAGTACCCAGGGAGTAAACTCATTTCCCGAACGATTTTTTGAATTATTATTTCACCACTAAAGCCCATGAGACTTGTAGTTTTTAAAAATGTTTTCATTTTTGGTGAGACACTGAATAAAGAAAGTTTAATCGCCGGTAAACGAAAACACGCGATTTCCCGTAAATCCCGGACTCAGCCCGTATAGTCAAAAGTATACAAAGAAAGTACCCAGGGAGTTATCTCATTTCCCGAACGATTTTTTAAATTATTTTTTCACCACTAAAACGCGTGAGATTTGTAGTTTTCAGAAATGTTTTAATTTTTGATGAGACGCTTAATGAAAGTGGTTTAATCGCCGGCAAACAAAAACCCGCGATTTACCGTAAATCCCGGGCTTGGCCCGTATAGTCGAATGTATACAAGGAAAGAACCCTGTGAGTAAACTCATTTCCAAAACGATTTTTTAAATTATCTTTTCACCACTAAAACGCATGAGACTTGTAGTTTTTAAAAATGTTTTCATTTTCGATGAGACGCTGAATAAAAGAAGTTTAATCGACGGCAAACGAAAACCCGCGATTTCCCGTAAATCCCGGACTCAGCCCGTATAGTCAAAAGTATGCAAAGAAAGTACCCAGGGAGTTATCTCATTTCCCGAACGATTTTCAAAATTATTTTTTCACCACTAAAACGTATGAGACCTGTAGTTTTCAAAAATGTTTTCATTTTTGATGAGACGCTTAATGAAAGGGGTATAATCGCCGGCAAACGAAAACCCGCGATTTCCCGTAAATCCCGGGCTTGACCCGTATAGTCGAATGTATACAAAGAAAGTACCCTTTGAGTAAACTCATTTCCAAAACGATTTTTTAAATTATCTTTTCACCACTAAAACGCATGAGACTTGTAGTTTTTAAAAATGTTTTCATTTTTGATGAGACGCTGAATAAAAGAAGTTTAATCGACGGCAAACGAAAACCCGCGATTTCCCGTAAATCCCGGACTCAGCCCGTATAGTCAAAAGTATGCAAATAAAGTACCCAGGGAGTTATCTCATTTCCCTAACGATTTTTTAAATTATTTTTTCACCACTAAAACGTATGAGACTTGTAGTTTTCAGAAATGTTTTCATTTTTGATGAGATGCTTAATGAAAGGGGTTTAATCGCCGGCAAACGAAAACCTGCGATTTCCCGTAAATCCCAGGCTTGGCCCGTATAGTCGAATGTATACAAAGAAAGTACCCAGGAAGTAAACTCATTTCCCGAACGATTTTTAGAATTATTTAGTCACCACTAAAACGCATGAGACTTGTAGTTTTCAGAAATGTTTTCATTTTTGATGAGACATTTAATGAAAGTGGCTTAATCGCCGGCAAACGAAAACCCGCGATTTCCCGTAAATCCCGGGCTTGGCTCGTATAGTCGAATGTATACAAAGAAAGTACCCAGGGAGTAAACTCATTTCCCGAACGATTTTTTAAATTATTTTTTCTCCACTAAAACGCATGAGACTTGTAGTTTTCAAAAATGTTTTCATTGTTGATGAGACGCTAAATGAAAGGGGTTTAATCGCCGGCAAACGAAAACCCGCGATTTCCCGTAAATCCCGGACTCGGCCCATATAGTCAAAAGTATACAAAGAAAGTACCCAGGGAGTAAACTCATTTCCCGAACGATTTTTAAAATTATTTTTTCACCACTAAAACGTATGAGACTTGTAGTTTTCAAAAATGTTTTCATTTTTGATGAGACGCCTAATGAAAGGGGTTTAATCGCCGGCAAACGAAAACCCGCGATTTCCCGTAAATCCCAGGCTTGGCCCGTATAGTCGAATGTATACAAAGAAAGTACCCAGGAAGTAAACTCATTTCCCGAACGATTTTTAGAATTATTTTGTCACCACTAAAACGCATGAGACTTGTAGTTTTCAGAAATGTTTTCATTTTTGATGAGACGCTTAATGAATGTGGTTTAATCGCCGGCAAACGAAAACCCGCGATTTTCCGTAAATCCCGGGCTTGACCCGTATAGTCGAATGTATACAAAGAAAGTACCCTTTGAGTAAACTCATTTCCAAAACGATTTTTTGAATTATCTTTTCACCACTAAAACGCATGAGACTTGTAGTTTTTAAAAATGTTTTCATTTTTGATGAGACGCTGAATAAAAGAAGTTTAATCGACGACAAACGAAAACCCGCCATTTCCCGTAAACCCCGGCTCGGCCCGTATAGTCAAAAGTATACAAAGAAAGTACCCAGGGAGTAAACTCATTTCCCGAACGATTTTTTGAATTATTATTTCACCACTAAAGCCCATGAGACTTGTAGTTTTTAAAAATGTTTTCATTTTTGGTGAGACACTGAATAAAGAAAGTTTAATCGCCGGTAAACGAAAACACGCGATTTCCCGTAAATCCCGGACTCAGCTCGTATAGTCAAAAGTATACAAAGAAAGTACCCAGGGAGTTATCTCATTTCCCGAACGATTTTTTAAATTATTTTTTCACCACTAAAACGTGTGAGATTTGTAGTTTTCAGAAATGTTTTAATTTTTGATGAGACGCTTAATGAAAGTGGTTTAATCGCCGGCAAACAAAAACCCGCGATTTACCGTAAATCCCGGGCTTGGCCCGTATAGTCGAATGTATACAAGGAAAGAACCCTGTGAGTAAACTCATTTCCAAAACGATTTTTTAAATTATCTTTTCACCACTAAAACGCATGAGACTTGTAGTTTTAAAAAATGTTTTCATTTTCGATGAGACGCTGAATAAAAGAAGTTTAATCGACGGCAAACGAAAACCCGCGATTTCCCGTAAATCCCGGACTCAGCCCGTATAGTCAAAAGTATGCAAAGAAAGTACCCAGGGAGTTATCTCATTTCCCGAACGATTTTCAAAATTATTTTTTCACCACTAAAACGTATGAGACCTGTAGTTTTCAAAAATGTTTTCATTTTTGATGAGACGCTTAATGAAAGGGGTATAATCGCCGGCAAACGAAAACCCGCGATTTCCCGTAAATCCCGGGCTTGGCCCGTATAGTCGAATGTATACAAAGAAAGTACCCTTTGAGTAAACTCATTTCCAAAACGATTTTTTAAATTATCTTTTCACCACTAAAACGCATGAGACTTGTAGTTTTTAAAAATGTTTTCATTTTTGATGAGACGCTGAATAAAAGAAGTTTAATCGACGGCAAACGAAAACCCGCGATTTCCCGTAAATCCCGGACTCAGCCCGTATAGTCAAAAGTATGCAAATAAAGTACCCAGGGAGTTATCTCATTTCCCGAACGATTTTTTAAATTATTTTTTCACCACTAAAACGTATGAGACTTGTAGTTTTCAGAAATGTTTTCATTTTTGATGAGATGCTTAATGAAAGGGGTTTAATCGCCGGCAAACGAAAACCTGCGATTTCCCGTAAATCCCAGGCTTGGCCCGTATAGTCGAATGTATACAAAGAAAGTACCCAGGAAGTAAACTCATTTCCCGAACGATTATTAGAATTATTTTGTCACCACTAAAACGCATGAGACTTGTAATTTTCAGAATTGTTTTCATTTTTGATGAGACGCTTAATGAATGTGGTTTAATCGCCGGCAAACGAAAACCCGAGATTTTCCGTAAATCCCGGGCTTGGCCCGTATAGTCGAATGTATACAAAGAAAGTACCCTTTGAGTAAACTCATTTCCAAAACGATTTTTTAAATTATCTTTTCACCACCAAAACGCATGAGACTTGTAGTTTTTAAAAATGTTTTCATTTTTGATGAGACGCTGAATAAAAGAAGTTTAATCGACGGCAAACGAAAACCCGCCATTTCCCGTAAACCCCGGACTCGGCCCGTATAGTCAAAAGTATACAAAGAAAGTACCCAGGGAGTAAACTCATTTCCCGAACGATTTTTTAAATTATTTTTTCACCACTAAAACGTATGAGACTTGTAGTTTTCAGAAATGTTTTCATTTTTCATGAGACATTTAATGAAAGTGGCTTAATCGCCGGCAAACGAAAACCCGCGATTTCCCGTAAATCCCGGGCTTGGCTCGTATAGTCGAATGTATACAAAGAAAGTACCCAGGGAGTAAACTCATTTCCCGAACGATTTTTTAAATTACTTTTTCTCCACTAAAACGCATGAGACTTGTAGTTTTCAAAAATGTTTTCATTTTTGATGAGACGCTTAATGAAAGGGGTTTAATCGCCGGCAAACGAAAACCTGCGATTTCCCGTAAATCCCAGGCTTGGCCCGTATAGTCGAATGTATACAAAGAAAGTACCCAGGAAGTAAACTCATTTCCCGAACGATTTTTAGAATTATTTAGTCACCACTAAAACGCATGAGACTTGTAGTTTTCAGAAATGTTTTCATTTTTGATGAGATGCTTAATGAATGTGGTTTAATCGCCGGCAAACAAAAACCCGCGATTTTCCGTAAATCCCGAGCTTGGCCCGTATAGTCGAATGTATACAAAGAAAGTACCCAGGAAGTAAACTCATTTCCCGAACGATTTTTAGAATTATTTAGTCACCACTAAAACGCATGAGACTTGTAGTTTTCAGAAATGTTTTCATTTTTGATGAGACATTTAATGAAAGTGGCTTAATCGCCGGCAAACGAAAACCCGCGATTTCCCGTAAATCCCGGGCTTGGCTCGTATAGTCAAATGTATACAAAGAAAGTACCCAGGGAGTAAACTCATTTCCCGAACGATTTTTAAAATTATTTTTTCGCCACTAAAACGCATGAGACTTGTAGTTTTCAGAAATGTTTTCATTTTTGATGAGACATTTAATGAAAGTGGCTTAATCGCCGGCAAACGAAAACCCGCGATTTCCCGTAAATCCCGGACTCGGCCCATATAGTCAAAAGTATACAAAGAAAGTACCCAGGGAGTAAACTCATTTCCCGAACGATTTTTAAAATTATTTTTTCGCCACTAAAACGTATGAGACTTGTAGTTTTCAAAAATGTTTTCATTTTTGATGAGACGCCTAATGAAAGGGGTTTAATCGCCGGCTAACGAAAACCCGCGATTTCCCGTAAATCCCAGGCTTGGCCCGTATAGTCAAATGTATACAAAGAAAGTACCCAGGAAGTAAACTCATTTCCCGAACGATTTTTAGAATTATTTTGTCACCACTAAAACGCATGAGACTTGTAGTTTTCAGAAATGTTTTCATTTTTGATGAGACGCTTAATGAATGTGGTTTAATCGCCGGCAAACGAAAACCCGCGATTTTCCGTAAATCCCGGGCTTGGCCCGTATAGTCGAATGTATACAAAGAAAATACCCTTTGAGTAAACTCATTTCCAAAACGATTTTTTGAATTATCTTTTCACCACTAAAACGCATGAGACTTGTAGTTTTTAAAAATGTTTTCATTTTTGATGAGACGCTGAATAAAAGAAGTTTAATCGACGGCAAACGAAAACCCGCCATTTCCCGTAAACCCCGGCTCGGCCCGTATAGTCAAAAGTATACAAAGAAAGTACCCAGGGAGTAAACTCATTTCCCGAACGATTTTTTGAATTATTATTTCACCACTAAAGCCCATGAGACTTGTAGTTTTTAAAAATGTTTTCATTTTTGATGAGACGCTGAATAAAGAAAGTCTAATCGCGGGTAAACGAAAACCCGCTATTTCCCGTAAATCCCGGACTCAGCCCGTATAGTCAAAAGTATACAAAGAAAGTACCCAGGGAGTTATCTCATTTCCCGAACGATTTTTTAAATTTTTTTTTCACCACTAAAACGCGTGAGATTTGTAGTTTTCAGAAATGTTTTAATTTTTGATGAGACGCTTAATGAAAGTGGTTTAATCGCCGGCAAACAAAAACCCGCGATTTACCGTAAATCCCGGGCTTGGCCCGTATAGTCGAATGTATACAAGGAAAGAACCCTGTGAGTAAACTCATTTCCAAAACGATTTTTTAAATTATCTTTTCACCACTAAAACGCATGAGACTTGTAGTTTTCAAAAATGTTTTCATTTTTGATGAGACGCTGAATAAAAGAAGTTTAATCGCCGGCTAACGAAAACCTGCGATTTCCCGTAAATCCCGGACTCGGCCCGTATAGTCAAAAGTATACAAAGAAAGTACCCAGGGAGTAAACTCATTTCCCAAACGATTTTTTAAATTATTTTTTCTCCACTAAAACGCATGAGACTTGTAGTTTTCAAAAATGTTTTCATTTTTGATGAGACGCTAAATGAAAGGGGTTTAATCGCCGGCAAGCGAAAACCCGCGATTTCCCGTAAATCCCGGACTCGGCCCATATAGTCAAAAGTATACAAAGAAAGTACCCAGGGAGTAAACTCATTTCCCGAACGATTTTTAAAATTATTTTTTCACCACTAAAACGTATGAGACTTGTAGTTTTCAAAAATGTTCTCATTTTTGATGACACGCTTAATGAAAGGGGTTTAATCGCCGGCAAACGAAAACCCGCGATTTCCCGTAAATCCCAGGCTTGGCCCGTATAGTCGAATGTATACAAAGAAAGTACCCAGGGAGTTATCTCATTTCCCGAACGATTTTTTAAATTATTTTTTCACCACTAAAACGCGTGAGATTTGTAGTTTTCGGAAATGTTTTCATTTTTGATGAGACGCTTAATGAGTGTGGTTTAATCGCCGGCAAACGAAAACCCGCGATTTTCCGTAAATCCCAGGCTTGGCCCGTATAGTCGAATGTATACAAAGAAAGTACCCTGTGAGTAAACTCATTTCCCGAACGATTTTTAGAATTATTTTGTCACCATTAAAACGCATGAGACTTGTAGTTTTCAGAAATGTGTTCATTTTTGATGAGACGCTTAATGAATGTGGTTTAATCGCCGGCAAACGAAAACCCGCGATTTTCCGTAAATCCTGGGCTTGGCCCGTATAGTCGAATGTATACAAAGAAAGTACCCTTTGAGTAAACTCATTTCCAAAACGATTTTTTAAATTATCTTTTCACCACTAAAACGCATGAGACTTGTAGTTTTCAAAAATGTTTTCATTTCTGATGAGACGCTGAATAAAAGAAGTTTAATCGACGGTAAACGAAAACCCGCCATTTCCCGTAAACCCCGGACTCGGCCCGTATAGTCAAAAGTATACAAAGAAAGTACACAGGGAGTAAACTCATTTCCCGAACGATTTTTTGATTTATTATTTCACCACTAAAGCCCATGAGACTTGTAGTTTTTAAAAATGTTTTCATTTTTGATGAGACGCTGAATAAAGGAAGTTTAATCGCCGGTAAACGAAAACCCGCGATTTCCCGTAAATCCCGGTCTCAGCCCGTATAGTCAAAAGTATACAAAGAAAGTACCCAGGGAGTTATCTCATTTCCCGAACGATTTTTTAAATTATTTTTTCACCACTAAAACGCGTGAGATTTGTAGTTTTCAGAAATGTTTTCATTTTTGATGAGACGCTTAATGAAAGTGGTTTAATCGCCGGCAAACAAAAACCCGCGATTTACCGTAAATCCCGGGCTTGGCCCGTATAGTCGAATGTATACAAGGAAAGAACCCTGTGAGTAAACTCATTTCCCGAACGATTTTTTAAATTATCTTTTCACCACTAAAACGCATGAGACTTGTAGTTTTTAAAAATGTTTTCATTTTTGATGAGACGCTGAATAAAGGAAGTTTAATCGCCGGTAAACGAAAACCCGCGATTTCCCGTAAATCCCAGACTCAGCCCGTATAGTCAAAAGTATACAAAGAAAGTACCCAGGGAGTAAACTTATTTCCCGAACGATTTTTTAAATTAATTTTTCACCACTAAAACGTATGAGACTTGTAGTTTTCAGAAATGTTTTCATTTTTGATGAGACGCTTAATGAGTGTGGTTTAATCGCCGGCAAACGAAAACCCGCGATTTTCAATAAATCCCAGGCTTGGCCCGTATAGTCGAATGTATACAAAGAAAGTACCCTGTGAGTAAACTCATTTCCAAAACGATTTTTTAAATTATTTTTTCTCCACTAAAACGCATGAGACTTGTAGTTTTCAAAAATGTTTTCATTTTTGATGAGACGCTAAATGAAAGGGGTTTAATCGCCGGCAAGCGAAAACCCGCGATTTCCCGTAAATCCCGGACTCGGCCCATATAGTCAAAAGTATACAAAGAAAGTACCCAGGGAGTAAACTCATTTCCCGAACGATTTTTAAAATTATTTTTTCACCACTAAAACGTATGAGACTTGTAGTTTTCAAAAATGTTCTCATTTTTGATGACACGCTTAATGAAAGGGGTTTAATCGCCGGCAAACGAAAACCCGCGATTTCCCGTAAATCCCAGGCTTGGCCCGTATAGTCGAATGTATACAAAGAAAGTACCCAGGGAGTTATCTCATTTCCCGAACGATTTTTTAAATTATTTTTTCACCACTAAAACGCGTGAGATTTGTAGTTTTCGGAAATGTTTTCATTTTTGATGAGACGCTTAATGAGTGTGGTTTAATCGCCGGCAAACGAAAACCCGCGATTTTCCGTAAATCCCAGGCTTGGCCCGTATAGTCGAATGTATACAAAGAAAGTACCCTGTGAGTAAACTCATTTCCTGAACGATTTTTAGAAATTTTTTGTCACCATTAAAACGCATGAGACTTGTAGTTTTCAGAAATGTGTTCATTTTTGATGAGACGCTTAATGAATGTGGTTTAATCGCCGGCAAACGAAAACCCGCGATTTTCCGTAAATCCTGGGCTTGGCCCGTATAGTCGAATGTATACAAAGAAAGTACCCTTTGAGTAAACTCATTTCCAAAACGATTTTTTAAATTATCTTTTCACCACTAAAACGCATGAGACTTGTAGTTTTCAAAAATGTTTTCATTTCTGATGAGACGCTGAATAAAAGAAGTTTAATCGACGGTAAACGAAAACCCGCCATTTCCCGTAAACCCCGGACTCGGCCCGTATAGTCAAAAGTATACAAAGAAAGTACACAGGGAGTAAACTCATTTCCCGAACGATTTTTTGATTTATTATTTCACCACTAAAGCCCATGAGACTTGTAGTTTTTAAAAATGTTTTCATTTTTGATGAGACGCTGAATAAAGGAAGTTTAATCGCCGGTAAACGAAAACCCGCGATTTCCCGTAAATCCCGGACTCAGCCCGTATAGTCAAAAGTATACAAAGAAAGTACCCAGGGAGTTATCTCATTTCCCGAACGATTTTTTAAATTATTTTTTCACCACTAAAACGCGTGAGATTTGTAGTTTTTAGAAATGTTTTCATTTTTGATGAGACGCTTAATGAAAGTGGTTTAATCGCCGGCAAACAAAAACCCGCGATTTACCGTAAATCCCGGGCTTGGCCCGTATAGTCGAATGTATACAGAGAAAGAACCCTGTGAATAAACTCATTTCCAAAACGATTTTTTAAATTATCTTTTCACCACTAAAACGCATGTGACTTGTAGTTTTCAAAAATGTTTTCATTTTTGATGAGACGCTGAATAAAAGAAGTTTAATCGCCGGCTAACGAAAACCTGCGATTTCCCGTAAATCCCGGACTCGGCCGGTATAGTCAAAAGTATACAAAGAAAGTACCCAGGGAGTAAACTCATTTCCCAAACGATTTTTTAAATTATCTTTACACCACTAAAACGCATGAGACTTGTAGTTTTTTAAAATGTTTTCATTTTTGATGAGACGCTGAATAAAAGAAGTTTAATCGACGGTAAACGAAAACTTGCCATTTCCCGTAAACCCCGGACTCGGCCTGTATAGTCAAAAGTATACAAAGAAAGTACCCAGGGAGTAAACTCATTTCCCGAACGATTTTTTAAATTATTATTTCACCACTAAAACCCATGAGACTTGTAGTTTTTAAAAATGTTTTCATTTTTGATGAGACGCTGAATAAAAGAATTTTAATCGCCGGCTAACGAAAACCTGCGATTTCCCGTAAATCCCGGACTCGGCCCGTATAGTCAAAAGTATACAAAGAAAGTACCCAGGGATTAAACTCATTTCCCAAACGATTTTTTAAATTATCTTTACACCACTAAAACGCATGAGACTTGTAGTTTTTAAAAATGTTTTCATTTTTAATGAGACGCTGAATAAAAGAAGTTTAATCGACGGCAAACGAAAACCCGCCATTTCCCGTAAACCGCGGACTCGGCCCGTATAGTCAAAAGTATACAAGGAAAGAACCCTGTGAGTAAACTCATTTCCCGAACGATTTTTTAAATTATTATTTCACCACTAAAACCCATGAGACTTGTAGTTTTTAAAAATGTTTTCATTTTTGATGAGACGCTGAATAAAGGAAGTTTAATCGCCGGTAAACGAAAACCCGCGATTTCCCGTAAATCCCGGACTCAGCCCGTATAGTCAAAAGTATACAAAGAAAGTACCCAGGGAGTAAACTCATTTCCCAAACGATTTTTTAAATTATCTTTACACCACTAAAACGCATGAGACTTGTAGTTTTTAAAAATGTTTACATTTTTGATGAGACGCTGAATAAAAGAAGTTTAATCGACGGCAAACGAAAACTTGCCATTTCCCGTAAACCCCGGACTCGGCCCGTATAGTCAAAAGTATACAAAGAAAGTACCCAGGGAGTAAACTCATTTCCCGAACGATTTTTTAAATTATTATTTCACCACTAAAACCCATGAGACTTGTAGTTTTTAAAAATGTTTTCATTTTTGATGAGACGCTGAATGAGTGTGGTTTAATCGCCGGCAAACGAAAACCCGCGATTTTCCATAAATCCTAGGCTTGGCCCGTATAGTCGAATGTATACAAAGAAAGTACCCTTTGAGTAAACTCATTTCCAAAACGATTTTTTAAATTATCTTTTCACCACTAAAACGCATGAGACTTGTAGTTTTCAAAAATGTTTTCATTTTTGATGAGACGCTGAATAAAAGAAGTTTAATCGCCGGCTAACGAAAACCTGCGATTTCCCATAAATCCCGGACTCGGCCCGTATAGTCAAAAGTATACAAAGAAAGTACCCAGGGAGTAAACTCATTTACCAAACGATTTTTTAAATTATCCTTACACCACTAAAACGCATGAGACTTGTAGTTTTTAAAAATGTTTTCATTTTTGATGAGACGCTGAATAAAAGAAGTTTAATCAACGGCAAACGAAAACCTGCCATTTCCCGTAAATCCCGGACTCAGCCCGTATAGTCAAAAGTATACAAAGAAAGTACCCAGGGAGTAAACTCATTTCCCGAACGATTTTTTAAATTATTATTTCACCACTAAAACCCATGAGACTTGTAGTTTTTAAAAATGTTTTCATTTTTGATGAGACGCTGAATAAAGGAAGTTTAATCGCCGGTAAACAAAAACCCGCGATTTCCCGTAAATCCCGGACTCTGCCCGTATAGTCAAAAGTATACACAGAAAGTACCCAGGGAGTAAACTCATTTCCCGAACGATTTTTTAAATTATTTTTTCACCACTAAAACGTATGAGACTTGTAGTTTTCAGAAATGTTTTCATTTTTGATGAGACGCTTAATGAGTGTGGTTTAATCGCCGGCAAACGAAAACCCGCGATTTTCAATAAATCCCAGGCTTGGCCCGTATAGTCGAATGTATACAAAGAAATTACCCTGTGAGTAAACTCATTTCCAAAACGATTTTTTAAATTATTTTTTCTGCACTAAAACGCATGAGACTTGTAGTTTTCAAAAATGTTTTCATTTTTGATGAGACGCTAAATGAAAGGGGTTTAATCGCCGGCAAACAAAAACCCGCGATTTCCCGTAAATCCCGGACTCGGCCCATATAGTCAAAAGTATACAAAGAAAGTACCCAGGGAGTAAACTCTTTTTCCGAACGATTTTTAAAATTATTTTTTCACCACTAAAACGCGTGAGATTTGTAGTTTTCGGAAATGTTTTCATTTTTGATGAGACGCTTAATGAGTGTGGTTTAATCGCCGGCAAACGAAAACCCGCGATTTTCCGTAAATCCCAGGCTTGGCCCGTATAGTCGAATGTATACAAAGAAAGTACCCTGTGAGTAAACTCATTTCCAAAACGATTTTTTAAATTATTTTTTCTCCACTAAAACGCATGAGACTTGTAGTTTTCAAAAATGTTTTCATTTTTGATGAGACGCTAAATGAAAGGGGTTTAATCGCCGGCAAACGAAAACCCGCGATTTCCCGTAAATCCCGGACTCGGCCCATATAGTCAAAAGTATACAAAGAAAGTACCCAGGGAGTAAACTCATTTCCCGAACGATTTTTTAAATTATTATTTCACCACTAAAACCCATGAGACTTGTAGTTTTTAAAAATGTTTTCATTTTTGATGAGACGCTGAATGAGTGTGGTTTAATCGCCGGCAAACGAAAACCCGCGATTTTCCATAAATCCCAGGCTTGGCCCGTATAGTCGAATGTATACAAAGAAAGTACCCTTTGAGTAAACTCATTTCCAAAACGATTTTTTAAATTATCTTTTCACCACTAAAACGCATGAGACTTGTAGTTTTTAAAAATGTTTTCATTTTTGATGAGACGCTGAATAAAAGAAGTTCAATCGACGGCAAACGAAAACCCGCCATTTCCCGTAAACCGCGGACTCGGCCCGTATAGTCAAAAGTATACAAGGAAAGAACCCTGTGAGTAAACTCATTTCCAAAACGATTTTTTAAATTAATTTTTCACCACTAAAACGCATGAGACTTGTAGTTTTCAAAAATGTTTTCATTTTTGATGAGACGCTGAATAAAAGAAGTTTAATCGCCGGCTAACGAAAACCTGCGATTTCCCGTAAATCCCGGACTCGGCCCGTATAGTCAAAAGTATACAAAGAAAGTACCCAGGGAGTAAACTCATTTCCCAAACGATTTTTTAAATTATCTTTACACCACTAAAACGCATGAGACTTGTAGTTTTTAAAAATGTTTTCATTTTTGATGAGACGCTGAATAAAAGAAGTTTAATTGCCGGCAAACGAAAACCCGCCATTTCCCGTAAACCCCGGACTCGGCCCGTATAGTCAAAAGTATACAAAGAAAGTACCCAGGGAGTAAACTCATTTCCCGAACGATTTTTTATATTATTTTTTTACCACTAAACGCATGAGGCTTGTAGTTTTCAAAAATGTTTTCATTTTTGATGAGACGCTTAATAAAAGAAGTTTAATCGACGGCAAACGAAAACTTGCCATTTCCCGTAAACCCCGGACTCGGCCCGTATAGTCAAAAGTATACAAAGAAAGTACCCAGGGAGTAAACTCATTTCCCGAACGATTTTTTAAATTATTATTTCACAACTAAAACCCATGAGACTTGTAGTTTTTAAAAATGTTTTCATTTTTGATGAGACGCTGAATGAGTGTGGTTTAATCGCCGGCAAACGAAAACCCGCGATTTTCCATAAATCCCAGGCTTGGCCCGTATAGTCGAATGTATACAAAGAAAGTACCCTTTGAGTAAACTCATTTCCAAAACGATTTTTTAAATTATCTTTTCACCACTAAAACGCATGAGACTTGTAGTTTTCAAAAATGTTTTCATTTTTGATGAGACGCTGAATAAAAGAAGTTTAATCGCCGGCTAACGAAAACCTGCGATTTCCCATAAATCCCGGACTCGGCCCGTATAGTCAAAAGTATACAAAGAAAGTACCCAGGGAGTAAACTCATTTCCCAAACGATTTTTTAAATTATTTTTTCTCCACTAAAACGCATGAGACTTGTAGTTTTCAAAAATGTTTTCATTTTTGATGAGACGCTAAATGAAAGGGGTTTAATCGCCGGCAAACAAAAACCCGCGATTTCCCGTAAATCCCGGACTCGGCCCATATAGTCAAAAGTATACAAAGAAAGTACCCAGGGAGTAAACTCTTTTTCCGAACGATTTTTAAAATTATTTTTTCACCACTAAAACGCGTGAGATTTGTAGTTTTCGGAAATGTTTTCATTTTTGATGAGACGCTTAATGAGTGTGGTTTTGATGAGACGCTAAATGAAAGGGGTTTAATCGCCGGCAAACGAAAACCCGCGATTTCCCGTAAATCCCGGACTCGGCCCATATAGTCAAAAGTATACAAAGAAAGTACCCAGGGAGTAAACTCATTTCCCGAACGATTTTTTAAATTATTATTTCACCACTAAAACCCATGAGACTTGTAGTTTTTAAAAATGTTTTCATTTTTGATGAGACGCTGAATGAGTGTGGTTTAATCGCCGGCAAACGAAAACCCGCGATTTTCCATAAATCCCAGGCTTGGCCCGTATAGTCGAATGTATACAAAGAAAGTACCCTTTGAGTAAACTCATTTCCAAAACGATTTTTTAAATTATCTTTTCACCACTAAAACGCATGAGACTTGTAGTTTTTAAAAATGTTTTCATTTTTGATGAGACGCTGAATAAAAGAAGTTCAATCGACGGCAAACGAAAACCCGCCATTTCCCGTAAACCGCGGACTCGGCCCGTATAGTCAAAAGTATACAAGGAAAGAACCCTGTGAGTAAACTCATTTCCAAAACGATTTTTTAAATTAATTTTTCACCACTAAAACGCATGAGACTTGTAGTTTTCAAAAATGTTTTCATTTTTGATGAGACGCTGAATAAAAGAAGTTTAATCGCCGGCTAACGAAAACCTGCGATTTCCCGTAAATCCCGGACTCGGCCCGTATAGTCAAAAGTATACAAAGAAAGTACCCAGGGAGTAAACTCATTTCCCAAACGATTTTTTAAATTATCTTTACACCACTAAAACGCATGAGACTTGTAGTTTTTAAAAATGTTTTCATTTTTGATGAGACGCTGAATAAAAGAAGTTTAATTGCCGGCAAACGAAAACCCGCCATTTCCCGTAAACCCCGGACTCGGCCCGTATAGTCAAAAGTATACAAAGAAAGTACCCAGGGAGTAAACTCATTTCCCGAACGATTTTTTATATTATTTTTTTACCACTAAACGCATGAGGCTTGTAGTTTTCAAAAATGTTTTCATTTTTGATGAGACGCTTAATAAAAGAAGTTTAATCGACGGCAAACGAAAACTTGCCATTTCCCGTAAACCCCGGACTCGGCCCGTATAGTCAAAAGTATACAAAGAAAGTACCCAGGGAGTAAACTCATTTCCCGAACGATTTTTTAAATTATTATTTCACAACTAAAACCCATGAGACTTGTAGTTTTTAAAAATGTTTTCATTTTTGATGAGACGCTGAATGAGTGTGGTTTAATCGCCGGCAAACGAAAACCCGCGATTTTCCATAAATCCCAGGCTTGGCCCGTATAGTCGAATGTATACAAAGAAAGTACCCTTTGAGTAAACTCATTTCCAAAACGATTTTTTAAATTATCTTTTCACCACTAAAACGCATGAGACTTGTAGTTTTCAAAAATGTTTTCATTTTTGATGAGACGCTGAATAAAAGAAGTTTAATCGCCGGCTAACGAAAACCTGCGATTTCCCATAAATCCCGGACTCGGCCCGTATAGTCAAAAGTATACAAAGAAAGTACCCAGGGAGTAAACTCATTTCCCAAACGATTTTTAAATTATCTTTACACCACTAAAACGCATGAGACTTGTAGTTTTTAAAAATGTTTTCATTTTTGATGAGACGCTGAATAAAAGAAGTTTAATCGACGGCAAACGAAAACCTGCCATTTCCCGTAAATCCCGGACTCAGCCCGTATAGTCAAAAGTATACAAAGAAAGTACCCAGGGAGTAAACTCATTTCCCGAACGATTTTTTAAATTATTATTTCACCACTAAAACTCATGAGACTTGTAGTTTTTAAAAATGTTTTCATTTTTGATGAGACGCTGAATAAAGGAAGTTTAATCGCCGGTAAACAAAAACCCGCGATTTCCCGTAAATCCCGGACTCAGCCCGTATAGTCAAAAGTATACAAAGAAAGTACCCAGGGAGTAAACTCATTTCCCGAACGATTTTTTAAATTATTTTTTCACCACTAAAACGTATGAGACTTGTAGTTTTCAGAAATGTTTTCATTTTTGATGAGACGCTTAATGAGTGTGGTTTAATCGCCGGCAAACGAAAACCCGCGATTTTCAATAAATCCCAGGCTTGGCCCGTATAGTCGAATGTATACAAAGAAAGTACCCTGTGAGTAAACTCATTTCCAAAACGATTTTTTAAATTATTTTTTCTCCACTAAAACGCATGAGACTTGTAGTTTTCAAAAATGTTTTCATTTTTGATGAGACGCTAAATAAAAGGGGTTTAATCGCCGGCAAACAAAAACCCGCGATTTCCCGTAAATCCCGGACTCGGCCCATATAGTCAAAAGTATACAAAGAAAGTACCCAGGGAGTAAACTCATTTCCCGAACGATTTTTAAAATTATTTTTTCACCACTAAAACGTATGAGACTTGTAGTTTTTAAAAATGTTTTCATTTTTGATGAGACACTGAATGAAAGGGGTTTAATCGCCGGCAAACGAAAACCCGCAATTTTGCCGTAAATCCCAGGCTTGGCCCGTATAGTCGAATGTATACAAAGAAAGTACCCAGGGAGTTATCTCATTTCCCGAACGATTTTTTTAATTATTTTTTCACCACTAAAACGCGTGAGATTTGTAGTTTTTGGAAATGTTTTCATTTTTGATGAGACGCTTAATGAGTGTGGTTTAATCGCCGGCAAACGAAAACCCGCGATTTTCCGTAAATCCCAGGCTTGGCCCGTATAGTCGAATGTATACAAAGAAAGTACCCTGTGAGTAAACTCATTTCCAAAACGATTTTTTAAATTATTTTTTCTCCACTAAAACGCATGAGACTTGTAGTTTTCAAAAATGTTTTCATTTTTGATGAGACGCTAAATGAAAGGGGTTTAATCGCCGGCAAACGAAAACCCGCGATTTCCCGTAAATCCCGGACTCGGCCCATATAGTCAAAAGTATACAAAGAAAGTACCCAGGGAGTAAACTCATTTCCCGAACGATTTTTAAAATTATTTTTTCACCACTAAAACGTATGAGACTTGTAGTTTTTAAAAATGTTTTCATTTTTGATGAGACACTGAATGAAAGGGGTTTAATCGCCGGCAAACGAAAACCCGCAATTTTGCCGTAAATCTCAGGCTTGGCCCGTATAGTCGAATGTATACAAAGAAAGTACCCAGGGAGTTATCTCATTTCCCGAACGATTTTTTTAATTATTTTTTCACCACTAAAACGCGTGAGATTTGTAGTTTTTGGAAATGTTTTCATTTTTGATGAGACGCTTAATGAGTGTGGTTTAATCGCCGGCAAACGAAAACCCGCGATTTTCCGTAAATCCCAGGCTTGGCCCGTATAGTCGAATGTATACAAAGAAAGTACCCTGTGAGTAAACTCATTTCCAAAACGATTTTTTAAATTATTTTTTCTCCACTAAAACGCATGAGACTTGTAGTTTTCAAAAATGTTTTCATTTTTGATGAGACGCTAAATGAAAGGGGTTTAATTGCCGGCAAACGAAAACCCGCGATTTCCCGTAAATCCCGGACTCGGCCCATATAGTCAAAAGTATACAAAGAAAGTACCCAGGGAGTAAACTCATTTCCCGAACGATTTTTAAAATTATTATTTCACCACTAAAACGTATGAGACTTGTAGTTTTCAAAAATGTTTTCATTTCTGATGAGACGCTTAATGAAAGGGGTTTAATCGCCGGCAAACGAAAACCCGCGATTTCCCGTAAATCCAAGGCTTGGCCCGTATAGTCGAATGTATACAAAGAAAGTACCCAGGAAGTAAACTCATTTCCCGAACGATTTTTAGAATTATTTTGTCACCACTAAAACGCATGAGACTTGTAGTTTTCAGAAATGTGTTCATTTTTGATGAGACGCTTAATGAATGTGGTTTAATCGCCGGCAAACGAAAACCCGCGATTTTCCGTAAATCCTGGGCTTGGCCCGTATAGTCGAATGTATACAAAGAAAGTACCCTTTGAGTAAACTCATTTCCAAAACGATTTTTTAAATTATCTAATCACCATTAAAACGCATGAGACTTGTAGTTTTTAAAAATGTTTTCATTTTTGATGAGACGCTGAATAAAAGAAGTTTAATCGACGGCAAACGAAAACCCGCCATTTCCCGTAAACCCCGGACTCGGCCCGTATAGTCAAAGTATACAAAGAAAGTACCCAGGGAGTAAACTCATTTCCCGAACGATTTTTTGAATTATTATTTCACCACTAAAGCCCATGAGACTTGTAGTTTTTAAAAATGTTTTCATTTTTGATGAGACGCTGAATAAAGGAAGTTTAATCGCCGGTAAACGAAAACCCGCGATTTCCCGTAAATCCCGGACTCAGCCCGTATAGTCAAAAGTATACAAAGAAAGTACCCAGGGAGTAAACTCATTTCCCGAACGATTTTTTAAATTATTTTTTCACCACTAAAACGTATGAGACTTGTAGTTTTCAGAAATGTTTTTATTTTTGATGAGACGCTTAATGAGTGTGGTTTAATCGCCGGCAAACGAAAACCCGCGATTTTCAATAAATCCCAGGCTTGGCCCGTATAGTCGAATGTATACAAAGAAAGTACCCTGTGAGTAAACTCATTTCCAAAACGATTTTTTAAATTATTTTTTCTCCACTAAAACGCATGAGACTTGTAGTTTTCAAAAATGTTTTCATTTTTGATGAGACGCTAAATGAAAGGGGTTTAATCGCCGGCAAACAAAAACCCACGATTTCCCGTAAATCCCGGACTCGGCCCATATAGTGAAAAGTATAAAAAGAAAGTACCCAGGGAGTAAACTCATTTCCCGAACGATTTTTAAAATTATTTTTTCACCACTAAAACGTATGAGACTTGTAGTTTTCAAAAATGTTTTCATTTTTGATGAGACGCTTAATGAAAGGGGTTTAATCGCCGGCAAACGAAAACCCGCGATTTCCCGTATATCCCGGACTCGGCCCATATAGTCAAAAGTATACAAAGAAAGTACCCAGGGAGTAAACTCATTTCCCGAACGATTTTTTAAATTATTTTTTCACCACTAAAACGTATGAGACTTGTAGTTTTCAGAAATGTTTTCATTTTTGATGAGACGCTTAATGAGTGTGGTTTAATCGCCGGCAAACGAAAACCCGCGATTTTCAATAAATCCCAGGCTTGGCCCGTATAGTCGAATGTATACAAAGAAAGTACCCTGTGAGTAAACTCATTTCCAAAACGATTTTTTAAATTATTTTTTTTCCACTAAAACGCATGAGACTTGTAGTTTTCAAAAATGTTTTCATTTTTGATGAGACGCTAAATGAAAGGGGTTTAATCGCCGGCAAACAAAAACCCGCGATTTCCCGTAAATCCCGGACTCGGCCCATATAGTCAAAAGTATAAAAAGAAAGTACCCAGGGAGTAAACTCATTTCCCGAACGATTTTTAAAATTATTTTTTCACCACTAAAACGTATGAGACTTGTAGTTTTCAAAAATGTTTTCATTTTTGATGAGACGCTTAATGAAAGGGGTTTAATCGCCGGCAAACGAAAACCCGCAATTTCCCGTAAATCCCAGGCTTGGCCCGTATAGTCGAATGTATACAAAGAAAGTACCCAGGGAGTTATCTCATTTCCCGAACGATTTTTTAAATTATTTTTTCACCACTAAAACGCGTGAGATTTGTAGTTTTCGGAAATGTTTTCATTTTTGATGAGACGCTTAATGAGTGTGGTTTAATCGCCGGCAAACGAAAACCCGCGATTTCCGTAAATCCCAGGCTTGGCCCGTATAGTCGAATGTATACAAAGAAAGTACCCTTTGAGTAAACTCATTTCCAAAACGATTTTTTAAATTATTTTTTCTCCACTAAAACGCATGAGACTTGTAGTTTTCAAAAATGTTTTCATTTTTGATGAGACGCTAAATGAAAGGGGTTTCATCGGCGGCAAACGAAAACCCGCGATTTCCCGTAAATCCCGGACTCGGCCCATATAGTCAAAAGTATACAAAGAAATTACCCAGGGAGTAAACTCATTTCCCGAACGATTTTTAAAATTATTTTTTCACCACTAAAACGTGTGAGACTTGTAGTTTTTAAAAATGTTTTCATTTCTGATGAGACGCTTAATGAAAGGGGTTTAATCGCCGGCAAACGAAAACCCGCGATTTCCCGTAAATCCCAGGCTTGGCCCGTATAGTCGAATGTATACAAAGAAAGTGCCCAGGAAGTAAACTCATTTCCCGAACGATTTTTAGAATTATTTTGTCACCACTAAAACGCATGAGACTTGTAGTTTTCAGAAATGTGTTCATTTTTGATGAGACGCTTAATGAATGTGGTTTAATCGCCTGCAAACGAAAACCCGCGATTTTCCGTAAATCCTGGGCTTGGCCCGTATAGTCGAATGTATACAAAGAAAGTACCCTTTGAGTAAACTCATTTCCAAAACGATTTTTTAAATTATCTTTTCACCACTAAAACGCATGAGACTTGTAGTTTTTAAAAATGTTTTCATTTTTGATGAGACGCTGAATAAAAGAAGTTTAATCGATGGCAAACGAGAACCCGCCATTTCCCGTAAACCCCGGACTCGGTCCGTATAGTCAAAAGTATACAAAGAAAGTACCCAGGGAGTAAACTCATTTCCCGAACGATTTTTTGAATTATTATTTCGCCACTAAAGCCCATGAGACTTGTAGTTTTTAAAAATGTTTTCATTATTGATGAAACGCTTAATGAAAGTGGTTTAATCGCCGGCAAACAAAAACCCGCGATTTACCGTAAATCCCGGACTCAGCCCGTATAGTCAAAAGTATACAAAGAAAGTACCCAGGGAGTTATCTCATTTCCCGAACGATTTTTTAAATTATCTTTTCACCACTAAAACGCATGAGACTTGTAGTTTTCAAAAATGTTTTCATTTTTGATGAGACGCTGAATAAAAGAAGTTTAATCGCCGGCTAACCAAAACCTGCGATTTCCCGTAAATCCCGGACTCGGCCCGTATAGTCAAAAGTATACAAAGAAAGTACCCAGGGAGTAAACTCATTTCCCAAACGATTTTTTAAATTATCTTTACACCACTAAAACGCATGAGACTTGTAGTTTTTAAAAATGTTTTCATTTTTGATGAGACGCTGAATAAAAGAAGTTTAATCGACGGCAAACGAAAACCCGCCATTTCCCGTAAACCCCGGACTCGGCCCGTATAGTCAAAAGTATACAAAGAAAGTACCCAGGGAGTAAACTCATTTCCCGAACGATTTTTTAAATTATTATTTCACCACTAAAACCCATGAGACTTGTAGTTTTTAAAAATGTTTTCATTTTTGATGAGACGCTGAATGAGTGTGGTTTAATCGCCGGCAAACGAAAACCCGCGATTTTCCGTAAATCCCAGGCTTGGCCCGTATAGTCGAATGTATACAAAGAAAGTACCCTTTGAGTAAACTCATTTCCAAAACGATTTTTTAAATTATCTTTTCACCACTAAAACGCATGAGTCTTGTAGTTTTTAAAAATGTTTTCATTTTTGATGAGACGCTGAATAAAAGAAGTTTAATCGACGGCAAACGAAAACCCGCCATTTCCCGTAAACCGCGGACTCGGCCCGTATAGTCAAAAGTATACAAAGAAAGTACCCAGGGAGTAAACTCATTTCCCGAGCGATTTTTCAAATTATTATTTCACCACTAAAGCCCATGAGACTTGTAGTTTTAAAAATGTTTTCATTTTTGATGAGACGCTGAATAAAGGAAGTTTAATCGCCGACAAACAAAAACCCGCGATTTACCGTAAATCCCGGGCTTGGCCCGTATAGTCGAATGTATACAGAGAAAGAACCCTGTGAGTAAACTCATTTCCAAAACGATTTTTTAAATTATCTTTTCACCACTAAAACGCATGAGACTTGTAGTTTTCAAAAATGTTTTCATTTTTGATGAGACGCTGAATAAAAGAAGTTTAATCGCCGGCTAACGAAAACCTGCGATTTCCCGTAAATTCCGGACTCGGCCCGTATAGTCAAAAGTATACAAAGAAAGTACCCAGGGAGTAAACTCATTTCCCAAACGATTTTTTAAATTATCTTTACACCACTAAAACGCATGAGACTTGTAGTTTTTAAAAATGTTTTCATTTTTGATGAGACGCTGAATAAAATAAGTTTAATCGACGGCAAACGAAAACCCGCCATTTCCCGTAAACCCCATACTCGGCCCGTATAGTCAAGAGTATACAAAGAAAGTACCCAGGGAGTAAACTCATTTCCCGAACGATTTTTTAAATTATTATTTCACCACTAAAACCCATGAGACTTGTAGTTTTTAAAAATGTTTTCATTTTTGATGAGATGCCCGTATAGTCGAATGTATACAAAGAAAGTACCCTGTGAGTAAACTCATTTCCAAAACGATTTTTTAAATTATCTTTTCACCACTAAAACGCAAGAGACTTGTAGTTTTTAAAAATGTTTTCATTTTTGATGAAACACTGAATAAAAGAAGTTTAATCGACGGTAAACGAAAACCCGTAAACCGCGGACTCGGCGCGTATAGTCAAAAGTATACAAAGAAAGTACCCAGGGAGTAAACTCATTTCCCGAACGATTTTTCAAATTATTATTTCACCACTAAAACCCATGAGACTTGTAGTTTTTAAAAATGTTTTCATTTTTGATGAGACGCTGAATAAAGGAAGTTTAATCGCCGGTAAACGAAAACCCGCGATTTCCCGTAAATCCCGGACTCGGCCCGTATAGTCAAAAGTATACAAAGAAAGTACCCAGGGAGTAAACTCATTTCCCGAACGATTTTTAAAATTATTTTTTCACCGCTAAAACGTATGAGACTTGTAGTTTTCAGAAATGTTTTCATTTTTGATGAGACGCTTAATGAAAGTGGTTTAATCGCCGGCAAACAAAAACCCGCGATTTACCGTAAATCCCGGGCTTGGCCCGTATAGTCGAATGTATACAGAGAAAGAACCCTGTGAGTAAACTCATTTCCAAAACGATTTTTTAAATAATCTTTTCACCACTAAAACGCATGAGACTTGTAGTTTTCAAAAATGTTTTCATTTTTGATGAGACGCTGAATGAGTGTGGTTTAATCGCCGGCAAACGAAAACCCCCGATTTTCCGTAAATCCCAGGCTTGGCCCGTATAGTCGAATGTATACAAAGAAAGTACCCTTTGAGAAAACTCATTTCCAAAACGATTTTTTAAATTATCTTTTCACCACTAAAACGCATGAGACTTGTAGTTTTTAAAAATGTTTTCATTTTTGATGAGACGCTGAATAAAAGAAGTTTAATCGACGGCAAACGAAATCCCGCCATTTCCCGTAAACCGCAGACTCGGCCCGTATAGTCAGAAGTATACAAAGAAAGTACCCTGTGAGTAAACTCATTTCCAAAACGATTTTTTAAATTATTTTTACACCACTAAAACGCATGAGACTTGTAGTTTTTAAAAATGTTTTCATTTTTGATGAGACGCTGAATAAAAGAAGTTTAATCGACGGCAAACGAAAACCCGCCATTTCCCGTAAACCCCGGACTCGGCCCGTATAGTCAAAAATATACAAAGAAAGTACCCAGGGAGTAAACTCATTTCCCGAACGATTTTTTAAATTATTATTTCACCACTAAACCCATGAGACTTGTAGTTTTTAAAAATGTTTTCATTTTTGATGAGACGCCCGTATAGTCGAATGTATACAAAGAAAGTACCCTGTGAGTAAACTCATTTTCAAAACGATTTTTTAAATTATCTTTTCACCACTAAAACGCATGAGACTTGTAGTTTTTAAAAATATTTTCATTTTTGATGAGACGCTGAATAAAAGAAGTTTAATCGACGGCAAACGAAAACCCGCCATTTCCCGTAAACAGCGGACTCGGCCCGTATAGTCAAAAGTATACAAAGAAAGTACCCAGGGAGTAAACTCATTTCCCGAACGATTTTTCAAATTATTATTTCACCACTAAAACCCATGAGACTTGTAGTTTTTAAAAATGTTTTCATTTTTGATGAGACGCTGAATAAAGGAAGTTTAATCGCCGGTAAACGAAAACCCGCGATTTCCCGTAAATCCCGGACTCAGCCCGTATAGTCAAAAGTATACAAAGAAAGTACCCAGGGAGTAAACTCATTTCCCGAATGATTTTTTAAATTATTTTTTCACCACTAAAACGTATGAGACTTGTAGTTTTCAGAAATGTTTTCATTTCTGATGAGACATTTAATGAAAGTGGCTTAATCGCCGGCAAACGAAAACCCGCGATTTCCCGTAAATCCCGGGCTTGGCTCGTATAGTCGAATGTATACAAAGAAAGTACCCAGGGAGTAAACTCATTTCCCGAACGATTTTTTAAATTATTTTTTCACCACTAAAACGCATGAGACTTGTAGTTTTCAAAAGTGTTTTCATTTTTGATGAGACGCTGAATAAAAGAGGTTTAATCGCCGGCAAACGAAAACCAGCGATTTCCCGTAAATCCCGGACTCGGCCCGTATAGTCAAAAGTATACAAAGAAAGTACCCAGGGAGTAAACTCATTTCCCGAACGATTTTTAAAATTATTTTTTCACCATTAAAACGTATGAGACTTGTAGTTTTCAGAAATGTTTTCATTTTTGATTAGACGCTTAATGAATGTGGTTTAACCGCCGGCAAACGAAAACCCGCCATTTCCCGTAAACCCCTGACTCGGCCCGTATAGTCAAAAGTATACAAAGAAAGTACCCAGGGAGTAAACTCATTTCTCGAACGATTTTTTAAATTATTTTTTCACCACTAAAACGCATGAGACTTGTAGTTTTCAAAAATGTTTTTATTTTTGATGAGACGCTGGATAAAAGAAGTTTAATCGCCGGCAAACGAAAACCCGTGATTTCCCGTAAATCCCGGACTCGGCCCGTATAGTCAAGAGTATACAAAGAAAGTACCCAGGAAGTAAACTCATTTCCCGAACGATTTTTAAAATTATTTTTTCACCACTAAAACGTATGAGACTTGTAGTTTTCAGAAATGTTTTCATTTTTGATGAGACGCTTAATGAATGTGGTTTAATCGCCGGCAAACGAAAACCCGCGATTTTCCGTAAATCCCGGGCTTGGCCCGTATAGTCGAATGTATACAAAGAAATTACCCTGTGAGCAAACTCATTTCCAAAACGATTTTTTAAATTATCTTTTCACCACTAAAACGCATGAGACTTGTAGTTTTCAAAAGTGTTTTCATTTTTGATGAGACGCTGAATAAAAGAGGTTTAATCGCCGGCAAACGAAAACCAGCGATTTCCCGTAAATCCCGGACTCGGCCCGTATAGTCAAAAGTATACAAAGAAAGTACCCAGGGAGTAAACTCATTTCCCGAACGATTTTTAAAATTATTTTTTCACCACTAAAACGTATGAGACTTGTAGTTTTCAGAAATGTTTTCATTTTTGATGAGACGCTGAATGAGTGTGGTTTAATCGCCGGCAAACGAAAACCCGCGATTTTCCGTAAATCCCAGGCTTGGCCCGTATAGTCGAATGTATACAAAGAAAGTACCCTTTGAGTAAACTCATTTCCAAAACGATTTTTTAAATTATCTTTTCACCACTAAAACGCATGAGATTGTAGTTTTTAAAAATGTTTTCATTTTTGATGAGACGCTGAATAAAAGAAGTTTAATCGACGGCAAACGAAAACCCGCCATTTCCCGTAAACCGCAGACTCGGCCCGTATAGTCAAAAGTATACAAAGAAAGTACCCAGGGAGTAAACTCATTTCCCGAACGATTTTTAAAAATTATTATTTCACCACTAAAGCCCATGAGACTTGTAGTTTTTAAAAATGTTTTCATTTTTGATGAGACGCTGAATAAAGGAAGTTTAATCGCCGGCAAACGAAAACCCGCGATTTCCCGTAAATCCCGGGCTTGGCTCGTATAGTCGAATGTATACAAAGAAAGTACCCAGGGAGTAAACTCATTTCCCGAACGATTTTTTAAATTATTTTTTCACCACTAAAACGCATGAGACTTGTAGTTTTCAAAAGTGTTTTCATTTTTGATGAGACGCTGCATAAAAGAGGTTTAATCGCCGGCAAACGAAAACCAGCGATTTCCCGTAAATCCCGGACTCGGCCCGTATAGTCAAAAGTATACAAAGAAAGTACCCAGGGAGTAAACTCATTTCCCGAACGATTTTTAAAATTATTTTTTCACCATTAAAACGTATGAGACTTGTAGTTTTCAGAAATGTTTTCATTTTTGATTAGACGCTTAATGAATGTGGTTTAACCGCCGGCAAACGAAAACCCGCCATTTCCCGTAAACCCCTGACTCGGCCCGTATAGTCAAAAGTATACAAAGAAAGTACCGAGGGAGTAAACTCATTTCTCGAACGATTTTTTAAATTATTTTTTCACCACTAAAACGCATGAGACTTGTAGTTTTCAAAAATGTTTTCATTTTTGATGAGACGCTGGATAAAAGAAGTTTAATCGCCGGCAAACGAAAACCCGTGATTTCCCGTAAATCCCGGACTCGGCCCGTATAGTCAAGAGTATACAAAGAAAGTACCCAGGAAGTAAACTCATTTCCCGAACGATTTTTAAAATTATTTTTTCACCACTAAAACGTATGAGACTTGTAGTTTTCAGAAATGTTTTCATTTTTGATGAGACGCTTAATGAATGTGTTTTAATCGCCGGCAAACGAAAACCCGCGATTTTCCGTAAATCCCGGGCTTGGCCCGTATAGTCGAATGTATACAAAGAAATTACCCTGTGAGCAAACTCATTTCCAAAACGATTTTTTAAATTATCTTTTCACCACTAAAACGCATGAGACTTGTAGTTTTCAAAAGTGTTTTCATTTTTGATGAGACGCTGAATAAAAGAGGTTTAATCGCCGGCAAACGAAAACCAGCGATTTCCCGTAAATCCCGGACTCGGCCCGTATAGTCAAAAGTATACAAAGAAAGTACCCAGGGAGTAAACTCATTTCCCGAACGATTTTTAAAATTATTTTTTCACCACTAAAACGTATGAGACTTGTAGTTTTCAGAAATGTTTTCATTTTTGATGAGACGCTGAATGAGTGTGGTTTAATCGCCGGCAAACGAAAACCCGCGATTTTCCGTAAATCCCAGGCTTGGCCCGTATAGTCGAATGTATACAAAGAAAGTACCCTTTGAGTAAACTCATTTCCAAAACGATTTTTTAAATTATCTTTTCACCACTAAAACGCATGAGACTTGTAGTTTTTAAAAATGTTTTCATTTTTGATGAGACGCTGAATAAAAGAAGTTTAATCGACGGCAAACGAAAACCCGCCATTTCCCGTAAACCGCAGACTCGGCCCGTATAGTCAAAAGTATACAAAGAAAGTACCCAGGGAGTAAACTCATTTCCCGAACGATTTTTCAAATTATTATTTCACCACTAAAGCCCATGAGACTTGTAGTTTTTAAAAATGTTTTCATTTTTGATGAGACGCTGAATAAAGGAAGTTTAATCGCCGGCAAACAAAAACCCGCGATTTACCGTAAATCCCGGGCTTGGCCCGTATAGTCGAATGTATACAGAGAAAGAACCCTGTGAGTAAACTCATTTCCAAAACAATTTTTTAAATTATCTTTTCACCACTAAAACGCATGAGACTTGTAGTTTTCAAAAATGTTTTCATTTTTGATGAGACGCTGAATAAAAGAAGTTTAATCGCCGGCTAACGAAAACCTGCGATTTCCCGTAAATCCCGGACTCGGCCCGTATAGTCAAAAGTATACAAAGAAAGTACCCAGGGAGTAAACTCATTTCCCAAACGATTTTTTAAATTATCTTTACACCACTAAAACGCATGAGACTTGTAGTTTTTAAAAATGTTTTCATTTTTGATGAGACGCTGAATAAAAGAAGTTTAATCGACGGCAAACGAAAACCCGCCATTTCCCGTAAACCCCGGACTCGGCCCGTATAGTCAAAAGTGTACAAAGAAAGTACCCAGGGAGTAAACTCATTTCCCGAACTATTTTTTAAATTATTATTTCATCACTAAACCCATGAGACTTGTAGTTTTTAAAAATGTTTTCATTTTTGATGAGACGCCCGTATAGTCGAATGTATACAAAGAAAGTACCCTGTGAGTAAACTCATTTCCAAAACGATTTTTTAAATTATCTTTTCACCACTAAAACGCATGAGACTTGTAGTTTTTAAAAATGTTTTCATTTTTGATGAGACGCTGAATAAAAGAAGTTTAATCAACGGCAAACGAAAACCCGCCATTTCCCGTAAACGGCGGACTCGGCCCGTATAGTCAAAAGTATACAAAGAAAGTACCCAGGGAGTAAACTCATTTCCCGAACGATTTTTCAAATTATTATTTCACCACTAAAACCCATGAGACTTGTAGTTTTTAAAAATGTTTTCATTTTTGATGAGACGCTGAATAAAGGAAGTTTAATCGCCGGTAAACGAAAACCCGCGATTTCCAGTAAATCCCGGACTCAGCCCGTATAGTCAAAAGTATACAAAGAAAGTACCCAGGGAGTAAACTCATTTCCCGAACGATTTTTTAAATTATTTTTTCACCACTAAAACGTATGAGACTTGTAGTTTTCAGAAATGTTTTCATTTTTGATGAGACATTTAATGAAAGTGGCTTAATCGCCGGCAAACGAAAACCCGCGATTTCCCGTAAATCCCGGACTCAGACCGTATAGTCAAAAGTATACAAAGAAAGTACCCAGGGAGTAAACTCATTTCCCGAACGATTTTTTAAATTATTTTTTCACCACTAAAACGTATGAGACTTGTAGTTTTCAGAAATGTTTTCATTTTTGATGAGACATTTAATGAAAGTGGCTTAATCGCCGGCAAACGAAAACCCGCGATTTCCCGTAAATCCCGGGCTTGGCTCGTATAGTCGAATGTATACAAAGAAAGTACCCTGTGAGCAAACTCATTTCCAAAACGATTTTTTAAATTATCTTTTCACCACTAAAACGCATGAGACTTGTAGTTTTTAAAAATGTTTTCATTTTTGATGAGACGCTGCATAAAAGAAGTTTAATCGACGGCAAACAAAAACCCGCCATTTCCCGTAAACCCCGGACTCGGCCCGTATAGTCAAAAGTATACAAAGAAAGTACCCAGGGAGTAAACTCATTTCCCGAACGATTTTTAAAATTATTTTTTCACCACTAAAATGTATGAGACTTGTAGTTTTCAGAAATGTTTTCATTTTTGATGAGACGCTTAATGAATGTGGTTTAATCGCCGGCAAACAAAAACCCGCCATTTCCCGTAAACCCCTGACTCGGCCCGTATAGTCAAAAGTATACAAAGAAAGTACCCAGGGAGTAAACTCATTTCCCGAACGATTTTTTAAATTATTTTTTCACCACTAAAACGCATGAGACTTGTAGTTTTCAAAAATGTTTTCATTTTTGATGAGACGCTGGATAAAAGAAGTTTAATCGCCGGCAAACGAAAACCCGTGATTTCCCGTAAATCCCGGACTCGGCCCGTATAATCAAGAGTATACAAAGAAAGTACCCAGGAAGTAAACTCTTTTCCCGAACGATTTTTAAAATTATTTTTTCACCACTAAAACGTATGAGACTTGTAGTTTTCAGAAATGTTTTCATTTTTGATGAGACGCTTAATGAATGTGGTTTAATCGCCGGCAAACGAAAACCCGCGATTTTCCGTAAATCCTGGGCTTGGCCCGTATAGTCGAATGTATACAAAGAAAGTACCCTGTGAGTAAACTCATTTCCAAAACGATTTTTTAAATTATCTTTTCACCACTAAAACGCATGAGACTTGTAGTTTTTAAAAATGTTTTCATTTTTGATGAGACGCTGGATAAAAGAAGTTTAATCGCCGGCAAACGAAAACCCGTGATTTCCCGTAAATCCCGGACTTGGCCCGTATAGTCAAGAGTATACAAAGAAAGTACCCAGGAAGTAAACTCTTTTCCCGAACGATTTTTAAAATTATTTTTTCACCACTAAAACGTATGAGACTTGTAGTTTTCAGAAATGTTTTCATTTTTGATGAGACGCTTAATGAATGTGGTTTAATCGCCGGCAAACGAAAACCCGCTATTTTCCGTAAATCCCGGGCTTGGCCCGTATAGTCGAATGTATACAAAGAAAGTACCCTGTGAGTAAACTCATTTCCAAAACGAATTTTTAAATTATCTTTTCACCACTAAAACGCATGAAACTTGTAGTTTTTAAAAATGTTTTCATTTTTGATGAGACGCTGAATAAAAGAAGTTTAATCGACGGCAAACGAAAACCCGCCATTTCCCGTAAACCTCGGACTCGGCCCGTGTAGTCAAAAGTATACAAAGAAAGTACCCAGGGAGTAAACTCATTTCCTGAACGATTTTTAAAATTATTTTTTCACCACTAAAATGTATGAGACTTGTAGTTTTCAGAAATGTTTTCATTTTTGATGAGACGCTTAATGAATGTGGTTTAATCGCCGGCAAACGAAAAATCGCCATTTCCCGTAAACCCCTGACTCGGCCCGTATAGTCAAAAGTATACAAAGAAAGTACCCAGGGAGTAAACTCATTTCCCGAACGATTTTTTAAATTATTTTTTCACCACTAAAACGCATGAGACTTGTAGTTTTCAAAAATGTTTTCATTTTTGATGAGACGCTGGATAAAAGAAGTTTAATCGCCGGCAAACGAAAACCCGTGATTTCCCGTAAATCCCGGACTCGGCCCGTATAGACAAGAGTATACAAAGAAAGTACCCAGGAAGTAAACTCATTTCCCGAACGATTTTTAAAATTATTTTTTCACCACTAAAACGTATGAGACTTGTAGTTTTCAGAAATGTTTTCATTTTTGATGAGACGCTTAATGAATGTGGTTTATTCGCCGGCAAACGAAAACCCGCGATTTTCCGTAAATCCCGGGCTTGGCCCGTATAGTCGAATGTATACAAAGAAAGTACCCTGTGAGTAAACTCATTTCCAAAACGATTTTTTAAATTATCTTTTCACCACTAAAACGCATGAGACTTGTAGTTTTTAAAAATGTTTTCATTTTTGATGAGACGCTGAATAAAAGAAGTTTAATCGACGGCAAACGAAAACCCGCCATTTCCCGTAAACCTCGGACTCGGCCCGTATAGTCAAAAGTATACGAAGAAAGTACCCAGGGAGTAAACTCATTTCCCGAAAGATTTTTTGAACTATTATTTCACCACTAAAGCCCATGAGACTTGTAATTTTTAAAAATGTTTTCATTTTTGATGAGACGCTGAATAAAGGAAGTTTAATCGCCGGCAAACGAAAACCCGCGATTTCCCGTAAATCCCGGACTCAGCCCGTATAGTCAAAAGTATACAAAGAAAGTACCCAGGGAGTAAACTCATTTCCCGAACGATTTTTTAAATTATTTTTTCACCACTAAAACGTATGAGACTTGTAGTTTTCAGAAATGTTTTCATTTTTGATGAGACATTTAATGAAAGTGGCTTAATCGCCGGCAAACGAAAACCCGCGATTTCCCGTAAATCCCGGACTCAGACCGTATAGTCAAAAGTATACAAAGAAAGTACCCAGGGAGTAAACTCATTTCCCGAACGATTTTTTAAATTATTTTTTCACCACTAAAACGTATGAGACTTGTAGTTTTCAGAAATGTTTTCATTTTTGATGAGACATTTAATGAAAGTGGCTTAATCGCCGGCAAACGAAAACCCGCGATTTCCCGTAAATCCCGGGCTTGGCTCGTATAGTCGAATGTATACAAAGAAAGTACCCAGGGAGTAAACTCATTTCCCGAACGATTTTTTAAATTATTTTTTCACCACTAAAACGCATGAGACTTGTAGTTTTCAAAAGTGTTTTCATTTTTGATGAGACGCTGAATAAAAGAGGTTTAATCGCCGGCAAACGAAAACCAGCGATTTCCCGTAAATCCCGGACTCGGCCCGTATAGTCAAAAGTATACAAAGAAAGTACCCAGGGAGTAAACTCATTTCCCGAACGATTTTTAAAATTATTTTTTCACCACTAAAACGTATGAGACTTGTAGTTTTCAGAAATGTTTTCATTTTTGATTAGACGCTTAATGAATGTGGTTCAACCGCCGGCAAACGAAAACCCGCCATTTCCCGTAAACCCCTGACTCGGCCCGTATAGTCAAAAGTATACAAAGAAAGTACCCAGGGAGTAAACTCATTTCTCGAACGATTTTTTAAATTATTTTTTCACCACTAAAACGCATGAGACTTGTAGTTTTCAAAAATGTTTTCATTTTTGATGAGACGCTGGATAAAAGAAGTTTAATCGCCGGCAAACGAAAACCCGTGATTTCCCGTAAATCCCGGACTCGGCCCGTATAGTCAAGAGTATACAAAGAAAGTACCCAGGAAGTAAACTCATTTCCCGAACGATTTTTAAAATTATTTTTTCACCACTAAAACGTATGAGACTTGTAGTTTTCAGAAATGTTTTCATTTTTGATGAGACGCTTAATGAATGTGGTTTAATCGCCGGCAAACGAAAACCCGCGATTTTCCGTAAATCCCGGGCTTGGCCCGTATAGTCGAATGTATACAAAGAAAGTACCCTGTGAGCAAACTCATTTCCAAAACGATTTTTTAAATTATCTTTTCACCACTAAAACGCATGAGACTTGCAGTTTTTAAAAATGTTTTCATTTTTGATGAGACGCTGCATAAAAGAAGTTTAATCGACGGCAAACAAAAACCCGCCATTTCCCGTAAACCCCGGACTCGGCCCGTATAGTCAAAAGTATACAAAGAAAGTACCCAGGGAGTAAACTCATTTCCCGAACGATTTTTAAAATTATTTTTTCACCACTAAAATGTATGAGACTTGTAGTTTTCAGAAATGTTTTCATTTTTGATGAGACGCTTAATGAATGTGGTTTAATCGCCGGCAAACAAAAACCTGCCATTTCCCGTAAACCCCTGACTCGGCCCGTATAGTCAAAAGTATACAAAGAAAGTACCCAGGGAGTAAACTCATTTCCCGAACGATTTTTTAAATTATTTTTTCACCACTAAAACGCATGAGACTTGTAGTTTTCAAAAATGTTTTCATTTTTGATGAGACGCTGGATAAAAGAAGTTTAATCGCCGGCAAACGAAAACCCGTGATTTCCCGTAAATCCCGGACTCGGCCCGTATAATCAAGAGTATACAAAGAAAGTACCCAGGAAGTAAACTCTTTTCCCGAACGATTTTTAAAATTATTTTTTCACCACTAAAACGTATGAGACTTGTAGTTTTCAGAAATGTTTTCATTTTTGATGAGACACTTAATGAATGTGGTTTAATCGCCGGCAAACGAAAACCCGCGATTTTCCGTAAATCCTGGGCTTGGCCCGTATAGTCGAATGTATACAAAGAAAGTACCCTGTGAGTAAACTCATTTCCAAAACGATTTTTTAAATTATCTTTTCACCACTAAAACGCATGAGACTTGTAGTTTTTAAAAATGTTTTCATTTTTGATGAGACGCTGGATAAAAGAAGTTTAATCGCCGGCAAACGAAAACCCGTGATTTCCTGTAAATCCCGGACTTGGCCCGTATAGTCAAGAGTATACAAAGAAAGTACCCAGGAAGTAAACTCTTTTCCCGAACGATTTTTAAAATTATTTTTTCACCACTAAAACGTATGAGACTTGTAGTTTTCAGAAATGTTTTCATTTTTGATGAGACGCTTAATGAATGTGGTTTAATCGCCGGCAAACGAAAACCCGCTATTTTCCGTAAATCCCGGGCTTGGCCCGTATAGTCGAATGTATACAAAGAAAGTACCCTGTGAGTAAACTCATTTCCAAAACGATTTTTTAAATTATCTTTTCACCACTAAAACGCATGAAACTTGTAGTTTTTAAAAATGTTTTCATTTTTGATGAGACGCTGAATAAAAGAAGTTTAATCGACGGCAAACGAAAACCCGCCATTTCCCGTAAACCTCGGACTCGGCCCGTGTAGTCAAAAGTATACAAAGAAAGTACCCAGGGAGTAAACTCATTTCCTGAACGATTTTTAAAATTATTTTTTCACCACTAAAATGTATGAGACTTGTAGTTTTCAGAAATGTTTTCATTTTTGATGAGACGCTTAATGAATGTGGTTTAATCGCCGGCAAACGAAAAATCGCCATTTCCCGTAAACCCCTGACTCGGCCCGTATAGTCAAAAGTATACAAAGAAAGTACCCAGGGAGTAAACTCATTTCCCGAACGATTTTTTAAATTATTTTTTCACCACTAAAACGCATGAGACTTGTAGTTTTCAAAAATGTTTTCATTTTTGATGAGACGCTGGATAAAAGAAGTTTAATCGCCGGCAAACGAAAACCCGTGATTTCCCGTAAATCCCGGACTCGGCCCGTATAGACAAGAGTATACAAAGAAAGTACCCAGGAAGTAAACTCATTTCCCGAACGATTTTTAAAATTATTTTTTCACCACTAAAACGTATGAGACTTGTAGTTTTCAGAAATGTTTTCATTTTTGATGAGACGCTTAATGAATGTGGTTTATTCGCCGGCAAACGAAAACCCGCGATTTTCCGTAAATCCCGGGCTTGGCCCGTATAGTCGAATGTATACAAAGAAAGTACCCTGTGAGTAAACTCATTTCCAAAACGATTTTTTAAATTATCTTTTCACCACTAAAACGCATGAGACTTGTAGTTTTTAAAAATGTTTTCATTTTTGATGAGACGCTGAATAAAAGAAGTTTAATCGACGGCAAACGAAAACCCGCCATTTCCCGTAAACCTCGGACTCGGCCCGTATAGTCAAAAGTATACGAAGAAAGTACCCAGGGAGTAAACTCATTTCCCGAAAGATTTTTTGAACTATTATTTCACCACTAAAGCCCATGAGACTTGTAATTTTTAAAAATGTTTTCATTTTTGATGAGACGCTGAATAAAGGAAGTTTAATCGCCGGCAAACGAAAACCCGCGATTTCCCGTAAATCCCGGACTCAGCCCGTATAGTCAAAAGTATACAAAGAAAGTACCCAGGGAGTTATCTCATTTCCCGAACGATTTTTTAAATTATTTTTTCACCACTAAAACGTATGAGACTTGTAGTTTTCAGAAATGTTTTCATTTTAGATGAAACGTTTAATGAATGTGGTTTAATCGCTGGCAAACGAAAACCCGCTATTTTCCGTAAATCCCGGGCTTGGCCCGTATAGTCGAATGTATACAAAGAAAGTACCCTGTGAGTAAACTCATTTCCAAAACGATTTTTTAAATTATTTTTTCACCACCAAAACGCATGAGACTTGTAGTTTTTAAAAATGTTTTCATTTTTGATGAGACGCTGAATAAAAGAAGTTTAATCGATGGCAAACGAAAACCCGCCATTTCCCGTAAACCCCGGACTCGGCCCGTATAGTCAAAAGTATACAAAGAAAGTACCCAGGGAGTAAACTCATTTCCCGAAAGATTTTTTAAATTATTATTTCACCACTAAATCCCATGAGACTTGTAGTTTTTAAAAATGTTTTCATTTTTGATGAGACGCTGAATAAAGGAAGTTTAATCGCAGGTAAACGAAAACCCGCAATTTCCTGCAAATCCCGGACTCAGCCCGTATAGTCAAACGTATACAAAGAAAGTATCCAGGGAGTAAACTCATTTCCCGAACGATTTTTTGAATTATTATTTCACCACTAAAGCCCATGAGACTTGTAGTTTTTAAAAATGTTTTCATTTTTGATGAGACGCTGAATAAAGGAAGTTTAATCGCCGGCAAACGAAAACCCGCGATTTCCCGTAAATCCCGGACTCAGCCCGTATAGTCAAAAGTATACAAAGAAAGTACCCAGGAAGTAAACTCATTTCCCGAACGATTTTTAAAATTATTTTTTCACCACTAAAACGTATGAGACTTGTAGTTTTCAGAAATGTTTTCATTTTTGATGATACGCTTAATGAATGTGGTTTAATCGCCGGCAAACGAAAACCCGCGATTTTCCGTAAATCCCGGGCTTGGCCCGTATAGTCGAATGTATACAAAGAAAGTACCCTGTGAGTAAACTCATTTCCAAAACGATTTTTTAAATTATCTTTTCACCACTAAAACGCATGAGACTTGTAGTTTTTAAAAATGTTTTCATTTTTGATGAGACGCTGAATAAAAGAAGTTTAATCGACGGCAAACGAAAACCCGCCATTTCCCGTAAACCTCGGACTCGGCCCGTATAGTCAAAAGTATACGAAGAAAGTACCCAGGGAGTAAACTCATTTCCCGAAAGATTTTTTGAACTATTATTTCACCACTAAAGCCCATGAGACTTGTAGTTTTTAAAAATGTTTTCATTTTTGATGAGACGCTGAATAAAGGAAGTTTAATCGCCGGCAAACGAAAACCCGCGATTTCCCGTAAATCCCGGACTCAGCCCGTATAGTCAAAAGTATACAAAGAAAGTACCCAGGGAGTTATCTCATTTCCCGAACGATTTTTTAAATTATTTTTTCACCACTAAAACGTATGAGACTTGTAGTTTTCAGAAATGTTTTCATTTTAGATGAAACGTTTAATGAATGTGGTTTAATCGCCGGCAAACGAAAACCCGCTATTTTCCGTAAATCCCGGGCTTGGCCCGTATAGTCGAATGTATACAAAGAAAGTACCCTGTGAGTAAACTCATTTCCAAAACGATTTTTTAAATTATTTTTTCACCACCAAAACGCATGAGACTTGTAGTTTTTAAAAATGTTTTCATTTTTGATGAGACGCTGAATAAAAGAAGTTTAATCGACGGCAAACGAAAACCCGCCATTTCCCGTAAACCCCGGACTCGGCCCGTATAGTCAAAAGTATACAAAGAAAGTACCCAGGGAGTAAACTCATTTCCCGAAAGATTTTTTAAATTATTATTTCACCACTAAATCCCATGAGACTTGTAGTTTTTAAAAATGTTTTCATTTTTGATGAGACGCTGAATAAAGGAAGTTTAATCGCAGGTAAACGAAAACCCGCAATTTCCCGCAAATCCCGGACTCAGCCCGTATAGTCAAACGTATACAAAGAAAGTATCCAGGGAGTAAACTCATTTCCCGAACGATTTTTTGAATTATTATTTCACCACTAAAGCCCATGAGACTTGTAGTTTTTAAAAATGTTTTCATTTTTGATGAGACGCTGAATAAAAGAAGTTTAATCGACGGCAAACGAAAACCCGCCATTTCCCGTAAACCCCGGACTCGGCCCGTATAGTCAAAATAATACAAAGAAAGTACCCAGGGAGTAAACTCATTTCCCGAAAGATTTTTTAAATTATTATTTCACCACTAAATTCCATGAGACTTGTAGTTTTTAAAAATGTTTTCATTTTTGATGAGACGCTGAATAAAGGAAGTTTAATCGCAGGTAAACGAAAACCCGCCATTTCCCGCAAATCCCGGACTCAGCCCGTATAGTCAAACGTATACAAAGAAAGTATCCAGGGAGTAAACTCATTTCCCGAACGATTTTTTAAATTATTTTTTCACCACTAAAACGTATGAGACTTGTAGTTTTCAGAAATGTTTTCATTTTTGATGAGACGCTTAATGAGTGTGGTTTAATCGCCGGCAAACGAAAACCCGCGATTTTCCGTAAATCCCGGGCTTGGCCCGTATAGTCGAATGTATACAAAGAAAGTACCCTGTGAGTAAACTCATTTCCAAAACGATTTTTTAAATTATCTTTTCACCACTAAAACGCATGAGACTTGTAGTTTTTAAAAATGTTTTCATTTTTGATGAGACGCTGAATAAAAGAAGTTTAATCGCCGGCAAACGAAAACCCGCCATTTCCCGTAAACCCCGGACTCGGCCCGTATAGTGGAATGTATACAAAGAAAGTACCCAGGGAGTGGAATCATTTCCCGAGCGATTTTTCAAATTATTTTTTTCACCACTAAAACGCATGAAACTTGTAGTTTTCAAAAATGTTTTCATTTTTGCTGAGACACTTAATGAAAGAGGTTTAATCGCCGGCAAACGAAAACCCGCGATTTCCCGTAAATCCAGGGCTTGGCCCGTATAGTCGAATGTATACAAAGAAAGTACCCTGTGAGTAAAGTCATTTCCAGAACGATTTTTTAAATTATTTTTCCACCACTAAAACGCATAAGACTTGTAGTTTACAAAATTTTTTTCATTTTTGATAGGACGCTGAATAATAGAAGTTTAATCGCCGGCAAACGAAAACCCGCGATTTCCCGTAAATCCCGGACTCAGCCCGTATAGTCAAAAGTATACAAAGAAAGTACCCAGGGAGTTATCTCATTTCCCGAACGATTTTTTAAATTATTTTTTCACCACTAAAACGTATGAGACTTGTAGTTTTCAGAAATGTTTTCATTTTTGATGAAACGTTTAATGAATGTGGTTTAATCGCCGGCAAACGAAAACCCGCGATTTTCCGTAAATCCCGGGCTTGGCCCGTATAGTCGAATGTATACAAAGAAAGTACCGTGTGAGTAAACTCATTTCCAAAACGATTTTTTAAATTATCTTTTCACCACCAAAACGCATGAGACTTGTAGTTTTTAAAAATGTTTTCATTTTTGATGAGACGCTGAATAAAAGAAGTTTAATCGACGGCAAACGAAAACCCGCGATTTCCCGTAAATCCCGGGCTTGGCCCGTATAGTCAAAAAAATACAAAGAAAGTACCCTGTGAGTAAACTCATTTCCAAAACGATTTTTTAAATTATCTTTTCACCACTAAAACGCATGAGACTTGTAGTTTTTAAAAATGTTTTCATTTTTGATGAGACGCTGAATAAAAGAAGTTTAATCGCCGGCAAACGAAAACCCGCCATTTCCCGTAAACCCCGGACTCGGCCCGTATAGTCGAATGTATACAAAGAAAGTACCCAGGGAGTGAAATCATTTCCCGAACGATTTTTTAAATTATTTTTTTCACCACTAAAACGCATGAAACTTGTAGTTTTCAAAAATGTTTTCATTTTTGCTGAGACGCTTAATGAAAGAGGTTTAATCGCCGGCAAACGAAAACCCGCGATTTCCCGTAAATCCAGGGCTTGGCCCGTATAGTCGAATGTATACAAAGAAAGTACCCTGTGAGTAAAGTCATTTCCAGAACGATTTTTTAAATTATTTTTCCACCACTAAAACGCATAAGACTTGTAGTTTACAAAAAATTTTTCATTTTTGATAGGACGCTGAATAATAGAAGTTTAATCGCCGGCAAACGAAAACCCGCGATTTCCCGTAAATCCCGGGCTTGGCCCGTATAGTCAAAAAAATACAAAGAAAGTACCCAGGGAGTAAACTCATTTCCCGAACGATTTTTTAAATTATTTTTTCACCACTAAAAAGCATGAGACTTGTAATTTTCAAAAATGCTTTCATTTTTGATGAGACGCTGAATAAAAGAAGTTTAATCGCCGGCAAACGAAAACCCGCCATTTCCCGTAAACCCCGGACTCGGCCCGTATAGTCGAATGTATACAAAGAAAGTACCCAGGGAGTGAAATCATTTCCCGAACGATTTTTTAAATTATTTTTTTCACCACTAAAACGCATGAGACTTGTAGTTTTCAAAAATGTTTTCATTTTTGCTGAGACGCTTAATGAAAGAAGTTTAATCGCCGGCAAACGAAAACCCGTGATTTCCGAAAATCCCGGACTCGGCCCGTATAGTCAAAAGTATGCAAAGAAAGTACCTTGTGAGTAAACTCATTTCTAAAACGATTTTTTAAATTATCTTTTCACCACTAAAACGCATGAGACTTGTAATTTTCAAAAATGTTTTCATTTTTGATGAGACGCTGAATAAAAGAAGTTTAATCGCCGGCAAACAAAAACCCGCCATTTTCCGTAAACCCCGGACTCGGCCCGTATAGTTGAATGTATACAAGGAAAGTACCCAGGGAGTGAAATCATTTCCCGAACGATTTTTTAAATTATTTTTTTCACCACTAAAACGCATGAGACTTGTAGTTTTCAAAAATGTTTTCATTTTTGATGACACGCTTAATGAAAGTGGTTTAATCGCTGGCAAACGAAAACCCGCGATTTCCCGTAAATCCCGGGCTTGGCCCGTACAGTCGAATGTATACAAGGAAAGTACCCAGGGAGTAAACTCATTTCCCGAACGATTTTTTAAATTATTTTTTCACCACTAAAACGTATGAGACTTGTAGTTTTCAGAAATGTTTTCATTTTTGATGAGACGCTTAATGAGTGTGGTTTAATCGCCGGCAAACGAAAACCCGCGATTTTCCGTAAATCCCGGGCTTGGCCCGTATAGTCGAATGTATACAAAGAAAGTACCCTGTGAGTAAACTCATTTCCAAAACGATTTTTTAAATTATCTTTTCACCACTAAAACGCATGAGACTTGTAGTTTTTAAAAATGTTTTCATTTTTGATGAGACGCTGAATAAAAGAAGTTTAATCGCCGGCAAACGAAAACCCGCCATTTCCCGTAAACCCCGGACTCGGCCCGTATAGTCGAATGTATACAAAGAAAGTACCCAGGGAGTGGAATCATTTCCCGAGCGATTTTTTAAATTATTTTTTTCACCACTAAAACGCATGAAACTTGTAGTTTTCAAAAATGTTTTCATTTTTGCTGAGACACTTAATGAAAGAGGTTTAATCGCCGGCAAACGAAAACCCGCGATTTCCCGTAAATCCAGGGCTTGGCCCGTATAGTCGAATGTATACAAAGAAAGTACCCTGTGAGTAAAGTCATTTCCAGAACGATTTTTTAAATTATTTTTCCACCACTAAAACGCATAAGACTTGTAGTTTACAAAATTTTTTTCATTTTTGATAGGACGCTGAATAATAGAAGTTTAATCGCCGGCAAACGAAAACCCGCGATTTCCCGTAAATCCCGGACTCAGCCCGTATAGTCAAAAGTATACAAAGAAAGTACCCAGGGAGTTATCTCATTTCCCGAACGATTTTTTAAATTATTTTTTCACCACTAAAACGTATGAGACTTGTAGTTTTCAGAAATGTTTTCATTTTTGATGAAACGTTTAATGAATGTGGTTTAATCGCCGGCAAACGAAAACCCGCGATTTTCCGTAAATCCCGGGCTTGGCCCGTATAGTCGAATGTATACAAAGAAAGTACCCTGTGAGTAAACTCATTTCCAAAACGATTTTTTAAATTATCTTTTCACCACCAAAACGCATGAGACTTGTAGTTTTTAAAAATGTTTTCATTTTTCATGAGACGCTGAATAAAAGAAGTTTAATCGACGGCAAACGAAAACCCGCGATTTCCCGTAAATCCCGGGCTTGGCCCGTATAGTCAAAAAAATACAAAGAAAGTACCCTGTGAGTAAACTCATTTCCAAAACGATTTTTTAAATTATCTTTTCACCACTAAAACGCATGAGACTTGTAGTTTTTAAAAATGTTTTCATTTTTGATGAGACGCTGAATAAAAGAAGTTTAATCGCCGGCAAACGAAAACCCGCCATTTCCCGTAAACCCCGGACTCGGCCCGTATAGTCGAATGTATACAAAGAAAGTACCCAGGGAGTGAAATCATTTCCCGAACGATTTTTTAAATTATTTTTTTCACCACTAAAACGCATGAAACTTGTAGTTTTCAAAAATGTTTTCATTTTTGCTTAGACGCTTAATGAAAGAGGTTTAATCGCCGGCAAACGAAAACCCGCGATTTCCCGTAAATCCAGGGCTTGGCCCGTATAGTCGAATGTATACAAAGAAAGTACCCTGTGAGTAAAGTCATTTCCAGAACGATTTTTTAAATTATTTTTCCACCACTAAAACGCATAAGACTTGTAGTTTACAAAAAATTTTTCATTTTTGATAGGACGCTGAATAATAGAAGTTTAATCGCCGGCAAACGAAAACCCGCGATTTCCCGTAAATCCCGGGCTTGGCCCGTATAGTCAAAAAAATACAAAGAAAGTACCCAGGGAGTAAACTCATTTCCCGAACGATTTTTTAAATTATTTTTTCACCACTAAAAAGCATGAGACTTGTAATTTTCAAAAATGCTTTCATTTTTGATGAGACGCTGAATAAAAGAAGTTTAATCGCCGGCAAACGAAAACCCGCCATTTCCCGTAAACCCCGGACTCGGCCCGTATAGTCGAATGTATACAAAGAAAGTACCCAGGGAGTGAAATCATTTCCCGAACGATTTTTTAAATTATTTTTTTCACCACTAAAACGCATGAGACTTGTAGTTTTCAAAAATGTTTTCATTTTTGCTGAGACGCTTAATGAAAGAAGTTTAATCGCCGGCAAACGAAAACCCGTGATTTCCGAAAATCCCGGACTCGGCCCGTATAGTCAAAAGTATGCAAAGAAAGTACCCTGTGAGTAAACTCATTTCTAAAACGATTTTTTAAATTATCTTTTCACCACTAAAACGCATGAGACTTGTAATTTTCAAAAATGTTTTCATTTTTGATGAGACGCTGAATAAAAGAAGTTTAATCGCCGGCAAACAAAAACCCGCCATTTTCCGTAAACCCCGGACTCGGCCCGTATAGTTGAATGTATACAAGGAAAGTACCCAGGGAGTGAAATCATTTCCCGAACGATTTTTTAAATTATTTTTTTCACCACTAAAACGCATGAGACTTGTAGTTTTCAAAAATGTTTTCATTTTTGATGACACGCTTAATGAAAGTGGTTTAATCGCTGGCAAACGAAAACCCGCGATTTCCCGTAAATCCCGGGCTTGGCCCGTACAGTCGAATGTATACAAGGAAAGTACCCAGGGAGTAAACTCATTTCCCGAACGATTTTTTAAATTATTTTTTCACCACTAAAACGTATGAGACTTGTAGTTTTCAGAAATGTTTTCATTTTTGATGAGACGCTTAATGAGTGTGGTTTAATCGCCGGCAAACGAAAACCCGCGATTTTCCGTAAATCCCGGGCTTGGCCCGTATAGTCGAATGTATACAAAGAAAGTACCCTGTGAGTAAACTCATTTCCAAAACGATTTTTTAAATTATCTTTTCACCACTAAAAAGCATGAGACTTGTAGTTTTTAAAAATGTTTTCATTTTTGATGAGACGCTGAATAAAAGAAGTTTAATCGCCGGCAAACGAAAACCCGCCATTTCCCGTAAACCCCGGACTCGGCCCGTATAGTCGAATGTATACAAAGAAAGTACCCAGGGAGTGGAATCATTTCCCGAGCGATTTTTTAAATTATTTTTTTCACCACTAAAACGCATGAAACTTGTAGTTTTCAAAAATGTTTTCATTTTTGCTGAGACACTTAATGAAAGAGGTTTAATCGCCGGCAAACGAAAACCCGCGATTTCCCGTAAATCCAGGGCTTGGCCCGTATAGTCGAATGTATACAAAGAAAGTACCCTGTGAGTAAAGTCATTTCCAGAACGATTTTTTAAATTATTTTTCCACCACTAAAACGCATAAGACTTGTAGTTTACAAAATTTTTTTCATTTTTGATAGGACGCTGAATAATAGAAGTTTAATCGCCGGCAAACGAAAACCCGCGATTTCCCGTAAATCCCGGACTCAGCCCGTATAGTCAAAAGTATACAAAGAAAGTACCCAGGGAGTTATCTCATTTCCCGAACGATTTTTTAAATTATTTTTTCACCACTAAAACGTATGAGACTTGTAGTTTTCAGAAATGTTTTCATTTTTGATGAAACGTTTAATGAATGTGGTTTAATCGCCGGCAAACGAAAACCCGCGATTTTCCGTAAATCCCGGGCTTGGCCCGTATAGTCGAATGTATACAAAGAAAGTACCCTGTGAGTAAACTCATTTCCAAAACGATTTTTTAAATTATCTTTTCACCACCAAAACGCATGAGACTTGTAGTTTTTAAAAATGTTTTCATTTTTCATGAGACGCTGAATAAAAGAAGTTTAATCGACGGCAAACGAAAACCCGCGATTTCCCGTAAATCCCGGGCTTGGCCCGTATAGTCAAAAAAATACAAAGAAAGTACCCTGTGAGTAAACTCATTTCCAAAACGATTTTTTAAATTATCTTTTCACCACTAAAACGCATGAGACTTGTAGTTTTTAAAAATGTTTTCATTTTTGATGAGACGCTGAATAAAAGAAGTTTAATCGCCGGCAAACGAAAACCCGCCATTTCCCGTAAACCCCGGACTCGGCCCGTATAGTCGAATGTATACAAAGAAAGTACCCAGGGAGTGAAATCATTTCCCGAACGATTTTTTAAATTATTTTTTTCACCACTAAAACGCATGAAACTTGTAGTTTTCAAAAATGTTTTCATTTTTGCTGAGACGCTTAATGAAAGAGGTTTAATCGCCGGCAAACGAAAACCCGCGATTTCCCGTAAATCCAGGGCTTGGCCCGTATAGTCGAATGTATACAAAGAAAGTACCCTGTGAGTAAAGTCATTTCCAGAACGATTTTTTAAATTATTTTTCCACCACTAAAACGCATAAGACTTGTAGTTTACAAAAAATTTTTCATTTTTGATAGGACGCTGAATAATAGAAGTTTAATCGCCGGCAAACGAAAACCCGCGATTTCCCGTAAATCCCGGGCTTGGCCCGTATAGTCAAAAAAATACAAAGAAAGTACCCAGGGAGTAAACTCATTTCCCGAACGATTTTTTAAATTATTTTTTCACCACTAAAAAGCATGAGACTTTTGGTTTTCAAAAGTGTTTTCATTTTTGTTGAGACGCTGAATAAAAGAAGTTTAATCGCCGGCAAACGAAAACCCGCGATTTCCCGTAAATCCCGGGCTTGGCCCGTATAGTCGAATGTATACAAAGAAAGTACCCTGTGAGTAAACTCATTTCTAAAACGATTTTTTAAATTATCTTTTCACCACTAAAACGCATGAGACTTGTAATTTTCAAAAATGCTTTTATTTTTGATGAGACGCTGAATAAAAGAAGTTTAATCGCCGGCAAACGAAAACCCGCCATTTCCCGTAAACCCCGGACTCGGCCCGTATAGTCGAATGTATACAAAGAAAGTACCCAGGGAGTGAAATCATTTCCCGAACGATTTTTTAAATTATTTTTTTCACCACTAAAACGCATGAGACTTGTAGTTTTCAAAAATGTTTTCATTTTTGCTGAGACGCTTAATGAAAGAAGTTTAATCGCCGGCAAACGAAAACCCGTGATTTCCGAAAATCCCGGACTCGGCCCGTATAGTCAAAAGTATGCAAAGAAAGTACCCTGTGAGTAAACTCATTTCTAAAACGATTTTTTAAATTATCTTTTCACCACTAAAACGCATGAGACTTGTAATTTTCAAAAATGTTTTCATTTTTGATGAGACGCTGAATAAAAGAAGTTTAATCGCCGGCAAACAAAAACCCGCCATTTCCCGTAAACCCCGGACTCGGCCCGTATAGTCGAATGTATACAAGGAAAGTACCCAGGGAGTGAAATCATTTCCCGAACGATTTTTTAAATTATTTTTTTCACCACTAAAACGCATGAGACTTGTAGTTTTCAAAAATGTTTTCATTTTTGATGACACGCTTAATGAAAGTGGTTTAATCGCTGGCAAACGAAAACCCGCGATTTCCCGTAAATCCCGGGCTTGGCCCGTACAGTCGAATGTATACAAGGAAAGTACCCAGGGAGTGAAATCATTTCCCGAACGATTTTTTAAATTATTTTTTTCACCACTAAAACGCATGAGACTTGTAGTTTTCAAAAATGTTTTCATTTTTGATGACACGCTTAATGAAAGTGGTTTAATCGCCGGCAAACGAAAACCCGTGATTTCCCGTAAATCCCGGACTCGGCCCGTATAGTCAAAAGTATGCAAAGAAAGTACCCATGGAGTAAACTTATTTCCCAAACGATTTTTTAAATTATTATTTCACCACTAAAGCCCATGAGACTTGTAGTTTTGAAAAATGTTTTCATTTTTGATGACACGCTTAATGAAAGTGGTTTAATCGCTGGCAAACGAAAACCCGCGATTTCCCGTAAATCCCGGGCTTGGCCCGTACAGTCGAATGTATACAAAGAAAGTACCCTGTGAGTAAACTCATTTCTAAAACGATTTTTTAAATTATCTTTTCACCACTAAAACGCATGAGACTTGTAATTTTCAAAAATGTTTTCATTTTTGATGAGACGCTGAATAAAAGAAGTTTAATAGCCGGCAAACGAAAACCCGCCATTTCCCGTAAACCCCGGACTCGGCCCGTATAGTCGAATGTATACAAAGAAAGTACCCAGGGAGTGAAATCATTTCCCGAACGATTTTTTAAATTATTTTTTTCACCACTAAAACGCATGAGACTTGTAGTTTTCAAAAATGTTTTAAATTTTGCTGAGACGCTTAATGAAAGAAGTTTAATTGCCGGCAAACGAAAACCCGTGATTTCCCGTAAATCCCGGACTCGGCCCGTATAGTCAAAAGTATGCAAAGAAAGTACCCAGGGAGTAAACTCATTTCCCAAACGATTTTTTAAATTATTATTTCACCACTAAAGCCCATGAGACTTGTAGTTTTGAAAAATGTTTTCATTTTTGATGACACGCTTAATGAAAGTGGTTTAATCGCTGGCAAACGAAAACCCGCGATTTCCCGTAAATCCTGGGCTTGGCCCGTACAGTCGAATGTATACAAAGAACGTACCCTGTGAGTAAACTCATTTCTAAAACGATTTTTTAAATTATCTTTTCACCACTAAAACCCATGAGACTTGTAATTTTCAAAAATGTTTTCATTTTTGATGAGACGCTGAATAAAAGAAGTTTAATCGCCGGCAAACGAAAACCCGCCATTTCCCGTAAACCCCGGACTCGGCCCGTATAGTCGAATGTATACAAAGAATGTACCCAGGGAGTGAAATCATTTCCCGAACGATTTTTCAAATTATTTTTTTCACCACTAAAACGCATGAGACTTGTAGTTTTCAAAAATGTTTTCATTTTTGCTGAGACGCTTAATGAAAGAGGTTTAATCGCCGGCAAACGAAAACCCGCGATTTCCCGTAAATCCCGGGCTTGGCCCGTATAGTCGAATGTATACAAAGAAAGTACTCTGTGAGTAAAGTCATTTCCAGAACGATTTTTTAAATTATTTTTCCACCACTAAAACGCATAAGACTTGTAGTTTACAAAAATTTTTTTATTTTTGATGAGACGCTGAATAAAAGAATTTTAATCGCCGGCAAACGAAAACCCGCGATTTCCCGTAAATCCCGGGCTTGGCCCGTATAGTCAAAAAAATACAAAGAAAGTACCCAGGGAGTAAACTCATTTCCCGAACGATTTTTTAAATTATTTTGTCACCACTAAAACGCATGAGACTTGTGGTTTTCAAAAGTGTTTTCATTTTTGTTGAGACGCTGAATAAAAGAAGTTTAATCGCCGGCAAACGAAAACCCGCGATTTCCCGTAAATCCGGGGCTTGGCCCGTATAGTCGAATGTATACAAAGAAAGTACCCTGTGAGTAAACTCATTTCTAAAACGATTTTTTAAATTATCTTTTCACCACTAAAACGCACGAGACTTGTAATTTTCAAAAATGTTTTCATTTTTGATGAGACGCTGAATAAAAGAAGTTTAATCGCCGGCAAACGAAAACCCGCCATTTCCCGTAAACCCCGGACTCGGCCCGTATAGTCGAAGGTATACAAAGAAAGTACCCAGGGAGTGAAATCATTTCCCGAACGATTTTTTAAATTATTTTTTTCACCACAAAATCGCATGAGACTTGTAGTTTTCAAAAATGTTTTCATTTTTGCTGAGACGCTTAATGAAAGAAGTTTAATCGCCGGCAAACGAAAACCCGTGATTTCCCGTAAATCCCGGACTCGGCCCGTATAGTCAAAAGTATGCAAAGAAAGTACCCATTGAGTAAACTCATTTCCCAAACGATTTTTTAAATTATTATTTCACCACTAAAGCCCATGAGACTTGTAGTTTTTAAAAATGTTTTCATTTTTGATGACACGCTTAGTGAAAGTGGTTTAATCGCTGGCAAACGAAAACCCGCGATTTCCCGTAAATCCCGGGCTTGGCCCGTATAGTCGAATGTATACAAAGAAAGTACCCTGTGAGTAAACTCATTTCCCGAACGATTTTTTAAATTATTTTGTCACCACTAAAACGCATGAGACTTGTGGTTTTTAAAAGTGTTTTCATTTTTGTTGAGACGCTAAATAAAAGAAGTTTAATCGCCGGCAAACGAAAACCCGCGATTTCCCATAAATCCCGGGCTTGGCCCGTATAGTCGAATGTATACAAAGAAAGTACCCTGTGAGTAAACTCATTTCTAAAACGATTTTTTAAATTATCTTTTCACCACTAAAACACATGAGACTTGTAATTTTCAAAAATGTTTTCATTTTTGATGAGACGCTGAATAAAAGAAGTTTAATCGCCGGCAAACGAAAACCCGCCATTTCCCGTAAATCCGGGGCTTGGCCCGTATAGTCGAATGTTTACAAAGAAAGTACCCTGTGAGTAAACTCATTTCCAAAACGATTTTTTAAATTATCTTTTCACCACTAAAACGCATGAGACTTGTAGTTTTTAAAAATGTTTTCATTTTTGATGAGACGCTGAATAAAAGAAGTTTAATCGACGGCAAACGAAAACCCGCCATTTCCCGTAAACCCCGGACTCGGCCCGTATAGTCGAATGTATACAAAGAAAGTACCCAGTGAGTGAAATCATTTCCCGAACGATTTTTTAAATTATTTTTTTCACCACAAAATCGCATGAGACTTGTAGTTTTCAAAAATGTTTTCATTTTTGCTGAGACGCTTAATGAAAGAGGTTTAATCGCCAGCAAACGAAAACCCGCGATTTCCCGTAAATCCCGGGTTTGGCCCGTATAGTCGAATGTATACAAAGAAAGTACCCTGTGAGTAAACTCATTTCTAAAACGATTTTTTAAATTATCTTTTTACCATTAAAACGCATGAGACTTGTAATTTTCAAATATGTTTTCATTTTTGATGAGACGCTGAATAAAAGAAGTTTAATCGCCGGCAAACGAAAACCCGCCATTTCCCGTAAACACCGGACTCGGCCTGTATAGTCGAATGTATACAAAGAAAGTGCCCAGGGAGTGAAATCATTTCCCGAACGATTTTTTAAATTATTTTTTTCACCACTAAAACGCATGAGACTTGTACTTTTCAAAAATGTTTTCATTTTTGCTGAGACGCTTAATGAAAGAGGTTTAATCGCCAGCAAACAAAAACCCGCGATTTCCCGTAAATCCCGGGCTTGGCCCGTATAGTCGAATGTATACACAGAAAGTACCCTGTGAGTAAAGTCATTTCCAGAACGATTTTTTAAATTATTTTTCCACCACTAAAACGCATAAGACTTGTAGTTTACAAAAATTTTTTCATTTTTGATGAGACGCTGAATAAAAGAAGTTTAATCGCCGGCAAACGAAAACCCGCAATTTCCCGTAAATCCCGGGCTTGGCCCGTATAGTCAAAAAAATACAAAGAAAGTACCCAGAGAGTAAACTCATTTCCCGAATGATTTTTTAAATTATTTTGTCACCACTAAAACGCATGAGACTTGTGGTTTTTAAAAGTGTTTTCATTTTTGATGAGACGCTGAATAAAAGAAGTTTAATCGCCGGCAAACGCAAACCTGCGATTTCCCGTAAATCCCGGGCTTGGCCGTATAGTCGAATGTATACAAAAAAAGTACCCAGGGAGTAAACTCATTTACCGAACGATTTTTTTAAATTATTTTTTCACCACTAAAACGCATGAGACTTGTAGTTTACAAAAATCTTTTCATTTTTGATGAGACGCTGAATAAAAGAAGTTTAATCGCCGGCAAACGAAAACCCGCGATTTCCCGTAAATCCCGGGCTTGGCCCGTATAGTCAAAAAATACAAAGAAAGTACCCAGTGAGTGAAATCATTTCCCGAAAGATTTTTTAAATTATTTTTTTCACCACAAAATCGCATGAGACTTGTAGTTTTCAAAAATGTTTTCATTTTTGCTGAGACGCTTAATGAAAGAAGTTTAATCGCCGGCAAACGAAAACCCGTGATTTCCCGTAAATCCCGGACTCGGCCCGTATAGTCAAAAGTATGCAAAGAAAGTACCCAGGGAGTAAACTCATTTCCCAAACGATTTTTTAAATTATTATTTCACCACTAAAGCCCATGAGACTTGTAGTTTTTAAAAATGTTTTCATTTTTGATGACACGCTTAGTGAAAGTGGTTTAATCGCTGGCAAACGAAAACCCGCGATTTCCCGTAAATCCCGGGCTTGGCCCGTAAAGTCGAATGTATACAAAGAAAGTACCCTGTGAGTAAACTCATTTCCCGAACGATTTTTTAAATTATTTTGTCACCACTAAAACGCATGAGACTTGTAGTTTTCAAAAATGTTTTCATTTTTGCTGAGACGCTGAATAAAAGAAGTTTAATCGCCGGCAAACGAAAACCCGCGATTTCCCGTAAATCCCGGGCTTGGCCCGTATAGTCAAAAAAATACAAAGAAAGTACCCAGGGAGTAAACTCATTTTCCGAACGATTCTTTAAATTATTTTGTCACCACTAAAACGCATGAGACTTGTGGTTTTCAAAAGTGTTTTAATTTTTGTTGAGACGCTGAATAAAAGAAGTTTAATAGCCGGCAAACGAAAACCCGCGATTTCCCGTAAATCCCGGGCTTGGCCCGTATAGTCGAATGTATACAAAGAAAGTACCCTGTGAGTAAACTCATTTCTAAAACGATTTTTTAAATTATCTTTTTACCACTAAAACGCATGAGACTTGTAATTTTCAAAAATGTTTTCATTTTTGATGAGACGCTGAATAAAAGAAGTTTAATCGCCGGCAAACGAAAACCCGCCATTTCCCGTAAACACCGGACTCGGCCGTATAGTCGAATGTATACATAAAAAGTACCCAGGGAGTAAACTCATTTACCGAACGATTTTTTTAAATTATTTTTTCACCACTAAAACGCATGAGACTTGTAGTTTACAAAAATCTTTTCATTTTTGATGAGACGCTGAATAAAAGAAGTTTAATCGCCGGCAAACGAAAACCCGCGATTTTCCGTAAATCCCGGGCTTGGCCCGTATAGTCAAAAAATACAAAGAAAGTACCCAGTGAGTGAAATCATTTCCCGAACGATTTTTTAAATTATTTTTTTCACCACAAAATCGCATGAGACTTCTAGTTTTCAAAAATGTTTTCATTTTTGCTGAGACGCTTAATGAAAGAAGTTTAATCGCCGGCAAACGAAAACCCGTGATTTCCCGTAAATCCCGGACTCGGCCTGTATAGTCAAAAGTATGCAAAGAAAGTACCCAGGGAGTAAACTCATTTCCCAAACGATTTTTTAAATTATTATTACACCGCTAAAGCCCATGAGACTTGTAGTTTTCAAAAATGTTTTCATTTTTGCTGAGACGCTTAATGAAAGAGGTTTAATCGCCAGCAAACGAAAACCCGCGATTTCCCGTAAATCCCGGGCTTGGCCCGTATAGTCGAATGTATACAAAGAAAGTACCCTGTGAGTAAAGTCATTTCCAGAACGATTTTTTAAATTATTTTTCCACCACTAAAACGCAAAAGACTTGTAGTTTACAAAAATCTTTTCATTTTTGATGAGACGCTGAATAAAAGAAGTTTAATCGCCGGCAAACGAAAACCCGCGATTTCCCGTAAATCCCGGGCTTGGCCCGTATAGTCAAAAAAATACAAAGAAAGTACCCAGGGAGTAAACTCATTTTCCGAACGATTCTTTAAATTATTTTGTCACCACTAAAACGCATGAGACTTGTGGTTTTCAAAAGTGTTTTCATTTTTGTTGAGACGCTGAATAAAAGAAGTTTAATCGCCGGCAAACGAAAACCCGCGATTTCCCGTAAATCCCGGGCTTGGCCCGTATAGTCGAATGTATACAAAGAAAGTATCCTGTGAGTAAACTCATTTCTAAAACGATTTTTTAAATTATCTTTTTACCACTAAAACGCATGAGACTTGTAATTTTCAAAAATGTTTTCATTTTTGATGAGACGCTGAATAAAAGAAGTTTAATCGCCGGCAAACGAAAACCCGCCATTTCAGGGTTAACGATTAAACCTCTTTCATTAAGCGTCTCAGCAAAAATGAAAACATTTTTGAAAACTACAAGTCTCATGCGTTTTAGTGGTGAAAAAAATAATTTAAAAAATCGTTCGGGAAATGATTTCACTCCCTGGGCACTTTCTTCGTATACATTTGACTATACGTTTAATCTCCAGCAAACAAAATCCCGCGATTTCCCGTAAATCCCGGGCTTGGCCCGTATAGTCGAATGTATACAAAGAAAGTATCCTGTGAGTAAACTCATTTCTAAAACGATTTTTTAAATTATCTTTTTACCACTAAAACGCATGAGACTTGTAATTTTCAAAAATGTTTTCATTTTTGATGAGACGCTGAATAAAAGAAGTTTAATCGCCGGCAAACGAAAACCCGCCATTTCAGGGTTAACGATTAAACCTCTTTCATTAAGCGTCTCAGCAAAAATGAAAACATTTTTGAAAACTACAAGTCTCATGCGTTTTAGTGGTGAAAAAAATAATTTAAAAAATCGTTCGGGAAATGATTTCACTCCCTGGGCACTTTCTTTGTATACATTCGACTATACGTTTAATCTCCAGCAAACAAAAACCCGCAATTTCCCGTAAATCCCGGGCTTGGCCCGTATAGTCGAATGTATACAAAGAAAGTACCCTGTGAGTAAAGTCATTTCCAGAACGATTTTTTAAATTATTTTTCCACCACTAAAACGCATAAGACTTGTAGTTTACAAAAAATTTTTCATTTTTGATGAGACGCTGAATAAAAGAAGTTTAATCGCCGGCAAACGAAAACCCGCAATTTCCCGTAAATCCCGGGCTTGGCCCGTATAGTCAAAAAAATACAAAGAAAGTACCCAGAGAGTAAACTCATTTCCCGAATGATTTTTTAAATTATTTTGTCACCACTAAAACGCATGAGACTTGTGGTTTTTAAAAGTGTTTTCATTTTTGATGAGACGCTGAATAAAAGAAGTTTAATCGCCGGCAAACGCAAACCTGCGATTTCCCGTAAATCCCGGGCTTGGCCGTATAGTCGAATGTATACAAAAAAAGTACCCAGGGAGTAAACTCATTTACCGAACGATTTTTTTAAATTATTTTTTCAACACTAAAACGCATAAGACTTGTAGTTTACAAAAAATTTTTCATTTTTGATGAGACGCTGAATAAAAGAAGTTTAATCGCCGGCAAACGAAAACCCGCAATTTCCCGTAAATCCCGGGCTTGGCCCGTATAGTCAAAAAAATACAAAGAAAGTACCCAGAGAGTAAACTCATTTCCCGAATGATTTTTTAAATTATTTTGTCACCACTAAAACGCATGAGACTTGTGGTTTTTAAAAGTGTTTTCATTTTTGATGAGACGCTGAATAAAAGAAGTTTAATCGCCGGCAAACGCAAACCTGCGATTTCCCGTAAATCCCGGGCTTGGCCGTATAGTCGAATGTATACAAAAAAAGTACCCAGGGAGTAAACTCATTTACCGAACGATTTTTTAAAATTATTTTTTCAACACTAAAACGCATGAGACTTGTAGTTTACAAAAATCTTTTCATTTTTGATGAGACGCTGAATAAAAGAAGTTTAATCGCCGGCAAACGAAAACCCGCGATTTCCCGTAAATCCCGGGCTTGGCCCGTATAGTCAAAAAATACAAAGAAAGTACCGAGTGAGTGAAATCATTTCCCGAACGATTTTTTAAATTATTTTTTTCACCACAAAATCGCATGAGACTTGTAGTTTTCAAAAATGTTTTCATTTTTGCTGAGACGCTTAATGAAAGAAGTTTAATCGCCGGCAAACGAAAACCCGTGATTTCCCGTAAATCCCGGACTCGGCCCGTATAGTCAAAAGTATGCAAAGAAAGTACCCAGGGAGTAAACTCATTTCCCAAACGATTTTTTAAATTATTATTACACCACTAAAGCCCATGAGACTTGTAGTTTTCAAAAATGTTTTCATTTTTGCTGAGACGCTTAATGAAAGAGGTTTAATCGCCAGCAAACGAAAACCCGCGATTTCCCGTAAATCCCAGGCTTGGCCCGTATAGTCGAATGTATACAAAGAAAGTACCCTGTGAGTAAAGTCATTTCCAGAAAGATTTTTTAAATTATTTTTCCACCACTAAAACGCATAAGACTTGTAGTTTACAAAAATCTTTTCATTTTTGATGAGACGCTGAATAAAAGAATTTTAATCGCCGGCAAACGAAAACCCGCGATTTCCCGTAAATCCCGGGCTTGGCCCGTATAGTCAAAAAAATACAAAGAAAGTACCCAGGGAGTAAACTCATTTTCCGAACGATTCTTTCAATTATTTTGTCACCACTAAAACGCATGAGACTTGTGGTTTTCAAAAGTGTTTTCATTTTTGTTGAGACGCTGAATAAAAGAAGTTTAATCGCCGGCAAACGAAAACCCGCGATTTCCCGTAAATCCCGGGCTTGGCCCGTATAGTCGAATGTATACAAAGAAAGTACCCTGTGAGTAAACTCATTTCTAAAACGATTTTTTAAATTATCTTTTTACCACTAAAACGCATGAGACTTTTAATTTTCAAAAATGTTTTCATTTTTGATGAGACGCTGAATAAAAGAAGTTTAATCGCCGGCAAACGAAAACCCGTGATTTCCCGTAAATCCCGGACTCGGCCCGTATAGTCAAAAGTATGCAAAGAAAGTACCCAGGGAGTAAACTCATTTCCCAAACGATTTTTTAAATTATTATTACACCACTAAAGCCCATGAGACTTGTAGTTTTCAAAAATGTTTTCATTTTTGCTGAGACGCTTAATGAAAGAGGTTTAATCGCCGGCAAACGAAAACCCGCGATTTCCCGTAAATCCCGGGCTTGGCCCGTAGAGTCGAATGTATACAAAGAAAGTACCCTGTGAGTAAAGTCATTTCCAGAACGATTTTTTAAATTATTTTTCCACCACTAAAACGCATAAGACTTGTAGTTTACAAAAATCTTTTCATTTTTGATGAGACGCTGAATAAAAGAAGTTTAATCGCCGGCAAACGAAAACCCGTGATTTCCCGTAAATCCCGGGCTTGGCCCGTATAGTCAAAAAAATACAAAGAAAGTACCCAGGGAGTAAACTCATTTTCCGAACGATTCTTTAAATTATTTTATCACCACTAAAACCCATGAGACTTGTGGTTTTCAAAATTGTTTTAATTTTTGTTGAGACGCTGAATAAAAGAAGTTTAATCGCCGGCAAACGAAAACCCGCGATTTCCCGTAAATCCCGGGCTTGGCCCGTATAGTCGAATGTATACAAAGAAAGTACCCTGTGAGTAAACTCATTTCTAAAACGATTTTTTAAATTATCTTTTTACCACTAAAACGCATGAGACTTGTAATTTTCAAAAATGTTTTCATTTTTGATGAGACGCTGAATAAAAGAAGTTTAATCGCCGGCAAACGAAAACCCGCCATTTCCCGTAAACACCGGACTCGGCCTGTATAGTCGAATGTATACAAAGAAAGTGCCCAGGGAGTGAAATCATTTCCCGAACGATTTTTTAAATTATTTTTTTCACCACTAAAACGCATGAGACTTGTAGTTTTCAAAAATGTTTTCATTTTTGCTGAGACGCTTAATGAAAGAGGTTTAATCGCCAGCAAACAAAAACCCGCGATTTCCCGTAAATCCCGGGCTTGGCCCGTATAGTCAAAAAAATACAAAGAAAGTACCCAGAGAGTAAACTCATTTCCCGAATGATTTTTTAAATTATTTTGTCACCACTAAAACGCATGAGACTTGTGGTTTTTAAAAGTGTTTTCATTTTTGATGAGACGCTGAATAAAAGAAGTTTAATCGCCGGCAAACGCAAACCTGCGATTTCCCGTAAATCCCGGGCTTGGCCGTATAGTCGAATGTATACAAAAAAAGTACCCAGGGAGTAAACTCATTTACCGAACGATTTTTTTAAATTATTTTTTCACCACTAAAACGCATGAGACTTGTAGTTTACAAAAATATTTTCATTTTTGATGAGACGCTAAATAAAAGAAGTTTAATCGCCGGCAAACGAAAACCCGCGATTTCCCGTAAATCCCGGGCTTGGCCCTTATAGTCAAAAAATACAAAGAAAGTACCCAGGGAGTAAACTCATTTTCCGAACGATTCTTTAAATTATTTTGTCACCACTAAAACGCATGAGACTTGTGGTTTTCAAAAGTGTTTTCATTTTTGATGAGACGCTGAATAAAAGAAGTTTAATCGCCGGCAAACGAAATCCCGCGATTTCCCGTAAATCCCGGGCTTGGCCCGTATAGTCAAAAAAATACAAAGAAAGTACCCAGGGAGTAAACTCATTTACCGAACGATTTTTTAATTTATTTTGTCACCACTAAAACGCATGAGACTTGTGGTTTTCAAAAGTGTTTTCATTTTTGTTGAGACGCTGAATGAAAGAAGTTTAATCGCCGGCAAACGAAAACCCGCCATTTCCCGTAAATCCCGGTCTTGGCCCGTATTGTCGAATGTATACAAAGAAAGTACCCTGTGAGTAAACTCATTTCTAAAACGATTTTTTAAATTATCTTTTTACCACTAAAACGCATGAGACTTGTAATTATCAAAAATGTTTTCATTTTTGATGAGACGCTGAATAAAAGAAATTTAATCGCCGGCAAACGAAAACCCGCGATTTCCCGTAAACCCTGGACTCGGCCCGTATAGTCGAATGTATACAAAGAAAGTACCCAGGGAGTAAACTCATTTCCCAAACGATTTTTTAAATTTTTATTTCACCACTAAAGCCCATGAGACTTGTAGTTTTGAAAAATGTTTTCATTTTTGATGACACGCTTAATGAAAGTGGTTTAATCGCTGGCAAACGAAAACCCGCGATTTCACGTAAATCCCGGGCTTGGCCCGTATAGTCAAAAAAATACAAAGAAAGTACCCAGGGAGTAAACTCATTTACCGAACGATTTTTTAATTTATTTTGTCACCACTAAAACGCATGAGACTTGTGGTTTTCAAAAGTGTTTTCATTTTTGTTGAGACGCTGAATAAAAGAAGTTTAATCGCCGGCAAACGAAAACCCGCCATTTCCCGTAAATCCCGGGCTTGGCCCGTATTGTCGAATATATACAAAGAAAGTACCCTGTGAGTAAACTCATTTCTAAAACGATTTTTTAAATTATCTTTTTACCACTAAAACGCATGAGACTTGTAATTTTCAAAAATGTTTTCATTTTTGATGAGACGCTGAATAAAAGAAATTTAATCGCCGGCAAACAAAAACCCGCGATTTCCCGTAAACCCCGGACTCGGCCCGTATAGTCGAATGTATACAAAGAAAGTACCCAGGGAGTAAACTCATTTTCCGAACGATTCTTTAAATTATTTTGTCACCACTAAAACGCATGAGACTTGTGGTTTTCAAAAGTGTTTTCATTTTTGTTGAGACGCTGAATAAAAGAAGTTTAATCGCCGGCAAACGAAAACCTGCGATTTCCCGTAAATCCCGGGCTTGGTCCGTATTGTCGAATGTATGCAAAGAAAGTACCCAGGGAGTAAACTCATTTCCCAAACGATTTTTTAAATTATTATTTCACCACTAAAGCCCATGAGACTTGTAGTTTTGAAAAATGTTTTCATTTTTGATGACACGCTTAATGAAAGTGGTTTAATCGCTGGCAAACGAAAACCCGCGATTTCACGTAAATCCCGGGCTTGGCCCGTACAGTCGAATGTATACAAAGAAAGTACCCTGTGAGTAAACTCATTTCTAAAACGATTTTTTAAATTATCTTTTTACCACTAAAACACATGAGACTTGTAATTTTCAAAAATGTTTTCATTTTTGATGAGACGCTGAATAAAAGAAGTTTAATCGCCGGCAAACGAAAACCCGCCATTTCCCGTAAACACCGGACTCGGCCTGTATAGTCGAATGTATACAAAGAAAGTGCCCAGGGAGTGAAATCATTTCCCGAACGATTTTTTAAATTATTTTTTTCACCACTAAAACGCATGAGACTTGTAGTTTTCAAAAATGTTTTCATTTTTGCTGAGACGCTTAATGAAAGAGGTTTAATCGCCAGCAAACAAAAACCCGCGATTTCCCGTAAATCCCGGGCTTGGCCCGTATAGTCAAAAAAATACAAAGAAAGTACCCAGAGAGTAAACTCATTTCCCGAATGATTTTTTAAATTATTTTGTCACCACTAAAACGCATGAGACTTGTGGTTTTTAAAAGTGTTTTCATTTTTGATGAGACGCTGAATAAAAGAAGTTTAATCGCCGGCAAACGCAAACCTGCGATTTCCCGTAAATCCCGGGCTTGGCCGTATAGTCGAATGTATACAAAAAAAGTACCCAGGGAGTAAACTCATTTACCGAACGATTTTTTTAAATTATTTTTTCACCACTAAAACGCATGAGACTTGTAGTTTACAAAAATATTTTCATTTTTGATGAGACGCTAAATAAAAGAAGTTTAATCGCCGGCAAACGAAAACCCGCGATTTCCCGTAAATCCCGGGCTTGGCCCGTATAGTCAAAAAATACAAAGAAAGTACCCAGGGAGTAAACTCATTTTCCGAACGATTCTTTAAATTATTTTGTCACCACTAAAACGCATGAGACTTGTGGTTTTCAAAAGTGTTTTCATTTTTGATGAGACGCTGAATAAAAGAAGTTTAATCGCCGGCAAACGAAATCCCGCGATTTCCCGTAAATCCCGGGCTTGGCCCGTATAGTCAAAAAAATACAAAGAAAGTACCCAGGGAGTAAACTCATTTTCCGAACGATTTTTTAATTTATTTTGTCACCACTAAAACGCATGAGACTTGTGGTTTTCAAAAGTGTTTTCATTTTTGTTGAGACGCTGAATGAAAGAAGTTTAATCGCCGGCAAACGAAAACCCGCCATTTCCCGTAAATCCCGGGCTTGGCCCGTATTGTCGAATGTATACAAAGAAAGTACCCTGTGAGTAAACTCATTTCTAAAACGATTTTTTAAATTATCTTTTTACCACTAAAACGCATGAGACTTGTAATTTTCAAAAATGTTTTCATTTTTGATGAGACGCTGAATAAAAGAAATTTAATCGCCGGCAAACGAAAACCCGCGATTTCCCGTAAACCCCGGACTCGGCCCGTATAGTCGAATGTATACAAAGAAAGTACCCAGGGAGTAAACTTATTTTCCGAACGATTCTTTAAATTATTTTGTCACCACTAAAACGCATGAGACTTGTGGTTTTCAAAAGTGTTTTCATTTTTGTTGAGACGCTGAATAAAAGAAGTTTAATCGCCGGCAAACGAAAACCCGCGATTTCCCGTAAATCCCGGGCTTGGCCCGTATTGTCGAATGTATGCAAAGAAAGTACCCAGGGAGTAAACTCATTTCCCAAACGATTTTTTAAATTATTATTTCACCACTAAAGCCCATGAGACTTGTAGTTTTGAAAAATGTTTTCATTTTTGATGACACGCTTAATGAAAGTGGTTTAATCGCTGGCAAACGAAAACCCGCGATTTCACGTAAATCCCGGGCTTGGCCCGTATAGTCAAAAAAATACAAAGAAAGTACCCAGGGAGTAAACTCATTTACCGAACGATTTTTTAATTTATTTTGTCACCACTAAAACGCATGAGACTTGTGGTTTTCAAAAGTGTTTTCATTTTTGTTGAGACGCTGAATAAAAGAAGTTTAATCGCCGGCAAACGAAAACCCGCCATTTCCCGTAAATCCCGGGCTTGGCCCGTATTGTCGAATGTATACAAAGAAAGTACCCTGTGAGTAAACTCATTTCTGAAACGATTTTTTAAATTATCTTTTTACCACTAAGACGCATGAGACTTGTAATTTTCAAAAATGTTTTCATTTTTGATGAGACGCTGAATAAAAGAAATTTAATCGCCGGCAAACAAAAACCCGCGATTTCCCGTAAACCCCGGACTCGGCCCGTATAGTCGAATGTTTACAAAGAAAGTACCCAGGGAGTAAACTCATTTTCCGAACGATTCTTTAAATTATTTTGTCACCACTAAAACGCATGAGACTTGTGGTTTTCAAAAGTGTTTTCATTTTTGTTGAGACGCTGAATAAAAGAAGTTTAATCGCCGGCAAACGAAAACCCGCGATTTCCCGTAAATCCCGGGCTTGGCCCGTATTGTCGAATGTATGCAAAGAAAGTACCCAGGGAGTAAACTCATTTCCCAAACGGTTTTTTAAATTATTATTTCACCACTAAAACGCATGAGACTTGTAATTTTCAAAAATGTTTTCATTTTTGATGAGACGCTGAATAAAAGAAGTTTAATCGCCGGCAAACGAAAACCCGCCATTTCCCGTAAACACCGGACTCGGCCTGTATAGTCGAATGTATACAAAGAAAGTGCCCAGGGAGTGAAATCATTTCCCGAACGATTTTTTAAATTATTTTTTTCACCACTAAAACGCATGACACTTGTAGTTTTCAAAAATGTTTTCATTTTTGCTGAGACGCTTAATGAAAGAGGTTTAATCGCCAGCAAACAAAAACCCGCGATTTCCCGTAAATCCCGGGCTTGGCCCGTATAGTCAAAAAAATACAAAGAAAGTACCCAGAGAGTAAACTCATTTCCCGAATGATTTTTTAAATTATTTTGTCACCACTAAAACGCATGAGACTTGTGGTTTTTAAAAGTGTTTTCATTTTTGATGAGACGCTGAATAAAAGAAGTTTAATCGCCGGCAAACGCAAACCTGCGATTTCCCGTAAATCCCGGGCTTGGCCGTATAGTCGAATGTATACAAAAAAAGTACCCAGGGAGTAAACTCATTTACCGAACGATTTTTTTAAATTATTTTTTCACCACTAAAACGCATGAGACTTGTAGTTTACAAAAATATTTTCATTTTTGATGAGACGCTAAATAAAAGAAGTTTAATCGCCGGCAAACGAAAACCCGCGATTTCCCGTAAATCCCGGGCTTGGCCCGTATAGTCAAAAAATACAAAGAAAGTACCCAGGGAGTAAACTCATTTTCCGAACGATTCTTTAAATTATTTTGTCACCACTAAAACGCATGAGACTTGTGGTTTTCAAAAGTGTTTTCATTTTTGATGAGACGCTGAATAAAAGAAGTTTAATCGCCGGCAAACGAAATCCCGCGATTTCCCGTAAACCCCGGACTCGGCCCGTATAGTCGAATGTATACAAAGAAAGTACCCAGGGAGTAAACTTATTTTCCGAACGATTCTTTAAATTATTTTGTCACCACTAAAACGCATGAGACTTGTGGTTTTCAAAAGTGTTTTCATTTTTGTTGAGACGCTGAATAAAAGAAGTTTAATCGCCGGCAAACGAAAACCCGCGATTTCCCGTAAATCCCGGGCTTGGCCCGTATTGTCGAATGTATGCAAAGAAAGTACCCAGGGAGTAAACTCATTTCCCAAACGATTTTTTAAATTATTATTTCACCACTAAAGCCCATGAGACTTGTAGTTTTGAAAAATGTTTTCATTTTTGATGACACGCTTAATGAAAGTGGTTTAATCGCTGGCAAACGAAAACCCGCGATTTCACGTAAATCCCGGGCTTGGCCCGTATAGTCAAAAAAATACAAAGAAAGTACCCAGGGAGTAAACTCATTTACCGAACGATTTTTTAATTTATTTTGTCACCACTAAAACGCATGAGACTTGTGGTTTTCAAAAGTGTTTTCATTTTTGTTGAGACGCTGAATAAAAGAAGTTTAATCGCCGGCAAACGAAAACCCGCCATTTCCCGTAAATCCCGGGCTTGGCCCGTATTGTCGAATGTATACAAAGAAAGTACCCTGTGAGTAAACTCATTTCTAAAACGATTTTTTAAATTATCTTTTTACCACTAAGACGCATGAGACTTGTAATTTTCAAAAATGTTTTCATTTTTGATGAGACGCTGAATAAAAGAAATTTAATCGCCGGCAAACAAAAACCCGCGATTTCCCGTAAACCCCGGACTCGGCCCGTATAGTCGAATGTTTACAAAGAAAGTACCCAGGGAGTAAACTCATTTTCCGAACGATTCTTTAAATTATTTTGTCACCACTAAAACGCATGAGACTTGTGGTTTTCAAAAGTGTTTTCATTTTTGTTGAGACGCTGAATAAAAGAAGTTTAATCGCCGGCAAACGAAAACCCGCGATTTCCCGTAAATCCCGGGCTTGGCCCGTATTGTCGAATGTATGCAAAGAAAGTACCCAGGGAGTAAACTCATTTCCCAAACGGTTTTTTAAATTATTATTTCACCACTAAAACGCATGAGACTTGTAATTTTCAAAAATGTTTTCATTTTTGATGAGACGCTGAATAAAAGAAGTTTAATCGCCGGCAAACGAAAACCCGCCATTTCCCGTAAACACCGGACTCGGCCTGTATAGTCGAATGTATACAAAGAAAGTGCCCAGGGAGTGAAATCATTTCCCGAACGATTTTTTAAATTATTTTTTTCACCACTAAAACGCATGACACTTGTAGTTTTCAAAAATGTTTTCATTTTTGCTGAGACGCTTAATGAAAGAGGTTTAATCGCCAGCAAACAAAAACCCGCGATTTCCCGTAAATCCCGGGCTTGGCCCGTATAGTCAAAAAAATACAAAGAAAGTACCCAGAGAGTAAACTCATTTCCCGAATGATTTTTTAAATTATTTTGTCACCACTAAAACGCATGAGACTTGTGGTTTTTAAAAGTGTTTTCATTTTTGATGAGACGCTGAATAAAAGAAGTTTAATCGCCGGCAAACGCAAACCTGCGATTTCCCGTAAATCCCGGGCTTGGCCGTATAGTCGAATGTATACAAAAAAAGTACCCAGGGAGTAAACTCATTTACCGAACGATTTTTTTAAATTATTTTTTCACCACTAAAACGCATGAGACTTGTAGTTTACAAAAATATTTTCATTTTTGATGAGACGCTAAATAAAAGAAGTTTAATCGCCGGCAAACGAAAACCCGCGATTTCCCGTAAATCCCGGGCTTGGCCCGTATAGTCAAAAAATACAAAGAAAGTACCCAGGGAGTAAACTCATTTTCCGAACGATTCTTTAAATTATTTTGTCACCACTAAAACGCATGAGACTTGTGGTTTTCAAAAGTGTTTTCATTTTTGATGAGACGCTGAATAAAAGAAGTTTAATCGCCGGCAAACGAAATCCCGCGATTTCCCGTAAATCCCGGGCTTGGCCCGTATAGTCAAAAAAATACAAAGAAAGTACCCAGGGAGTAAACTCATTTTCCGAACGATTTTTTAATTTATTTTGTCACCACTAAAACGCATGAGACTTGTGGTTTTCAAAAGTGTTTTCATTTTTGTTGAGACGCTGAATGAAAGAAGTTTAATCGCCGGCAAACGAAAACCCGCCATTTCCCGTAAATCCCGGGCTTGGCCCGTATTGTCGAATGTATACAAAGAAAGTACCCTGTGAGTAAACTCATTTCTAAAACGATTTTTTAAATTATCTTTTTACCACTAAAACGCATGAGACTTGTAATTTTCAAAAATGTTTTCATTTTTGATGAGACGCTGAATAAAAGAAATTTAATCGCCGGCAAACGAAAACCCGCGATTTCCCGTAAACCCCGGACTCGGCCCGTATAGTCGAATGTATACAAAGAAAGTACCCAGGGAGTAAACTCATTTTCCGAACGATTCTTTAAATTATTTTGTCACCACTAAAACGCATGAGACTTGTGGTTTTCAAAAGTGTTTTCATTTTTGTTGAGACGCTGAATAAAAGAAGTTTAATCGCCGGCAAACGAAAACCCGCGATTTCCCGTAAATCCCGGGCTTGGCCCGTATTGTCGAATGTATGCAAAGAAAGTACCCAGGGAGTAAACTCATTTCCCAAACGATTTTTTAAATTATTATTTCACCACTAAAGCCCATGAGACTTGTGGTTTTTAAAAGTGTTTTCATTTTTGATGAGACGCTGAATAAAAGAAGTTTAATCGCCGGCAAACGCAAACCTGCGATTTCCCGTAAATCCCGGGCTTGGCCGTATAGTCGAATGTATACAAAAAAAGTACCCAGGGAGTAAACTCATTTACCGAACGATTTTTTTAAATTATTTTTTCACCACTAAAACGCATGAGACTTGTAGTTTACAAAAATATTTTCATTTTTGATGAGACGCTAAATAAAAGAAGTTTAATCGCCGGCAAACGAAAACCCGCGATTTCCCGTAAATCCCGGGCTTGGCCCGTATAGTCAAAAAATACAAAGAAAGTACCCAGGGAGTAAACTCATTTTCCGAACGATTCTTTAAATTATTTTGTCACCACTAAAACGCATGAGACTTGTGGTTTTCAAAAGTGTTTTCATTTTTGATGAGACGCTGAATAAAAGAAGTTTAATCGCCGGCAAACGAAATCCCGCGATTTCCCGTAAATCCCGGGCTTGGCCCGTATAGTCAAAAAAATACAAAGAAAGTACCCAGGGAGTAAACTCATTTTCCGAACGATTTTTTAATTTATTTTGTCACCACTAAAACGCATGAGACTTGTGGTTTTCAAAAGTGTTTTCATTTTTGTTGAGACGCTGAATGAAAGAAGTTTAATCGCCGGCAAACGAAAACCCGCCGTTTCCCGTAAATCCCGGGCTTGGCCCGTATTGTCGAATGTATACAAAGAAAGTACCCTGTGAGTAAACTCATTTCTAAAACGATTTTTTAAATTATCTTTTTACCACTAAAACGCATGAGACTTGTAATTTTCAAAAATGTTTTGATTTTTGATGAGACGCTGAATAAAAGAAATTTAATCGCCGGCAAACGAAAACCCGCGATTTCCCGTAAACCCCGGACTCGGCCCGTATAGTCGAATGTATACAAAGAAAGTACCCAGGGAGTAAACTCATTTTCCGAACGATTCTTTAAATTATTTTGTCACCACTAAAACGCATGAGACTTGTGGTTTTCAAAAGTGTTTTCATTTTTGTTGAGACGCTGAATAAAAGAAGTTTAATCGCCGGCAAACGAAAACCCGCGATTTCCCGTAAATCCCGGGCTTGGCCCGTATTGTCGAATGTATGCAAAGAAAGTACCCAGGGAGTAAACTCATTTCCCAAACGATTTTTTAAATTATTATTTCACCACTAAAGCCCATGAGACTTGTAGTTTTGAAAAATGTTTTCATTTTTGATGACACGCTTAATGAAAGTGGTTTAATCGCTGGCAAACGAAAACCCGCGATTTCACGTAAATCCCGGGCTTGGCCCGTATAGTCAAAAAAATACAAAGAAAGTACCCAGGGAGTAAACTCATTTACCGAACGATTTTTTAATTTATTTTGTCACCACTAAAACGCATGAGACTTGTGGTTTTCAAAAGTGTTTTCATTTTTGTTGAGACGCTGAATAAAAGAAGTTTAATCGCCGGCAAACGAAAACCCGCCATTTCCCGTAAATCCCGGGCTTGGCCCGTATTGTCGAATGTATACAAAGAAAGTACCCTGTGAGTAAACTCATTTCTAAAACGATTTTTTAAATTATCTTTTTACCACTAAAACGCATGAGACTTGTAATTTTCAAAAATGTTTTCATTTTTGATGAGACGCTGAATAAAAGAAATTTAATCGCCGGCAAACAAAAACCCGCGATTTCCCGTAAACCCCGGACTCGGCCCGTATAGTCGAATGTATACAAAGAAAGTACCCAGGGAGTAAACTCATTTTCCGAACGATTCTTTAAATTATTTTGTCACCACTAAAACGCATGAGACTTGTGGTTTTCAAAAGTGTTTTCATTTTTGTTGAGACGCTGAATAAAAGAAGTTTAATCGCCGGCAAACGAAAACCCGCGATTTCCCGTAAATCCCGGGCTTGGCCCGTATTGTCGAATGTATGCAAAGAAAGTACCCAGGGAGTAAACTCATTTCCCAAACGATTTTTTAAATTATTATTTCACCACTAAAGCCCATGAGACTTGTAGTTTTGAAAAATGTTTTCATTTTTGATGACACGCTTAATGAAAGTGGTTTAATCGCTGGCAAACGAAAACCCGCGATTTCACGTAAATCCCGGGCTTGGCCCGTATAGTCAAAAAAATACAAAGAAAGTACCCAGGGAGTAAACTCATTTAACGAACGATTTTTTAATTTATTTTGTCACCACTAAAACGCATGAGACTTGTGGTTTTCAAAAGTGTTTTCATTTTTGTTGAGACGCTGAATAAAAGAAGTTTAATCGCCGGCAAACGAAAACCCGCCATTTCCCGTAAATCCCGGGCTTGGCCCGTATTCTCGAATGTATACAAAGAAAGTACCCTGTGAGTAAACTCATTTCTAAAACGATTTTTTAAATTATCTTTTTACCACTAAAACGCATGAGACTTGTAATTTTCAAAAATGTTTTCATTTTTGATGAGACGCTGAATAAAAGAAATTTAATCGCCGGCAAACAAAAACCCGCGATTTCCCGTAAACCCCGGACTCGGCCCGTATAGTCGAATGTATACAAAGAAAGTACCCAGGGAGTAAACTCATTTTCCGAACGATTCTTTAAATTATTTTGTCACCACTAAAACGCATGAGACTTGTGGTTTTCAAAAGTGTTTTCATTTTTGTTGAGACGCTGAATAAAAGAAGTTTAATCGCCGGCAAACGAAAACCCGCGATTTCCCGTAAATCCCGTGCTTGGCCCGTATTGTCGAATTTATGCAAAGAAAGTACCCAGGGAGTAAACTCATTTCCCAAACGGTTTTTTAAATTATTATTTCACCACTAAAGCCCATGAGACTTGTAGTTTTGAAAAATGTTTTCATTTTTGATGACACGCTTAATGAAAGTGGTTTAATCGCTGGCAAACGAAAACCCGCGATTTCACGTAAATCCCGGGCTTGGCCCGTACAGTCGAATGTATACAAAGAAAGTACCCTGTGAGTAAACTCATTTCTAAAACGATTTTTTAAATTATCTTTTCACCACTAAAACGCATGAGACTTGTAATTTTCAAAAATGTTTTCATTTTTGATGAAACGCTGAATAAAAGAAGTTTAATCGCCGGCAAACGAAAACCCGCCATTTCCCGTAAACCCCGGACTCGGCCCGTATAGTCGAATGTATACAAAGAAAGTACTCTGCGAGTAAAGTCATTTCCAGAACGATTTTTTAAATTATTTTTCCACCACTAAAACGCATAAGACTTGTAGTTTACAAAAATCTTTTCATTTTTGATGAGACGCTGAATAAAAGAAGTTTAATCGCCGGCAAACGAAAACCCGCGATTTCCCGTAAATCCCGGGCTTAGCCCGTATAGTCAAAAAAATACAAAGAAAGTACCCAGGGAGTAAACTCATTTCCCGAACGATTTTTTAAATTATTTTGTCACCACTAAAACGCATGAGACTTGTGGTTTTCAAAAGTGTTTTCATTTTTGTTGAGACGCTGAATAAAAGAAGTTTAATCGCCGGCAAACGAAAACCCGCCATTTCCCGTAAACCCCGGACTCGGCCCGTATAGTCGAATGTATACAAAGAAAGTACCCAGGGAGTGAAATCATTTCCCGAACGATTTTTTAAATTATTTTTTTCACCACAAAATCGCATGAGACTTGTAGTTTTCAAAAATGTTTTCATTTTTGCTGAGACGCTTAATGAAAGAAGTTTAATCGCCGGCAAACGAAAACCCGTGATTTCCCGTAAATCCCGGACTCGGCCCGTATAGTCGAATGTATACAAAGAAAGTACCCAGGGAGTAAACTCATTTTCCGAACGATTCTTTAAATTATTTTGTCACCACTAAAACGCATGAGACTTGTGGTTTTCAAAAGTGTTTTCATTTTTGTTGAGACGCTGAATAAAAGAAGTTTAATCGCCGGCAAACGAAAACCCGCGATTTCCCGTAAATCCCGTGCTTGGCCCGTATTGTCGAATGTATGCAAAGAAAGTACCCAGGGAGTAAACTCATTTCCCAAACGGTTTTTTAAATTATTATTTCACCACTAAAGCCCATGAGACTTGTAGTTTTGAAAAATGTTTTCATTTTTGATGACACGCTTAATGAAAGTGGTTTAATCGCTGGCAAACGAAAACCCGCGATTTCACGTAAATCCCGGGCTTGGCCCGTACAGTCGAATGTATACAAAGAAAGTACCCTGTGAGTAAACTCATTTCTAAAACGATTTTTTAAATTATCTTTTCACCACTAAAACGCATGAGACTTGTAATTTTCAAAAATGTTTTCATTTTTGATGAAACGCTGAATAAAAGAAGTTTAATCGCCGGCAAACGAAAACCCGCCATTTCCCGTAAACCCCGGACTCGGCCCGTATAGTCGAATGTATACAAAGAAAGTACTCTGTGAGTAAAGTCATTTCCAGAACGATTTTTTAAATTATTTTTCCACCACTAAAACGCATAAGACTTGTAGTTTACAAAAATCTTTTCATTTTTGATGAGACGCTGAATAAAAGAAGTTTAATCGCCGGCAAACGAAAACCCGCGATTTCCCGTAAATCCCGGGCTTAGCCCGTATAGTCAAAAAAATACAAAGAAAGTACCCAGGGAGTAAACTCATTTCCCGAACGATTTTTTAAATTATTTTGTCACCACTAAAACGCATGAGACTTGTGGTTTTCAAAAGTGTTTTCATTTTTGTTGAGACGCTGAATAAAAGAAGTTTAATCGCCGGCAAACGAAAACCCGCCATTTCCCGTAAACCCCGGACTCGGCCCGTATAGTCGAATGTATACAAAGAAAGTACCCAGGGAGTGAAATCATTTCCCGAACGATTTTTTAAATTATTTTTTTCACCACAAAATCGCATGAGACTTGTAGTTTTCAAAAATGTTTTCATTTTTGCTGAGACGCTTAATGAAAGAAGTTTAATCGCCGGCAAACGAAAACCCGTGATTTCCCGTAAATCCCGGACTCGGCCCGTATAGTCAAAAGTATGCAAAGAAAGTACCCAGGGAGTAAACTCATTTCCCAAACGATTTTTTAAATTATTATTTCACCACTAAAGCCCATGAGACTTGTAGTTTTTAAAAATGTTTTCATTTTTGATGACACGCTTAGTGAAAGTGGTTTAATCGCTGGCAAACGAAAACCCGCGATTTCCCGTAAATCCCGGGCTTGGCCCGTATAGTCGAATGTATACAAAGAAAGTACCCTGTGAGTAAACTAATTTCCCGAACGATTTTTTAAATTATTTTGTCACCACTAAAACGCATGAGACTTGTGATTTTCAAAAGTGTTTTCATTTTTGTTGAGACGCTGAATAAAAGAAGTTTAATCGCCGGCAAACGAAAACCCGCGATTTCCCGTAAATCCCGGGCTTGGCCCGTATAGTCGAATGTATACAAAGAAAGTACCCTGTGAGTAAACTCATTTCTAAAACGATTTTTTAAATTATCTTTTCACCACTAAAACGCATGAGACTTGTAATTTTCAAAAATGTTTTCATTTTTGATGAGACGCTGAATAAAAGAAGTTTAATCGCCGGCAAACAAAAACCCGCCATTTCCCGTAAATCCGGGGCTTGGCCCGTATAGTCGAATGTTTACAAAGAAAGTACCCTGTGAGTAAACTCATTTCCAAAACGATTTTTTGAATTATCTTTTCACCACTAAAACGCATGAGACTTGTAGTTTTTAAAAATGTTTTCATTTTTGATGAGACGCTGAATAAAAGAAGTTTAATCGACGGCAAACGAAAACCCGCCATTTCCCGTAAACCCCGGACTTGGCCCGTATAGTCGAATGTATACAAAGAAAGTACCCAGTGAGTGAAATCATTTCCCGAACGATTTTTTAAATTATTTTCTTCACCACAAAATCGCATGAGACTTGTAGTTTTCAAAAATTTTTTCATTTTTGCTGAGACGCTTAATGAAAGAAGTTTAATCGCCGGCAAACGAAAACCCGTGATTTCCCGTAAATCCCGGACTCGGCCCGTATAGTCAAAAGTATGCAAAGAAATTACCCAGGGAGTAAACTCATTTCCCAAACGATTTTTTAAATTATTATTTCACCACTAAAGCCCATGAGACTTGTAGTTTTTAAAAATGTTTTCATTTTTGATGACACGCTTAATGAAAGTGGTTTAATCGCTGGCAAACGAAAACCCGCGATTTCCCGTAAATCCCGGGCTTGGCCCGTATAGTCGAATGTATACAAAGAAAGTACCCTGTGAGGAAACTCATTTCTAAAACGATTTTTTAAATTATCTTTTCACAACTAAAACGCATGAGACTTGTAATTTTCAAAAATGTTTTCATTTTTGATGAGACGCTGAATAAAAGAAGTTTAATCGCCGGCAAACGAAAACCCGCCATTTCCCGTAAACCCCGGACTCGGCCCGTATAGTCAAATGTATACAAAGAAAGTACCCAGGGAGTGAAATCATTTCCCGAACGATTTTTTAAATTATTTTTTTCACCACTAAAACGCATGAGACTTGTAGTTTTCAAAAATGTTTTCATTTTTGCTGAGACGCTTAATGAAAGAGGTTTAATCGCCGGCAAACGAAAACCCGCGATTTCCCGTAAATCCCGGGCTTGGCCCGTATAGTCGAATGTATACAAAGAAAGTACCCTGTGAGTAAAGTCATTTCCAGAACGATTTTTTAAATTATTTTTCCACCACTAAAACGCATAAGACTTGTAGTTTACAAAAATCTTTTCATTTTTGATGAGACGCTGAATAAAGGAAGTTTAATCGCCGGCAAACGAAAACCCGCGATTTCCCGTAAATCCCAGGCTTGGCCCGTATAGTCAAAAAAATACAAAGAAAGTACCCAGGGAGTAAACTCATTTTCCGAACGATTCTTTAAATTATTTTGTCACCACTAAAACGCATGAGACTTGTGGTTTTCAAAAGTGTTTTCATTTTTGTTGAGACGCTGAATAAAAGAAGTTTAATCGCCGGCAAACGAAAACCCGCGATTTCCCGTAAATCCCGGGCTTGGCCCGTATAGTCGAATGTATACAAAGAAAGTACCCTGTGAGTAAACTCATTTCTAAAACGATTTTTTAAATTATCTTTTTACCACTAAAACGCATGAGACTTGTAGTTTTCAAAAATGTTTTCATTCTTGATGAGACGCTGAATGAAAGAAGTTTAATCGCCGGCAAACGAAAACCCGCCATTTCCCGTAAACCCCGGACTTGGCCCGTATAGTCGAATGTATACAAAGAAAGTACCCAGTGAGTGAAATCATTTCCCGAACGATTTTTTAAATTATTTTCTTCACCACAAAATCGCATGAGACTTGTAGTTTTCAAAAATTTTTTCATTTTTGCTGAGACGCTTAATGAAAGAAGTTTAATCGCCGGCAAACGAAAACCCGTGATTTCCCGTAAATCCCGGACTCGGCCCGTATAGTCAAAAGTATGCAAAGAAATTACCCAGGGAGTAAACTCATTTCCCAAACGATTTTTTAAATTATTATTTCACCACTAAAGCCCATGAGACTTGTAGTTTTTAAAAATGTTTTCATTTTTGATGACACGCTTAATGAAAGAGGTTTAATCGCCAGCAAACAAAAACCCGCGATTTCCCGTAAATCCCGGGCTTGGCCCGTATAGTAGAATGTATACAAAGAAAGTGCCCAGGGAGTGAAATCATTTCCCGAACGATTTTTTAAATTATTTTTTTCACCACTAAAACGCATGAGACTTGTAGTTTTCAAAAATGTTTTCATTTTTGCTGAGACGCTTAATGAAAGAGGTTTAATCGCCAGCAAACAAAAACCCGCGATTTCCCGTAAATCCCGGGCTTGGCCCGTATAGTCGAATGTATACAAAGAAAGTACCCTGTGAGTAAAGTCATTTCCAGAACGATTTTTTAAATTATTTTTCCACCACTAAAACGCATAAGACTTGTTGTTTACAAAACTTTTTTCATTTTTGATGAGACGCTGAATAAAAGAAGTTTAATCGCCGGCAAACGAAAACCCGCGATTTCCCGTAAATCCCGGGCTTGGCCCGTATAGTCAAAAAAATACAAAGAAAGTACCCAGAGAGTAAACTCATTTCCCGAACGATTTTTTAAATTATTTTGTCACCACTAAAACGCATGAGACTTGTGGTTTTTAAAAGTGTTTTCATTTTTGATGAGACGCTGAATAAAAGAAGTTTAATCGCCGGCAAACGCAAACCTGCGATTTCCCGTAAATCCCGGGCTTGGCCGTATAGTCGAATGTATACAAAAAAAGTACCCAGGGAGTAAACTCATTTACCGAACGATTTTTTTAAATTATTTTTTCACCACTAAAACGCATGAGACTTGTAGTTTACAAAAATCTTATCATTTTTGATGAGACGCTGAATAAAAGAAGTTTAATCGCCGGCAAACGAAAACCCACGATTTCCCGTAAATCCCGGGCTTGGCCCGTATAGTAAAAAAATACAAAGAAAGTACCCAGGGAGTAAACTCATTTTCCGAACGATTCTTTAAATTATTTTGTCACCACTAAAACGCATGAGACTTGTGGTTTTCAAAAAGGTTTTCATTTTTGATGAGACGCTGAATAAAAGAAGTTTAATCGCCGGCAAACGAAAACCCGCGATTTCCCGTAAATCCCGGGCTTGGCCCGTATAGTCAAAAAAATACAAAGAAAGTACCCAGGGAGTAAACTCATTTTCCGAACGATTCTTTAAATTATTTTGTCACCACTAAAACGCATGAGACTTGTGGTTTTCAAAAGTGTTTTCATTTTTGTTGAGACGCTGAATAAAAGAAGTTTAATCGCCGGCAAACGAAAACCCGCGATTTCCCGTAAATCCCGGGCTTGGCCCGTATTGTCGAATGTATACAAAGAAAGTACCCTGTGAGTAAACTCATTTCTAAAACGATTTTTTAAATTATCTTTTTACCACTAAAACGCATGAGACTTGTAATTTTTAAAAATGTTTTCATTTTTGATGAGACGCTGAATAAAAGAAGTTTAATCGCCGGCAAACGAAAACCCGCCATTTCCCGTAAACCCCGGACTCGGCCCGTATAGTCGAATGTATACAAAGAAAGTGTCCAGGGAGTGAAATCATTTCCCGAACGATTTTTTAAATTATTGTTTTCACCACTAAAACGCATGAGACTTGTAGTTTTTAAAAATGTTTTCATTTTTGCTGAGACGCTTAATGAAAGAAGTTTAATCGCCGGCAAACGAAAACCAGCGATTTCCCGTAAATCCCGGACTCGGCCTGTATAGTCGAATGTATACAAAGAAAGTACCCAGGGAGTGAAATCATTTCCCGAACGATTTTTTAAATTATTTTTTTCACCATTAAAACGCATGAGACTTGTAGTTTTCAAAAATGTTTTCATTTTTGCTGAGACGCTTAATGAAAGAGGTTTAATCGCCGGCAAACGAAAACCCGCGATTTCCCGTAAATCCCGTGCTTGGCCCGTATAGTCGAATGTATACAAAGAAAGTACCCTGTGAGTAAAGTCATTTCCAGAACGATTTTTTAAATTATTTTTCCACCACTAAAACGCATAAGACTTGTAGTTTACAAAAATCTTTTCATTTTTGATGAGACGCTGAATAAAAGAAGTTTAATCGCCGGCAAACGAAAACCCGCGATTTCCCGTAAATCCCAGGCTTGGCCCGTATAGTCAAAAAAATACAAAGAAAGTACCCAGGGAGTAAACTCATTTTCCGAACGATTCTTTAAATTATTTTGTCACCACTAAAACGCATGAGACTTGTGGTTTTCAAAAGTGTTTTCATTTTTGTTGAGACGCTGAATAAAAGAAGTTTAATCGCCGGCAAACGAAAACCCGCGATTTCCCGTAAATCCCGGGCTTGGCCCGTATAGTCGAATGTATACAAAGAAAGTACCCTGTGAGTAAACTCATTTCTAAAACGATTTTTTAAATTATCTTTTTACCGCTAAAACGCATGAGACTTGTAATTTTCAAAAATGTTTTCATTTTTGATGAGACGCTGAATAAAAGAAGTTTAATCGCCGGCAAACGAAAACCCGCCATTTCCCGTAAACACCGGACTCGGCCCGTATAGTCAAATGTATACAAAGAAAGTGCCCAGGGAGTGAAATCATTTCCCGAACGATTTTTTAAATTATTTTTTTCACCACTAAAACGCATGAGACTTGTAGTTTTCAAAAATGTTTTCATTTTTGCTGAGACGCTTAATGAAAGAGGTTTAATCGCCAGCAAACAAAAACCCGCGATTTCCCGTAAATCCCGGGCTTGGCCCGTATAGTCGAATGTATACAAAGAAAGTACCCTGTGAGTAAACTCATTTCCAGAACGATTTTTTAAATTATTTTTCCACCACTAAAACGCATAAGACTTGTAGTTTACAAAAATTTTTTCATTTTTGATGAGACGCTAAATAAAAGAAGTTTAATCGCCGGCAAACGAAAACCCGCGATTTCCCGTAAATCCCGGGCTTGGCCCGTATAGTCAAAAAAATACAAAGAAAGTACCCAGAGAGTAAACTCATTTCCCGAACGATTTTTTAAATTATTTTGTCACCACTAAAACGCATGAGACTTGTGGTTTTTAAAAGTGTTTTCATTTTTGATGAGACGCTGAATAAAAGAAGTTTAATCGCCGGCAAACGCAAACCTGCGATTTCCCGTAAATCCCGGGCTTGGCCGTATAGTCGAATGTATACAAAAAAAGTACCCAGGGAGTAAACTCATTTACCGAACGATTTTTTTAAATTATTTTTTCACCACTAAAACGCATGAGACTTGTAGTTTACAAAAATCTTATCATTTTTGATGAGACGCTGAATAAAAGAAGTTTAATCGCCGGCAAACGAAAACCCGCGATTTCCCGTAAATCCCGGGCTTGGACCGTATAGTCAAAAAATACAAAGAAAGTACCCAGGGAGTAAACTCATTTTCCGAACGATTCTTTAAATTATTTTGTCACCACTAAAACGCATGAGACTTGTGGTTTTCAAAAGTGTTTTCATTTTTGATGAGACGCTGAATAAAAGAAGTTTAATCGCCGGCAAACGAAAACCGGCGATTTCCCGTAAATCCCGGGCTTGGCCCGTATAGTCAAAAAAATACAAAGAAAGTACCCAGGGAGTAAACTCATTTTCCGAACGATTCTTTAAATTATTTTGTCACCACTAAAACGCATGAGACTTGTGGTTTTCAAAAGTGTTTTCATTTTTGTTGGGACGCTGAATAAAAGAAGTTTAATCGCCGGCAAACGAAAACCCGCGATTTCCCGTAAATCCCGGGCTTGGCCCGTATTGTCGAATGTATACAAAGAAAGTACCCTGTGAGTAAACTCATTTCTAAAACGATTTTTTAAATTATCTTTTTACCACTAAAACGCATGAGACTTGTAATTTTCAAAAACGTTTTCATTTTTGATGAGACGCTGAATAAAAGAAGTTTAATCGCCGGCAAACGAAAACCCGCCATTTCCAGTAAACCCCGGACTCGGCCCGTATAGTCGAATGTATACAAAGAAAGTACCCAGGGAGTAAACTCATTTTCCGAACGATTCTTTAAATTATTTTGTCACCACTAAAACGCATGAGACTTGTGGTTTTCAAAAGTGTTTTCATTTTTGTTGAGACGCTGAATAAAAGAAGTTTAATCGCCGGCAAACGAAAACCCGCGAGTTCCCGTAAATCCCGGGCTTGGCCCGTATTGTCGAATGTATGCAAAGAAAGTACCCTGTGAGTAAACTCATTTCTAAAACGATTTTTTAAATTATCTTTTTACCACTAAAACGCATGAGACTTGTAATTTTCAAAAATGTTTTCATTTTTGATGAGACGCTGAATAAAAGAAGTTTAATCGCCGGCAAACGAAAACCCGCCATTTCCCGTAAACCCCGGACTCGGCCCGTATAGTCGAATGTATACAAAGAAAGTGCCCAGGGAGTGAAATCTTTTCCCGAACGATTTTTTAAATTATTTTTTTCACCACTAAAACGCATGAGACTTGTAGTTTTCAAAAATGTTTTCATTTTTGCTGAGACGCTTAATGAAAGAAGTTTAATCGCCGGCAAACGAAAACCCGCGATTTCCCGTAAATCCCGGGCTTGGACCGTATAGTCAAAAAATACAAAGAAAGTACCCAGGGAGTAAACTCATTGTCAGAACGATTCTTTAAATTATTTTGTCACCACTAAAACGCATGAGACTTGTGGTTTTCAAAAGTGTTTTCATTTTTGATGAGACGCTGAATAAAAGAAGTTTAATCGCCGGCAAACGAAAACCCGCGATTTCCCGTAAATCCCGGGCTTGGCCCGTATAGTCAAAAAAATACAAAGAAAGTACCCAGGGAGTAAACTCATTTTCCGAACGATTCTTTAAATTATTTTGTCACCACTAAAACGCATGAGACTTGTGGTTTTCAAAAGTGTTTTCATTTTTGTTGAGACGCTGAATAAAAGAAGTTTAATCGCCGGCAAACGAAAACCCGCCATTTCCCGTAAACCCCGGACTCGGCCCGTATAGTCAAATGTATACAAAGAAAGTACCCAGGGAGTAAACTCATTTTCCGAACGATTCTTTAAATTATTTTGTCACCACTAAAACGCATGAGACTTGTAATTTTCAAAAATTTTTTCATTTTTGATGAGACGCTGAATAAAAGAAGTTTAATCGCCGGCAAACGAAAACCCGCCATTTCCCGTAAACCCCGGACTCGGCCCTTATAGTCGAATGTATACAAAGAAAGTGCCCAGGGAGTGAAATCATTTCCCGAACGATTTTTTAAATTATTTTTTTCACCACTAAAACGCATGAGACTTGTAGTTTTCAAAAATGTTTTCATTTTTGCTGAGACGCTTAATGAAAGAAGTTTAATCGCCGGCAAACGAAAACTTGCGATTTCCCGTAAATCCCGGGCTTGGACCGTATAGTCAAAAAATACAAAGAAAGTACCCAGGGAGTAAACTCATTTTCCGAACGATTCTTTAAATTATTTTGTCACCACTAAAACGCATGAGACTTGTGGTTTTCACAAGTGTTTTCATTTTTGATGAGACGCTGAATAAAAGAAGTTTAATCGCCGGCAAACGAAAACCCGCGATTTCCCGTAAATCCCGGGCTTGGCCCGTATAGTCAAAAAAATACAAAGAAAGTACCCAGGGAGTAAACTCATTTTCCGAACGATTCTTTAAATTATTTTGTCACCACTAAAACGCATGAGACTTGTGGTTTTCAAAAGTGTTTTCATTTTTGTTGAGACGCTGAATAAAAGAAGTTTAATCGCCGGCAAACGAAAACCCGCCATTTCCCGTAAACCCCGGACTCGGCCCGTATAGTCAAATGTATACAAAGAAAGTACCCAGGGAGTAAACTCATTTTCCGAACGATTCTTTAAATTATTTTGTCACCACTAAAACGCATGAGACTTGTAATTTTCAAAAATGTTTTCATTTTTGATGAGACGCTGAATAAAAGAAGTTTAATCGCCGGCAAACGAAAACCCGCCATTTCCCGTAAACCCCGGACTCGGCCCGTATAGTCGAATGTATACAAAGAAAGTGCCCAGATAGTGAAATCATTTCCCGAACGATTTTTTAAATTATTTTTTTCACCACTAAAACGCATGAGACTTGTAGTTTTCAAAAATGTTTTCATTTTTGCTGAGACGCTTAATGAAAGAAGTTTAATCGCCGGCAAACGAAAACCCGCGATTTCCCGTAAATCCCGGGCTTGGCCCGTATAGTCAAAAAAATACAAAGAAAGTACCCAGAGAGTAAACTCATTTCCCGAACGATTTTTTAAATTATTTTGTCACCACTAAAACGCATCAGACTTGTGGTTTTCAAAAGTGTTTTCATTTTTGATGAGACGCTGAATAAAAGAAGTTTAATCGCCGGCAAACGCAAACCTGCGATTTCCCGTAAATCCCGGGCTTGGCCGTATAGTCGAATGTATACAAAAAAAGTACCCAGGGAGTAAACTCATTTACCGAACGATTTTTTTAAATTATTTTTTCACCACTAAAACGCATGAGACTTGTAGTTTTCAAAAATGTTTTTATTTTTGATGAGACGCTGAATAAAAGAAGTTTAATCGCCGGCAAACGAAAACCCGCGATTTTCCGTAAATCCCGGGCTTGGCCCGTATAGTCGAATGTATACATAGAAAGTACCCAGGGAGTAAACTCATTTCCCGAACAATTTTTTAAATTATTTTTACACCACTAAAACGCATGAGACTTGTAGTTTTCAAAAATGTTTTTATTTTTGATGAAACGCTTAATGAAAGGGGTTTAATCGCCGGCAAACGAAAACCCGCGATATCCCGTAAATCCCGTGCCTGGCCCGTGTAGTCGAATGTATACAAAGAAAGCACCCTGTGAGTAAACTCATTTCCAGAATGATTTTTTAAATTAGTTTTTCAGCACTAAAACGCATAAGACTTGAAGTTTTCAAAAATGTTTTCATTTTTGATGAGACGCTGAATAAGAGAAGTTTAATCGCCGTCAAACGAAAACCTGCGATTTCCCGTAAATCCCGGGCTTGGTCCGTATAGTCAAAAGTATACAAAGAAAGTACCCAGGGAGTAAACTCATTTCCCGAACGATTTTTTAAATTATTTTGTCACCACTAAAACGCATGAGACTTGTGGTTTTCAAAAGTGTTTTCATTTTTGATGAGACGCTGAATAAAAGAAGTTTAATCGCCGGCAAACGCAAACCTGCGATTTCCCGTAAATCCCGGGCTTGGCCCGTATAGTCGAATGTATACAAAGAAAGTACCCTGTGAGTAAAGTCATTTCCAGAACGATTTTTTAAATTATTTTTCCACCACTAAAACGCATAAGACTTGTAGTTTACAAAAATTTTTTCATTTTTGATGAGACGCTGAATAAAAGAAGTTTAATCGCCGGCAAACGAAAACCCGCGATTTCCCGTAAATCCCGGGCTTGGCCCGTATAGTCAAAAAAATACAAAGAAAGTACCCAGGGAGTAAACTCATTTCCCGAACGATTTTTTAAATTATTTTGTCACCACTAAAACGCATGAGACTTGTGGTTTTCAAAAGTGTTTTCATTTTTGATGAGACGCTGGATAAAAGAAGTTTAATCGCCGGCTAACGCAAACCTGCGATTTCCCGTAAATCCCGGGCTTGGCCGTATAGTCGAATGTATACAAAAAAGTACCCAGGGAGTAAACTCATTTACCGAACGATTTTTTTAAATTATTTTTTCACCACTAAAACGCATGAGACTTGTAGTTTTCAAAAATGTTTTCATTTTTGATGAGACGCTGAATAAAAGAAGTTTAATCGCCGGCAAACGAAAACCCGCGATTTCCCGTAAATCCCGGGCTTGGCCCGTATAGTCAAAAAAATACAAAGAAAGTACCCAGGGAGTAAACTCATTTTCCGAACGATTCTTTAAATTATTTTGTCACCACTAAAACGCATGAGACTTGTGGCTTTCAAAAGTGTTTTCATTTTTGTTGAGACGCTGAATAAAAGAAGTTTAATCGCCGGCAAACGAAAACCCGCGATTTCCCGTAAATCCCGGGCTTGGCCCGTATAGTCGAATGTATACAAAGAAAGTACCCTGTGAGTAAACTCATTTCCTGAACGATTTTTTAAATTATTTTGTCACCACTAAAACGCATCAGACTTGTGGTTTTCAAAAGTGTTTTCATTTTTGATGAGACGCTGAATAAAAGAAGTTTAATCGCCGGCAAACGCAAACCTGCGATTTCCCGTAAATCCCGGGCTTGGCCGTATAGTCGAATGTATACAAAAAAAGTACCCAGGGAGTAAACTCATTTACCGAACGATTTTTTTAAATTATTTTTTCACCACTAAAACGCATGAGACTTGTAGTTTTCAAAAATGTTTTTATTTTTGATGAGACGCTGAATAAAAGAAGTTTAATCGCCGGCAAACGCAAACCTGCGATTTCCCGTAAATCCCGGGCTTGGCCGTATAGTCGAATGTATACAAAAAAGTACCCAGGGAGTAAACTCATTTACCGAACGATTTTTTTAAATTATTTTTTCACCACTAAAACGCATGAGACTTGTAGTTTTCAAAAATGTTTTTATTTTTGATGAGACGCTGAATAAAAGAAGTTTAATCGCCGGCAAACGAAAACCCGCGATTTTCCGTAAATCCCGGGCTTGGCCCGTATAGTCGAATGTATACATAGAAAGTACTCAGGGAGTAAACTCATTTCCCGAACAATTTTTTAAATTATTTTTACACCACTAAAACGCATGAGACTTGTAGTTTTCAAAAATGTTTTTATTTTTGATGAAACGCTTAATGAAAGTGGTTTAATCGCCGGCAAACGAAAACCCGCGATATCCCGTAAATCCCGTGCCTGGCCCGTGTAGTCGAATGTATACAAAGAAAGCACCCTGTGAGTAAACTCATTTCCAGAATAATTTTTTAAATTAGTTTTTCAGCACTAAAACGCATAAGACTTGAAGTTTTCAAAAATGTTTTCATTTTTGATGAGACGCTGAATAAAAGAAGTTTAATCGCCGGCAAACGAAAACCCGCGATTTCCCGTAAATCCCGGGCTTGGCCCGTATAGTCAAAAAAATACAAAGAAAGTACCCAGGGAGTAAACTCATTTCCCGAACGATTTTTTAAATTATTTTGTCACCACTAAAACGCATGAGACTTGTGGTTTTCAAAAGTGTTTTCATTTTTGATGAGACGCTGGATAAAAGAAGTTTAATCGCCGGCTAACGCAAACCTGCGATTTCCCGTAAATCCCGGGCTTGGCCGTATAGTCGAATGTATACAAAAAAGTACCCAGGGAGTAAACTCATTTACCGAACGATTTTTTTAAATTATTTTTTCACCACTAAAACGCATGAGACTTGTAGTTTTCAAAAATGTTTTCATTTTTGATGAGACGCTGAATAAAAGAAGTTTAATCGCCGGCAAACGAAAACCCGCGATTTCCCGTAAATCCCGGGCTTGGCCCGTATAGTCAAAAAAATACAAAGAAAGTACCCAGGGAGTAAACTCATTTTCCGAACGATTCTTTAAATTATTTTGTCACCACTAAAACGCATGAGACTTGTGGCTTTCAAAAGTGTTTTCATTTTTGTTGAGACGCTGAATAAAAGAAGTTTAATCGCCGGCAAACGAAAACCCGCGATTTCCCGTAAATCCCGGGCTTGGCCCGTATAGTCGAATGTATACAAAGAAAGTACCCTGTGAGTAAACTCATTTCTAAAACGATTTTTTAAATTATCTTTTTACCACTAAAACGCATGAGACTTGTAATTTTCAAAAATGTTTTCATTTTTGATGAGACGCTGAATAAGAGAAGTTTAATCGCCGTCAAACGAAAACCTGCGATTTCCCGTAAATCCCGGGCTTGGTCCGTATAGTCAAAAGTATACAAAGAAAGTACCCAGGGAGTAAACTCATTTCCCGAACGATTTTTTAAATTATTTTGTCACCACTAAAACGCATGAGACTTGTGGTTTTCAAAAGTGTTTTCATTTTTGATGAGACGCTGAATAAAAGAAGTTTAATCGCCGGCAAACGCAAACCTGCGATTTCCCGTAAATCCCGGGCTTGGCCGTATAGTCGAATGTATACAAAAAAAGTGCCCAGGGAGTAAACTCATTTACCGAACGGTTTTTTTAAGTTAATTTTTAACCACTAAAACGCATGAGACTTGTAGTTTTCAAAAATGTTTTCATTTTTGATGAGACGCTGAATAAAAGAAGTTTAATCGCCGGCAAACGAAAACCCGCGATTTTCCGAAAATCCCGGGCTTGGCCCGTATACTCCAATGTATACATAGAAAGTACCCAGGGAGTAAACTCATTTCCCGAACAATTTTTTAAATTATTTTTACACCACTAAAACGCATGAGACTTGTAGTTTTCAAAAATGTTTTCATTTTTGATGAAACGCTTAATGAAAGGGGTTTAATCGCCGGCAAACAAAAACCCGCGATATCCCGTAAATCCTGTGCTTGGCCCGTGTAGTCGAATGTATACAAAGAAAGCACACTGTGAGTAAACTCATTTCCAGAACGATTTTTTAAATTAGTTTTTCACCACTAAAACGCATAAGACTTGAAGTTTTCAAAAATGTTTTCATTTTTGATGAGAAGCTGAATAAAAGAAGTTTAATCGCCGTCAAACGAAAACCTGCGATTCCCCGTAAATCCCGGGCTTGGCCCGTATAGTCAAAAGTATACAAAGAAAGTACCCAGGGAGTAAACTCATTTCCCGAACGATTTTTTAAATTATTTTGTCACCACTAAAACGCATAAGACTTGTGGTTTTCAAAAGTGTTTTCATTTTTGATGAGACGCTGAATAAAAGAAGTTTAATCGCCGGCAAACGCAAACCTGCGATTTCCCGTAAATCCCGGGCTTGGCCCGTATAGTCGAATGTATACAAAGAAAGTACCCTGTGAATAAAGTCATTTCCAGAACAATTTTTTAAATTATTTTTCCACCACTAAAACGCATAAGACTTGCAGTTTTCAAAAGTGTTTTCATTTTTGATGAGACGCTGAATAAAAGAAGTTTAATCGCCGGCAAACGCAAACCTGCGATTTCCCGTAAATCCCGGGCTTGGCCGTATAGTCGAATGTATACAAAAAAGTACCCAGGGAGTAAACTCATTTACCGAACGATTTTTTTAAATTATTTTTTCACCACTAAAACGCATGAGACTTGTAGTTTTCAAAAATGTTTTTATTTTTGATGAGACGCTGAATAAAAGAAGTTTAATCGCCGGCAAACGAAAACCCGCGATTTTCCGTAAATCCCGGGCTTGGCCCGTATAGTCGAATGTATACATAGAAAGTACTCAGGGAGTAAACTCATTTCCCGAACAATTTTTTAAATTATTTTTACACCACTAAAACGCATGAGACTTGTAGTTTTCAAAAATGTTTTTATTTTTGATGAAACGCTTAATGAAAGTGGTTTAATCGCCGGCAAACGAAAACCCGCGATATCCCGTAAATCCCGTGCCTGGCCCGTGTAGTCGAATGTATACAAAGAAAGCACCCTGTGAGTAAACTCATTTCCAGAATAATTTTTTAAATTAGTTTTTCAGCACTAAAACGCATAAGACTTGAAGTTTTCAAAAATGTTTTCATTTTTGATGAGACGCTGAATAAAAGAAGTTTAATCGCCGGCAAACGAAAACCCGCGATTTCCCGTAAATCCCGGGCTTGGCCCGTATAGTCAAAAAAATACAAAGAAAGTACCCAGGGAGTAAACTCATTTCCCGAACGATTTTTTAAATTATTTTGTCACCACTAAAACGCATGAGACTTGTGGTTTTCAAAAGTGTTTTCATTTTTGATGAGACGCTGGATAAAAGAAGTTTAATCGCCGGCTAACGCAAACCTGCGATTTCCCGTAAATCCCGGGCTTGGCCGTATAGTCGAATGTATACAAAAAAGTACCCAGGGAGTAAACTCATTTACCGAACGATTTTTTTAAATTATTTTTTCACCACTAAAACGCATGAGACTTGTAGTTTTCAAAAATGTTTTCATTTTTGATGAGACGCTGAATAAAAGAAGTTTAATCGCCGGCAAACGAAAACCCGCGATTTCCCGTAAATCCCGGGCTTGGCCCGTATAGTCAAAAAAATACAAAGAAAGTACCCAGGGAGTAAACTCATTTTCCGAACGATTCTTTAAATTATTTTGTCACCACTAAAACGCATGAGACTTGTGGCTTTCAAAAGTGTTTTCATTTTTGTTGAGACGCTGAATAAAAGAAGTTTAATCGCCGGCAAACGAAAACCCGCGATTTCCCGTAAATCCCGGGCTTGGCCCGTATAGTCGAATGTATACAAAGAAAGTACCCTGTGAGTAAACTCATTTCTAAAACGATTTTTTAAATTATCTTTTTACCACTAAAACGCATGAGACTTGTAATTTTCAAAAATGTTTTCATTTTTGATGAGACGCTGAATAAGAGAAGTTTAATCGCCGTCAAACGAAAACCTGCGATTTCCCGTAAATCCCGGGCTTGGTCCGTATAGTCAAAAGTATACAAAGAAAGTACCCAGGGAGTAAACTCATTTCCCGAACGATTTTTTAAATTATTTTGTCACCACTAAAACGCATGAGACTTGTGGTTTTCAAAAGTGTTTTCATTTTTGATGAGACGCTGAATAAAAGAAGTTTAATCGCCGGCAAACGCAAACCTGCGATTTCCCGTAAATCCCGGGCTTGGCCGTATAGTCGAATGTATACAAAAAAAGTGCCCAGGGAGTAAACTCATTTACCGAACGGTTTTTTTAAGTTAATTTTTAACCACTAAAACGCATGAGACTTGTAGTTTTCAAAAATGTTTTCATTTTTGATGAGACGCTGAATAAAAGAAGTTTAATCGCCGGCAAACGAAAACCCGCGATTTTCCGAAAATCCCGGGCTTGGCCCGTATACTCGAATGTATACATAGAAAGTACCCAGGGAGTAAACTCATTTCCCGAACAATTTTTTAAATTATTTTTACACCACTAAAACGCATGAGACTTGTAGTTTTCAAAAATGTTTTCATTTTTGATGAAACGCTTAATGAAAGGGGTTTAATCGCCGGCAAACAAAAACCCGCGATATCCCGTAAATCCTGTGCTTGGCCCGTGTAGTCGAATGTATACAAAGAAAGCACACTGTGAGTAAACTCATTTCCAGAACGATTTTTTAAATTAGTTTTTCACCACTAAAACGCATAAGACTTGAAGTTTTCAAAAATGTTTTCATTTTTGATGAGAAGCTGAATAAAAGAAGTTTAATCGCCGTCAAACGAAAACCTGCGATTCCCCGTAAATCCCGGGCTTGGCCCGTATAGTCAAAAGTATACAAAGAAAGTACCCAGGGAGTAAACTCATTTCCCGAACGATTTTTTAAATTATTTTGTCACCACTAAAACGCATAAGACTTGTGGTTTTTAAAAGTGTTTTCATTTTTGATGAGACGCTGAATAAAAGAAGTTTAATCGCCGGCAAACGCAAACCTGCGATTTCCCGTAAATCCCGGGCTTGGCCCGTATAGTCGAATGTATACAAAGAAAGTACCCTGTGAATAAAGTCATTTCCAGAACAATTTTTTAAATTATTTTTCCACCACTAAAACGCATAAGACTTGCAGTTTTCAAAAGTGTTTTCATTTTTGATGAGACGCTGAATAAAAGAAGTTTAATCGCCGTCAAACGCAAACCCGCGATTTCCCGTAAATCCCGGGCTTGGCCCGTATAGTCGAATGTATACAAAAAAAGTACCCAGGGAGTAAACTCATTTACCGAACGATTTTTTTAAATTATTTTTTCACCACTAAAACGCATGAGACTTGTAGTTTTCAAAAATGTTTTCATTTTTGATGAGACGCTGAATAAAAGAAGTTTAATCGCCGGCAAACGAAAACCCGCTATTTCCCGTAAATCCCGGGCTTGGCCCGTATAGTCAAAAAAATACAAAGAAATTACCCAGGGAGTAAACTCATTTTCCGAACGTTTCTTTAAATTATTTTGTCACCACTAAAACGCATGAGACTTGTGGTTTTCAAAAGTGTTTTCATTTTTGTTGAGACGCTGAATAAAAGAAGTTTAATCGCCGGCAAACGAAACCCGCGATTTCCCGTAAATCCCGGGCTTGGCCCGTATAGCCGAATGTATACAAAGAAAGTACCCAGGGAGTAAACTCATTTCCCGAACGATTTTTTAAATTATTTTGTCACCACTAAAACGCATGAGACTTGTGGTTTTCAAAAGCGTTTTCATTTTTGATGAGACGCTGAATAAAAGAAGTTTAATCGCCGGCAAACGAAAACCTGCGATTTCCCGTAACTCCCGGGCTTGGCCCGTATAGTCGAATGTATACAAAGAAAGTACCCTGTGAGTAAAGTCATTTCCAGAACGATTTCTTAAATTATTTTTCCACCACTAAAACGCATAAGACTTGTAGTTTACAAAAATTTTTTCATTTTTGATGAGACGCTGAATAAAAGAAGTTTAATCGCCGGCAAACGAAAACCCGCGATTTCCCGTAAATCCCGGGCTTGGCCCGTATAGTCAAAAAAATACAAAGAAAGTACCCAGGGAGTAAACTCATTTCCCGAACGATTTTTTAAATTATTTTGTCACCACTAAAACGCATGAGACTTGTGGTTTTCAAAAGTGTTTTCATTTTTGATGAGACGCTGAATAAAAGAAGTTTAATCGCCGGCTAACGCAAACCTGCGATTTCCCGTAAATCCCGGGCTTGGCCGTATAGTCGAATGTATACAAAAAAGTACCCAGGGAGTAAACTCATTTACCGAACGATTTTTTTAAATTATTTTTTCACCACTAAAACGCATGAGACTTGTAGTTTTCAAAAATGTTTTCATTTTTGATGAGACGCTGAATAAAAGAAGTTTAATCGCCGGCAAACGAAAACCCGCCATTTCCCGTAAACCCCGGACTCGGCCCGTATAGTCGAATGTATACAAAGAAAGTACCCAGGGAGTGAAATCTTTTCCCGAACGATTTTTTAAATTATTTTTTTCACCACTAAAACGCATGAGACTTGTAGTTTTCAAAAATGTTTTCATTTTTGCTGAGACGCTTAATGAAAGAGGTTTAATCGCCGGCAAACGAAAACCCGCGATTTCCCGTAAATCCCGGGCTTGGCCCGTATAGTCGAATGTATACAAAGAAAGTACGCTGTGAGTAAGTTCATTTCCAGAACGATTTTTTAAATTATTATTCCACCACTAAAACGCATAAGACTTGTAGTTTACAAAATTTTTTTCATTTTTGATGAGACGCTGAATAAAAGAAGTTTAATCGCCGGCAAACGAAAACCCGCGATTTCTCGTAAATCCCGGGCTTGGCCCGTATAGTCAAAAAAATACAAAGAAAGTACCCAGGGAGTAAACTCATTTCCCGAACGATTTTTTAAATTATTTTGTCACCACTAAAACGCATGAGACTTGTGGTTTTCAAAAGTGTTTTCATTTTTGATGAGACGCTGAATAAAAGAAGTTTAATCGCCGGCAAACGCAAACCTGCGATTTCCCGTAAATCCCGGGCTTGGCCGTATAGTCGAATGTATACAAAAAAAGTACCCAGGGAGTAAACTCATTTACCGAACGATTTTTTTAAATTATTTTTTCACCACTAAAACGCATGAGACTTGTAGTTTTCAAAAATGTTTTCATTTTTGATGAGACGCTGAATAAAAGAAGTTTAATCGCCGGCAAACGAAAACCCGCGATTTTCCGTAAATCCCGGGCTTGGCCCGTATAGTCGAATGTATACATAGACTTGTGGTTTTCAAAAGTGTTTTCATTTTTGATGAGACGCTGAATAAAAGAAGTTTAATCGCCGTCAAACGCAAACCCGCGATTTCCCGTAAATCCCGGGCTTGGCCCGTATAGTCGAATGTATACAAAAAAAGTACCCAGGGAGTAAACTCATTTACCGAACGATTTTTTTAAATTATTTTTCACCACTAAAACGCATGAGACTTGTAGTTTTTAAAAAATGTTTTCATTTTTGATGAAACGCTTAATGAAAGGGGTTTAATCGCCGGCAAACGAAAACCCGCGATATCCCGTAAATCCCGTGCTTGGCCCGTGTAGTCGAATGTATACAAAGAAAGCACCCTGTGAGTAAACTCATTTCCAGAACGATTTTTTAAATTAGTTTTTCACCACTAAAACGCATAAGACTTGAAGTTTTCAAAAATGTTTTCATTTTTGATGAGAAGCTGAATAAAAGAAGTTTAATCGCCGTCAAACGAAAACCCGCGATTTCCCGTAAATCCCGGGCTTGGCCCGTATAGTCAAAAGTATACAAAGAAAGTACCCAGGGAGTAAACTCATTTCCCGAACGATTTTTTAAATTATTTTGTCACCACTAAAACGCATGAGACTTGTAGTTTTCAAAAATGTTTTCATTTTTGATGAGACGCTGAATAAAAGAAGTTTAATCGCCGGCAAACGAAAACCCGCTATTTCCCGTAAATCCCGGGCTTGGCCCGTATAGTCAAAAAAATACAAAGAAAGTACCCAGGGAGTAAACTCATTTTCCGAACGTTTCTTTAAATTATTTTGTCACCACTAAAACGCATGAGACTTGTGGTTTTCAAAAGTGTTTTCATTTTTGTTGAGACGCTGAATAAAAGAAGTTTAATCGCCGGCAAACGAAACCCGCGATTTCCCGTAAATCCCGGGCTTGGCCCGTATAGTCGAATGTATACAAAGAAAGTACCCAGGGAGTAAAATCATTTCCCGAACGATTTTTTAAATTATTTTGTCACCACTAAAACGCATCAGACTTGTGGTTTTCAAAAGCGTTTTCATTTTTGATGAGACGCTGAATAAAAGAAGTTTAATCGCCGGCAAACGAAAACCTGCGATTTCCCGTAACTCCCGGGCTTGGCCCGTATAGTCGAATGTATACAAAGAAAGTACCCTGTGAGTAAAGTCATTTCCAGAACGATTTTTTAAATTATTTTTCCACCACTAAAACGCATAAGACTTGTAGTTTACAAAAATTTTTTCATTTTTGATGAGACGCTGAATAAAAGAAGTTTAATCGCCGGCAAACGAAAACCCGCGATTTCCCGTAAATCCCGGGCTTGGCCCGTATAGTCAAAAAAATACAAAGAAAGTACCCAGGGAGTAAACTCATTTCCCGAACGATTTTTTAAATTATTTTGTCACCACTAAAACGCATGAGACTTGTGGTTTTCAAAAGTGTTTTCATTTTTGATGAGACGCTGAATAAAATAAGTTTAATCGCCGGCTAACGCAAACCTGCGATTTCCCGTAAATCCCGGGCTTGGCCGTATAGTCGAATGTATACAAAAAAGTACCCAGGGAGTAAACTCATTTACCGAACGGTTTTTTTAAATTATTTTTTCACCACTAAAACGCATGAGACTTGTAGTTTTCAAAAATGTTTTCATTTTTGATGAGACGCTGAATAAAAGAAGTTTAATCGCCGGCAAACGAAAACCCGCCATTTCCCGTAAACCCCGGACTCGGCCCGTATAGTCGAATGTATACAAAGAAAGTACCCAGGGAGTGAAATCTTTTCCTGAACGATTTTTTAAATTATTTTTTTCACCACTAAAACGCATGAGACTTGTAGTTTTCAAAAATGTTTTCATTTTTGCTGAGACGCTTAATGAAAGAGGTTTAATCGCCGGCAAACGAAAACCCGCGATTTCCCGTAAATCCCGGGCTTGGCCCGTATAGTCGAATGTATACAAAGAAAGTACGCTGTGAGTAAAGTCATTTCCAGAACGATTTTTTAAATTATTATTCCACCACTAAAACGCATAAGACTTGTAGTTTACAAAAATTTTTTCATTTTTGATGAGACGCTGAATAAAAGAAGTTTAATCGCCGGCAAATGAAAACCCGCGATTTCTCGTAAATCCCGGGCTTGGCCCGTATAGTCAAAAAAATACAAAGAAAGTACCCAGGGAGTAAACTCATTTCCCGAACGATTTTTTAAATTATTTTGTCACCACTAAAACGCATGAGACTTGTGGTTTTCAAAAGTGTTTTCATTTTTGATGAGACGCTGAATAAAAGAAGTTTAATCGCCGGCAAACGCAAACCTGCGATTTCCCGTAAATCCCGGGCTTGGCCGTATAGTCGAATGTATACAAAAAAAGTACCCAGGGAGTAAACTCATTTACCGAACGATTTTTTTAAATTATTTTTCCACCACTAAAACGCATGAGACTTGTAGTTTTCAAAAATGTTTTCATTTTTGATGAGACGCTGAATAAAAGAAGTTTAATCGCCGGCAAACGAAAACCCGCGATTTTCCGTAAATCCCGGGCTTGGCCCGTATAGTCGAATGTATACATAGAAAGTACCCAGGGAGTAAACTCATTTCCCGAACAATTTTTTAAATTATTTTTACACCACTAAAACGCATGAGACTTGTAGTTTTCAAAAATGTTTTCATTTTTGATGAAACGCTTAATGAACGGGGTTTAATCGCTGGCAAACGAAAACCCGCGATATCCCGTAAATCCCGTGCTTGGCCCGTGTAGTCGAATGTATACAAAGAAAGCACCCTGTGAGTAAACTCATTTCCAGAACGATTTTTTAAATTAGTTTTTCACCACTAAAACGCATAAGACTTGAAGTTTTCAAAAATGTTTTCATTTTTGATGAGACGCTGAATAAAAGAAGTTTAATCGCCGTCAAACGCAAACCCGCGATTTCCCGTAAATCCCGGGCTTGGCCCGTATAGTCGAATGTATACAAAAAAAGTACCCAGGGAGTAAACTCATTTACCGAACGATTTTTTTAAATTATTTTTTCACCACTAAAACGCATGAGACTTGTAGTTTTCAAAAATGTTTTCATTTTTGATGAGACGCTGAATAAAAGAAGTTTAATCGCCGGCAAACGAAAACCCGCGATTTCCCGTAAATCCCGGGCTTGGCCCGTATAGTCGAATGTATACATAGAAAGTACCCAGGGAGTAAACTCATTTCCCGAACAATTTTTTAAATTATTTTTACACCACTAAAACGCATGAGACTTGTAGTTTTCAAAAATGTTTTCATTTTTGATGAAACGCTTAATGAAAGTGGTTTAATCGCCGGCAAACGAAAACCCGCGATTTCCCGTAAATCCCGTGCTTGGCCCGTATAGTCGAATGTATACAAAGAAAGCACCCTGTGAGTAAACTCATTTCCCGAACGATTTTTTAAATTATTTTGTCACCACTAAAACGCATGAGACTTGTGGTTTTCAAAAGCGTTTTCATTTTTGATGAGACGCTGAATAAAAGAAGTTTAATCGCCGGCAAACGAAAACCTGCGATTTCCCGTAACTCCCGGGCTTGGCCCGTATAGTCGAATGTATACAAAGAAAGTACCCTGTGAGTAAAGTCATTTCCAGAACGATTTTTTAAATTATTTTTCCACCACTAAAACGCATAAGACTTGTAGTTTACAAAAATTTTTTCATTTTTGATGAGACGCTGAATAAAAGAAGTTTAATCGCCGGCAAACGAAAACCCGCGATTTCCCGTAAATCCCGGGCTTGGCCCGTATAGTCAAAAAAATACAAAGAAAGTACCCAGGGAGTAAACTCATTTCCCGAACGATTTTTTAAATTATTTTGTCACCACTAAAACGCATGAGACTTGTGGTTTTCAAAAGTGTTTTCATTTTTGATGAGACGCTGAATAAAATAAGTTTAATCGCCGGCTAACGCAAACCTGCGATTTCCCGTAAATCCCGGGCTTGGCCGTATAGTCGAATGTATACAAAAAAGTACCCAGGGAGTAAACGCATTTACCGAACGGTTTTTTTAAATTATTTTTTCACCACTAAAACGCATGAGACTTGTAGTTTTCAAAAATGTTTTCATTTTTGATGAGACGCTGAATAAAAGAAGTTTAATCGCCGGCAAACGAAAACCCGCCATTTCCCGTAAACCCGGGACTCGGCCCGTATAGTCTAATGTATACAAAGAAAGTACCCAGGGAGTGAAATCTTTTCCCGAACGATTTTTTAAATTATTTTTTTCACCACTAAAACGCATGAGACTTGTAGTTTTCAAAAATGTTTTCATTTTTGCTGAGACACTTAATGAAAGAGGTTTAATCGCCGGCAAACGAAAACCCGCGATTTCCCGTAAATCCCGGGCTTGGCCCGTATAGTCGAATGTATACAAAGAAAGTACGCTGTGAGTAAAGTCATTTCCAGAACGATTTTTTAAATTAATATTCCACCACTAAAACGCATAAGACTTGTAGTTTACAAAAATTTTTTCATTTTTGATGAGACGCTGAATAAAAGAAGTTTAATCGCCGGCAAACGAAAACCCGCGATTTCTCGTAAATCCCGGGCTTGGCCCGTATAGTCAAAAAAATACAAAGAAAGTACCCAGGGAGTAAACTCATTTCCCGAACGATTTTTTAAATTATTTTGTCACCACTAAAACGCATGAGACTTGTGGTTTTCAAAAGTGTTTTCATTTTTGATGAGACGCTGAATAAAAGAAGTTTAATCGCCGGCAAACGCAAACCTGCGATTTCCCGTAAATCCCGGGCTTGGCCGTATAGTCGAATGTATACAAAAAAAGTACCCAGGGAGTAAACTCATTTACCGAACGATTTTTTTAAATTATTTTTTCACCACTAAAACGCATGAGACTTGTAGTTTTCAAAAATGTTTTCATTTTTGATGAGACGCTGAATAAAAGAAGTTTAATCGCCGGCAAACGAAAACCCGCGATTTTCCGTAAATCCCGGGCTTGGCCCGTATAGTCGAATGTATACATAGAAAGTACCCAGGGAGTAAACTCATTTCCCGAACAATTTTTTAAATTATTTTTACACCACTAAAACGCATGAGACTTGTATTTTTCAAAAATGTTTTCATTTTTGATGAAACGCTTAATGAACGGGGTTTAATCGCTGGCAAACGAAAACCCGCGATATCCCGTAAATCCCGTGCTTGGCCCGTGTAGTCGAATGTATACAAAGAAAGCACCCTGTGAGTAAACTCATTTCCAGAACGATTTTTTAAATTAGTTTTTCACCACTAAAACGCATAAGACTTGACGTTTTCAAAAATGTTTTCATTTTTGATGAGACGCTGAATAAAAGAAGTTTAATCGCCGTCAAACGCAAACCCGCGATTTCCCGTAAATCCCGGGCTTGGCCCGTATAGTCGAATGTATACAAAAAAAGTACCCAGGGAGTAAACTCATTTACCGAACGATTTTTTTAAATTATTTTTTCACCACTAAAACGCATGAGACTTGTATTTTTCAAAAATGTTTTCATTTTTGATGAAACGCTTAATGAACGGGGTTTAATCGCTGGCAAACGAAAACCCGCGATATCCCGTAAATCCCGTGCTTGGCCCGTGTAGTCGAATGTATACAAAGAAAGCACCCTGTGAGTAAACTCATTTCCAGAACGATTTTTTAAATTAGTTTTTCACCACTAAAACGCATAAGACTTGACGTTTTCAAAAATGTTTTCATTTTTGATGAGACGCTGAATAAAAGAAGTTTAATCGCCGTCAAACGCAAACCCGCGATTTCCCGTAAATCCCGGGCTTGGCCCGTATAGTCGAATGTATACAAAAAAAGTACCCAGGGAGTAAACTCATTTACCGAACGAATTTTTTAAATTATTTTTTCACCACTAAAACGCATGAGACTTGTAGTTTTCAAAAATGTTTTCATTTTTGATGAGACGCTGAATAAAAGAAGTTTAATCGCCGGCAAACGAAAACCCGCGATTTCCCGTAAATCCCGGGCTTGGCCCGTATAGTCGAATGTATACATAGAAAGTACCCAGGGAGTAAACTCATTTCCCGAACAATTTTTTAAATTATTTTTACACCACTAAAACGCATGAGACTTGTAGTTTTCAAAAATGTTTTCATTTTTGATGAAACACTTAATGAAAGTGGTTTAATCGCCGGCAAACGAAAACCCGCGATTTCCCGTAAATCCCGTGCTTGGCCCGTATAGTCGAATGTATACAAAGAAAGCACCCTGTGAGTAAACTCATTTCCAGAACGATTTTTTAAATTAGTTTTTCACCACTAAAACGCATAAGACTTGAAGTTTTCAAAAATGTTTTCATTTTTGATGAGACGCTGAATAAAAGAAGTTTAATCGCCGGCAAACGAAAACCCGCGATTTCCCGTAAATCCCGGGCTTGGCCCGTATAGTCGAATGTATACAAAGAAAGTACCCTGTGAGTAAACTCATTTCTAAAACGATTTTTTAAATTATCTTTTCACCACTAAAACGCATGAGACTTGTAATTTTCAAAAATGTTTTCATTTTTGATGACACGCTGAATAAAAGAAGTTTAATCGCCGGCAAACGAAAACCCGCGATTTCCCGTAAATCCCGGGCTTGGCCCGTATAGTCGAATGTATACATAGAAAGTACCCAGGGAGTAAACTCATTTCCCGAACGATTTTTTAAATTATTTTGTCACCACTAAAACGCATGAGACTTGTGGTTTTCAAAAGTGTTTTCATTTTTGATGAGACGCTGAATAAAAGAAGTTTAATCGCCGGCAAACGCAAACCTGCGATTTCCCGTAAATCCCGGGCTTGGCCGTATAGTCGAATGTATACAAAAAAAGTACCCAGGGAGTAAACTCATTTACCGAACGATTTTTTTAAATTATTTTTTCACCACTAAAACGCATGAGACTTGTAGTTTTCAAAAATGTTTTCATTTTTGATGAGACGCTATATAAAAGAAGTTTAATCGCCGGCAAACGAAAACCCGCGATTTCCCGTAAATCCCGGGCTTGGCCGTATAGTCGAATGTATACAAAAAAAGTACCCAGGGAGTAAACTCATTTACCGAACGATTTTTTTAAATTATTTTTTCAGCACTAAAACGCATGAGACTTGTAGTTTTCAAAAATGTTTTCATTTTTGATGAGACGCTATATAAAAGAAGTTTAATCGCCGGCAAACGAAAACCCGCGATTTCCCGTAAATCCCGTGCTTGGCCCGTATAGTCAAATGTATACAAAGAAAGCACCCTGTGAGTAAACTCATTTCCAGAACGATTTTTTAAATTAGTTTTTCACCACTAAAACGCATAAGACTTGAAGTTTTCAAAATTGTTTTCATTTTTGATGAGACGCTGAATAAAAGAAGTTTAATCGCCGTCAAACGAAAACCCGCGATTTCCCGTAAATCCCGGGCTTGGCCCGTATAGTCAAAAGTATACAAAGAAAGTACCCAGGGATTAAACTCTTTTCCGAAACGATTTTTTAAATTATTTTGTCACCACTAAAACGCATGAGACTTGTTGTTTTCAAAAGTGTTTTCATTTTTGATGAGACGCTGAATAAAAGAAGTTTAATCGCCGGCAAACGAAAACCCGCGATTTCCCATAAATCCCGGGCTTGGCCCGTATAGTCAAAAAATACAAAGAAATTACCAGGGAGTAAACTCATTTCCCGAACGATTTTTTAAATTATTTTGTCACCACTAAAACGCATGAGACTTGTGGTTTTCAAAAGTGTTTTCATTTTTGTTGAGACGCTGAATAAAAGAAGTTTAATCGCCGGCAAACAAAAACCCGCGATTTCCCGTAAATCCCGGGCTTGGCCCGTATAGTCGAATGTATACAAAGAAAGTACCCTGTGAGTAAACTCATTTCTAAAACGATTTTTTAAATTATCTTTTCACCACTAAAACGCATGAGACTTGTAATTTTCAAAAATGTTTTCATTTTTGATGAGACGCTGAATAAAAGAAGTTTAATCGCCGGCAAACGAAAACCCGCCATTTCCCGTAAACCCCGGACTCAACCCGTATAGTCGAATGTATACAAAGAAAGTACCCAGGGAGTGAAATCATTTCCCGAACGATTTCTTAAATTATTTTTTTCACCACAAAAACGCATGAGACTTGTAGTTTTCAAAAATGTTTTCATTTTTGCTGAGACTCTTAATGAAAGAGGTTTAATCGCCGGCAAACGAAAACCCGCGATTTCCCGTAAATCCTGGGCTTGGCCCGTATAGTCGAATGTATACAAAGAAAGTACCCTGTGAGTATAGTCATTTCCAGAACGTCTTTTTAAATTATTGTGTCACCACTAAAACGCATGAGACTTGCCGTTTTCAAAAGTGTTTTCATTTTTGATGAGACGCTGAACAAAAGAAGTTTAATCGCCGGCAAACGCAAACCTGCGATTTCCCGTAAATCCCGGGCTTGGCCGTATAGTCGAATGTATACAAAAAAAGTACCCAGGGAGTAAACTCATTTACCGAACGATTTTTTTAAATTATTTTTTCACCACTAAAACGCATGAGACTTGTAGTTTTCAAAAATGTTTTCATTTTTGATGAAACGCTGAATAAAAGAAGTTTAATCGCCGGCAAACGAAAACCCGCGATTTCCCGTAAATCCCGGGCTTGTCCCGTATAGTCGAATGTATACATAGAAAGTACCCAGGGAGTAAACTCATTTCCCGAACAATTTTTTAAATTATTTTTACACCACTAAAACGCATGAGACTTGCAGTTTTCAAAAATGTTTTCATTTTTGATGAAACGCTTAATGAAAGAGGTTTAATCGCCGGCAAACGAAAACCCGCGATTTCCCGTAAATCCCGTGCTTGGCCCGTATAGTCGAATGTATACAAAAAAAGCACCCTGTGAGTAAACTCATTTCAAGAACGATTCTTTAAATTAGTTTTTCACCACTAAAACGCATAAGACTTGAAGTTTTCAAAAATGTTTTTATTTTTGATGAGACGCTGAATAAAAGAAGTTTAATCGCCGTCAAACGAAAACCCGCGATTTCCCGTAAATTCCGGGCTTGGCCCGTATAGTCAAAAGTATACAAAGAAAGTACCCAGGGATTAAACTCATTTCCGAAACGATTTTTTAAATTATTTTGTCACCACTAAAACGCATGAGACTTGTTGATTTCAAAAGTGTTTTTATTTTTGATGAGACGCTGAATAAAAGAAGTTTAATCGCCGTCAAACGAAAACCCGCGATTTCCCGTAAATTCCGGGCTTGGCCCGTATAGTCAAAAGTATACAAAGAAAGTACCCAGAGAGTAAACTGATTTCCCGAACGATTTTTCAAATTATTTCGCTTAATGAAAGGGGTTTAATCGCCGGCAAACGAAAAACCGCGATTTCCCGTAAATCCCGGGCTTGGCCCGTATAGTCGAATGTATACAAAGAAGCACCCTGTGAGTAAACTCATTTCCAGAACGATTTTTTAAATTAGTTTTTCACCACTAAAACGCATAAGACTTGAAGTTTTCAAAAATGTTTTCATTTTTGATGAGACGCTGAATAAAAGAAGTTTAATCGCCGTCAAACGAAAACCCGCGATTTCCCGTAAATCCCGGGCTTGGCCCGTATAGTCAAAAGTATACAAAGAAAGTACCCAGGGAGTAAACTCATTTCCCGAACGATTTTTTAAATTATTTTGTCACCACTAAAACGCATGAGACTTGTGGTTTTCAAAAGTATTTTCATTTTTGTTGAGACGCTGAATAAAAGAAGTTTAATCGCCGGCAAACGAAAACCGCGATTTCCCGTAAATCCCGGGCTTGGCCCGTATAGTCGAATGTATACAAAGAAAGTACCCTGTGAGTAAACTCATTTCTAAAACGATTTTTTAAATTATCTTTTCACCACTAAAACGCATGAGACTTGTAATTTTCAAAAATGTTTTCATTTTTGATGAGACGCTGAATAAAAGAAGTTTAATCGCCGGCAAACGAAAACCCGCCATTTCCCGTAAATTCCGGGCTTGGCCCGTATAGTCAAAAGTATACAAAGAAAGTACCCAGGGATTAAACTCATTTCCGAAACGATTTTTTAAATTATTTTGTCACCACTAAAACGCATGAGACTTGTTGATTTCAAAAGTGTTTTCATTTTTGATGAGACGCTGAATAAAAGAAGTTTAATCGCCTGCAAACGAAAACCCGCGATTTCCCATAAATCCCGGGCTTGGCCCGTATAGTCAAAAGTATACAAAGAAAGTACCCAGGGAGTAAACTGATTTCCCGAACGATTTTTCAAATTATTTCGCTTAATGAAAGGGGTTTAATCGCCGGCAAACGAAAAACCGCGATTTCCCGTAAATCCCGGGCTTGGCCCGTATAGTCGAATGTATACAAAGAAAGCACCCTGTGAGTAAACTCATTTCCAGAACGATTTTTTAAATTAGTTTTTCACCACTAAAACGCATAAGACTTGAAGTTTTCAAAAATGTTTTCATTTTTGATGAGACGCTGAATAAAAGAAGTTTAATCGCCGTCAAACGAAAACCCGCGATTTCCCGTAAATCCCGGGCTTGGCCCGTATAGTCAAAAGTATACAAAGAAAGTACCCAGGGAGTAAACTCATTTCCCGAACGATTTTTTAAATTATTTTGTCACCACTAAAACGCATGAGACTTGTGGTTTTCAAAAGTGTTTTCATTTTTGTTGAGACGCTGAATAAAAGAGGTTTAATCGCCGGCAAACGAAAACCCGCGATTTCCCGTAAATCCCGGGCTTGGCCCGTATAGTCGAATGTATACAAAGAAAGTACCCTGTGAGTAAAGTCATTTCCAGAACGTCTTTTTAAATTATTTTGTCACCACTAAAACGCATGAGACTTGCGGTTTTCAAAAGTGTTTTCATTTTTGATGAGACGCTGAACAAAAGAAGTTTAATCGCCGGCAAACGCAAACCTGCGATTTACCGTAAATCCCGGGCTTGGCCGTATAGTCGAATGTATACAAAAAAAGTACCCAGGGAGTAAACTCATTTACCAAACGATTTTTTTAAATTATTTTTTCACCACTAAAACGCATGAGACTTGTAGTTTTCAAAAATGTTTTTATTTTAGATGAGACGCTGAATAAAAGAAGTTTACTCGCCGGCAAACGAAAACCCGCGATTTCCCGTAAATCCCGGGCTTGGCCCGTATAGTCGAATGTACACATAGAAAGTACCCAGGGAGTAAACTCATTTCCCGAACAATTTTTTAAATTATTTTTACACCACTAAAACGCGTGAGACTTGCAGTTTTCAAAAATGTTTTCATTTTTGATGAAACGCTTAATGAAAGGGGTTTAATCGCCGGCAAACGAAAACCCGCGATTTCCCGTAAATCCCGTGCTTGGCCCGTATTGTCGAATGTATACAAAAAAAGCACCCTGTGAGTAAACTCATTTCCAGAACGATTCTTTAAATTAGTTTTTCACCACTAAAACGCATAAGGCTTGAAGTTTTCAAAAATGTTTTCATTTTTGATGAGACGCTGAATAATAGAAGTTTAATCGCCGTCAAACGAAAACCCGCGATTTCCCGTAAATTCCGGGCTTGGCCCGTATAGTCAAAAGTATACAAAGAAAGTACCCAGGGATTAAACTCATTTCCGAAACGATTTTTTAAATTATTTTGTCACCACTAAAACGCATGAGACTTGTTGATTTCAAAAGTGTTTTCATTTTTGATGAGACGCTGAATAAAAGAAGTTTAATCGCCGGCAAACGAAAACCCGCGATTTCCCATAAATCCCGGGCTTGGCCCGTATAGTCGAATGTATACAAAGAAAGTACCCTGTGAGTAAAGTCATTTTCAGAACGTCTTTTTAAATTATTGTGTCACCACTAAAACGCATGAGACTTGCGGTTTTCAAAAGTGTTTTCATTTTTGATGAGACGCTGAACAAAAGAAGTTTAATCGCCGGCAAACGCAAACCTGCGATTTCCCGTAAATCCCGGGCTTGGCCGTATAGTCGAATGTATACAAAAAAAGTACCCAGGGAGTAAACTCATTTACCGAACGATTTTTTTAAATTATTTTTTCACCACTAAAACGCATGAGACTTATAGTTTTCAAAAATGTTTTCATTTTTGATGAAACGCTTAATGAAAGGGGTTTAATCGCCGGCAAACGAAAACCCGCGATTTCCCGTAAATCCCGTGCTTGGCCCGTATAGTCGAATGTATACAAAGAAAGCACCCTGTGAGTAAACTCATTTCCAGGACGATTCTTTAAATTAGTTTTTCACCACTAAAACGCATAAGACTTGCAGTTTTCAAAAATGTTTTTATTTTTGATGAGACGCTGAATAAAAGAAGTTTAATCGCCGTCAAACGAAAACCCGCGATTTCCCGTAAATTCCGGGCTTGGCCCGTATATTCAAAAGTATACAAAGAAAGTACCCAGGGATTAAACTCATTTCCGAAACGATTTTTTAAATTATTTTGTCACCACTAAAACGCATGAGACTTGTTGATTTCAAAAGTGTTTTTATTTTTGATGAGACGCTGAATAAAAGAAGTTTAATCGCCGTCAAACGAAAACCCGCGATTTCCCGTAAATTCCGGGCTTGGCCCGTATAGTCAAAAGTATACAAAGAAAGTACCCAGGGAGTAAACTGATTTCCCGAACGATTTTTCAAATTATTTCGCTTAATGAAAGGGGTTTAATCGCCGGCAAACGAAAAACCGCGATTTCCCGTAAATCCCGGGCTTGGCCCGTATAGTCGAATGTATACAAAGAAAGCACCCTGTGAGTAAACTCATTTCCAGAACGATTTTTTAAATTAGTTTTTCCCCACTAAAACGCAAAAGACTTGAAGTTTTCAAAAATGTTTTCATTTTTGATGAGACGCTGAATAAAAGAAGTTTAATCGCCGTCAAACGAAAACCCGCGATTTCCCGTAAATCCCGGGCTTGGCCCGTATAGTCAAAAGTATACAAAGAAAGTACCCAGGGAGTAAACTCATTTCCCGAACGATTTTTTAAATTATTTTGTCACTACTAAAACGCATGAGACTTGTGGTTTTCAAAAGTGTTTTCATTTTTGTTGAGACGCTGAATAAAGGAAGTTTAATCGCCGGCAAACGAAAACCGCGATTTCCCGTAAATCCCGGGCTTGGCCCGTATAGTCGAATGTATACAAAGAAAGTACCCTGTGAGTAAACTCATTTCTAAAACGATTTTTTAAATTATCTTTTCACCACTAAAACGCATGAGACTTGTTGATTTCAAAAGTGTTTTCATTTTTGATGAGACGCTGAATAAAAGAAGTTTAATCGCCGGCAAACGAAAACCCGCGATTTCCCATAAATCCCGGGCTTGGCCCGTATAGTCAAAAGTATACAAAGAAAGTACCCAGGGAGTAAACTGATTTCCCGAACGATTTTTCAAATTATTTCGCTTAATGAAAGGGGTTTAATCGCCGGCAAACGAAAAACCGCGATTTCCCGTAAATCCCGGGCTTGGCCCGTATAGTCGAATGTATACAAAGAAAGCACCCTGTGAGTAAACTCATTTCCAGAACGATTCTTTAAAATAGTTTTTCACCACTAAAACGCATAAGACTTGAAGTTTTCAAAAATGTTTTTATTTTTGATGAGACGCTGAATAAAAGAAGTTTAATCGCCGTCAAACGAAAACCCGCGATTTCCCGTAAATTCCGGGCTTGGCCCGTATAGTCAAAAGTATACAAAGAAAGTACCCAGGGATTAAACTCATTTCCGAAACGATTTTTTAAATTATTTTGTCACCACTAAAACGCATGAGACTTGTTGATTTCAAAAGTGTTTTTATTTTTGATGAGACGCTGAATAAAAGAAGTTTAATCGCCGTCAAACGAAAACCCGCGATTTCCCGTAAATTCTGGGCTTGGCCCGTATAGTCAAAAGTATACAAAGAAAGTACCCAGGGAGTAAACTGATTTCCCGAACGATTTTTCAAATTATTTCGCTTAATGAAAGGGGTTTAATCGCCGGCAAACGAAAAACCGCGATTTCCCGTAAATCCCGGGCTTGGCCCGTATAGTCGAATGTATACAAAGAAAGCACCCTGTGAGTAAACTCATTTCCAGAACGATTTTTTAAATTAGTTTTTCACCACTAAAACGCATAAGACTTGAAGTTTTCAAAAATGTTTTCATTTTTGATGAGACGCTGAATAAAAGAAGTTTAATCGCCGTCAAACGAAAACCCGCGATTTCCCGTAAATCCCGGGCTTGGCCCGTATAGTCAAAAGTATACAAAGAAAGTACCCAGGGAGTAAACTCATTTCCCGAACGATTTTTTAAATTATTTTGTCACCACTAAAACGCATGAGACTTGTGGTTTTCAAAAGTGTTTTCATTTTTGTTGAGACGCTGAATAAAGGAAGTTTAATCGCCGGCAAACGAAAACCGCGATTTCCCGTAAATCCCGGGCTTGGCCCGTATAGTCGAATGTATACAAAGAAAATACCCTGTGAGTAAACTCATTTCCAAAACGATTTTTTAAATTATCTTTTCACCACTAAAACGCATGAGACTTGTTGATTTCAAAAGTGTTTTCATTTTTGATGAGACGCTGAATAAAAGAAGTTTAATCGCCGGCAAACGAAAACCCGCGATTTCCCATAAATCCCGGGCTTGGCACGTATAGTCAAAAGTATACAAAGAAAGTACCCAGGGAGTAAACTGATTTCCCGAACGATTTTTCAAATTATTTCGCTTAATGAAAGGGGTTTAATCGCCGGCAAACGAAAAACCGCGATTTCCCGTAAATCCCGGGCTTGGCCCGTATAGTCGAATGTATACAAAGAAAGCACCCTGTGAGTAAACCCATTTCCAGAACGATTTTTTAAATCAGTTTTTCACCACTAAAACGCATAAGACTTGAAGTTTTCAAAAATGTTTTCATTTTTGATGAGACGCTGAATAAAAGAAGTTTAATCGCCGTCAAACGAAAACCCGCGATTTCCCGTAAATCCCGGGCTTGGCCCGTATAGTCAAAAGTATACAAAGAAAGTACCCAGGGAGTAAACTCATTTCCCGAAGGATTTTTTAAATTATTTTGTCACCACTAACACGCATGAGACTTGTGGTTTTCAAAAGTGTTTTCATTTTTGTTGAGACGCTGAATAAAAGAAGTTTAATCGCCGGCAAACGAAAACCCGCGATTTCCCGTAAATCCCGGGCTTGGCCCGTATAGTCGAATGTATACAAAGAAAGTACCCTGTGAGTAAACTCATTTCTAAAACGATTTCTTAAATTATCTTTTCACCACTAAAACGCATGAGACTTGCAGTTTTCAAAAGTGTTTTCATTTTTGATGAGACGCTGAACAAAAGAAGTTTAATCGCCGTCAAACGAAAACCCGCCATTTCCCGTAAATTCCGGGCTTGGCCCGTATAGTCAAAAGTATACAAAGAAAGTACCCAGGGATTAAACTCATTTCCGAAACGATTTTTTAAATTATTTTGTCACCACTAAAACGCATGAGACTTGTTGATTTCAAAAGTGTTTTTATTTTTGATGAGACGCTGAATAAAAGAAGTTTAATCGCCGTCAAACGAAAACCCGCGATTTCCCGTAAATCCCGTGCTTGGCCTGTATAGTCGAATGTATACAAAGAAAGCACCCTGTGAGTAAACTCATTTCCAGAACGATTCTTTAAATTAGTTTTTCACCACTAAAACGCATAAGGCTTGAAGTTTTCAAAAATGTTTTCATTTTTGATGAGACGCTGAATAATAGAAGTTTAATCGCCGTCAAACGAAAACCCGCGATTTCCCGTAAATTCCGGGCTTGGCCCGTATGGTCAAAAGTATACAAAGAAAGTACCCAGGGATTAAACTCATTTCCGAAACGATTTTTTAAATTATTTTGTCACCACTAAAACGCATGAGACTTGTTGATTTCAAAAGTGTTTTCATTTTTGATGAGACGCTGAATAAAAGAAGTTTAATCGCCGGCAAACGAAAACCCGCGATTTCCCGTAAATCCCGGGCTTGGCCCGTATAGTCGAATGTATACAAAGAAAGTACCCTGTGAGTAAACTCATTTCTAAAACGATTTTTTAAATTATCTTTTCACCACTAAAACGCATGAGACTTGTAATTTTCAAAAATGTTTTCATTTTTGATGAGACGCTGAATAAAAGAAGTTTAATCGCCGGCAAACGAAAACCCGCCATTTCCCGTAAACCCCGGACTCGGCCCGTATAGTCGAATGTATACAAAGAAAGTACCCAGGGAGTAAACTCATTTCCCGAACAATTTTTTAAATTATTTTTACACCACTAAAACGCATGAGACTTGCAGTTTTCAAAAATGTTTTCCTTTTTGATGAAACGCTTAATGAAAGGGGTTTAATCGCCGGCAAACGAAAACCCGCGATTTCCCGTAAATCCCGTGCTTGGCCCGTATAGTCGAATGTATACAAAGAAAGCACCCTGTGAGTAAACTCATTTCCAGAACGATTTTTTAAATTAGTTTTTCACCACTAAAACGCATAAGGCTTGAAGTTTTCAAAAATGTTTTCATTTTTGATGAGACGCTAAATAATAGAAGTTTAATCGCCGTCAAACGAAAACCCGCGATTTCCCGTAAATTCCGGGCTTGGCCCGTATAGTCAAAAGTATACAAAGAAAGTACCCAGGGATTAAACTCATTTCCGAAACGATTTTTTAAATTATTTTGTCACCACTAAAACGCATGAGACTTGTTGATTTCAAAAGTGTTTTCATTTTTGATGAGACGCTGAATAAAAGAAGTTTAATCGTCGGCAAACGAAAACCCGCGATTTCCATTAAATCCCGGGCTTGGCCCGTATAGTCAAAAGTATACAAAGAAAGTACCCAGGGAGTAAACTGATTTCCCGAACGATTTTTCAAATTATTTCGCTTAATGAAAGGGGTTTAATCGCCGGCAAACGAAAAACCGCGATTTCCCGTAAATCCCGGGCTTGGCCCGTATAGTCGAATGTATACAAAGAAAGCACCCTGTGAGTAAACTCATTTCCAGAACGATTTTTTAAATTAGTTTTTCACCACTAAAACGCATAAGACTTGAAGTTTTCAAAAATGTTTTCATTTTTGATGAGACGCTGAATAAAAGAAGTTTAATCGCCGTCAAACGAAAACCCGCGATTTCCCGTAAATCCCGGGCTTGGCCCGTATAGTCAAAAGTATACAAAGAAAGTACCCAGGGAGTAAACTCATTTCCCGAACGATTTTTTAAATTATTTTGTCACCACTAAAACGCATGAGACTTGTGGTTTTCAAAAGTGTTTTCATTTTTGATGAGACGCTGAATAAAAGAAGTTTAATCGCCGGCAAACGCAAACCTGTGATTTACCGTAAATCCCGGGCTTGGCCGTATAGTCGAATGTATACAAAAAAAGTACCCAGGGAGTAAACTCATTTACCGAACGATTTTTTTAAATTATGTTTTCACCACTAAAACGCATGAGACTTGTAGTTTTCAAAAATGTTTTCATTTTTGATGAGACGCTGAATAAAAGAAGTTTAATCGCCGGCAAACGAAAACCCGCGATTTCCCGTAAATCCCGGGCTTGGCCCGTATAGTCGAATGTATACATAGAAGGTACCCAGGGAGTAAACTCATTTCCCGAACAATTTTTTAAATTATTTTTACACCACTAAAACGCATGAGACTTGCAGTTTTCAAAAATGTTTTCATTTTTGATGAAACGCTTAATGAAAGGGGTTTAATCGCCGGCAAACGAAAACCCGCGATTTCCCGTAAATCCCGTGCTTGGCCCGTATAGTCGAATGTATACAAAGAAAGCACCCTGTGAGTAAACTCATTTCCAGAACGATTTTTTAAATTATTTTGTCACCACTAAAACGCATGAGACTTGTGGTTTTCAAAAGTGTTTTCATTTTTGTTGAGACGCTGAATAAAAGAAGTTTAATCGCCGGCAAACGAAAACCCGCGATTTCCCGTAAATCGCGGGCTTGGCCCGTATAGTCGAATGTATACAAAGAAAGTACCCTGTGAGTAAACTCATTTCTAAAACGATTTTTTAAATTATCTTTTCACCACTAAAACGCATGAGACTTGTAATTTTCAAAAATGTTTTCATTTTTGATGAGACGCTGAATAAAAGAAGTTTAATCGCCGGCAAACGAAAACCCGCCATTTCCCGTAAACCCCGGACTCGGCCCGTATAGTCGAATGTATACAAAGAAAGTACCCAGGGAGTGAAATCATTTCCCGAACGATTTTTTAAATTATTTTTTTCACCACTAAAACGCATGAGACTTGTAGTTTTCAAAAATGCTTTCATTTTTGCTGTGACTCTTAATGAAAGAGGTTTAAATGCCGGCAAACGAAAACCCGCGATTTCCCGTAAATCCCGGGCTTGGCCCGTATAGTCGAATGTATACAAAGAAAGTACCTGTGAGTAAAGTCATTTCCAGAACGTCTTTTTAAATTATTTTGTCACCACTAAAACGCATAAGACTTGCGGTTTTCAAAAGTGTTTTCATTTTTGATTTGACACTGAATAAAAGAAGTTTAATCGCCGGCAAACGCAAACCTGCGATTTCCCGTAAATCCCGGGCTTGGCCGTATAGTCTAATGTATACAAAAAAAGTACCCTGTGAGTAAACTCATTTCCAGAACGATTCTTTAAATTAGTTTTTCACCACTAAAACGCATGAGACTTGAAATTTTCAAAAATGTTTTCATTTTTGATGAGACGCTTAATGAAAGAAGTTTAATCGCCGGCAAACGAAAACCCGCGATTTCCCGTAAATCCCGGACTCGGCCCGTATAGTCGAATGTATACAAAGAAAGTACCCAGGGAGTAAACTGATTTCCCGAACGATTTTTCAAATTATTTCTGCACCACTAGAACGCATGAGACTTGTAGTTTTCAAAAATGTTTTCATTTTTGATGAGACGCTTAATGAAAGAAGTTTAATCGCCGGCAAACGAAAACCCGCGATTTCCCGTAAATCCCGGAATCGGCCCGTATAGTCGAATGTATACAAAGAAAGCACCCTGTGAGTAAACTCATTTCCAGAACGATTTTTTAAATTATTTTGTCACCACTAAAACGCATGAGACTTGTGGTTTTCAAAAGTGTTTTCATTTTTGTTGAGACGCTGAATAAAAGAAGTTTAATCGCCGGCAAACGAAAACCCGCGATTTCCCGTAAATCGCGGGCTTGGCCCGTATAGTCGAATGTATACAAAGAAAGTACCCTGTGAGTAAACTCATTTCTAAAACGATTTTTTAAATTATCTTTTCACCACTAAAACGCATGAGACTTGTAATTTTCAAAAATGTTTTCATTTTTGATGAGACGCTGAATAAAAGAAGTTTAATCGCCGGCAAACGAAAACCCGCCATTTCCCGTAAACCCCGGACTCGGCCCGTATAGTCGAATGTATACAAAGAAAGTACCCAGGGAATGAAATCATTTCCCGAACGATTTTTTAAATTATTTTTTTCACCACTAAAACGCATGAGACTTGTAGTTTTCAAAAATGCTTTCATTTTTGCTGAGACTCTTAATGAAAGAGGTTTAAATGCCGGCAAACGAAAACCCGCGATTTCCCGTAAATCCCGGGCTTGGCCCGTATAGTCGAATGTATACAAAGAAAGTACCTGTGAGTAAAGTCATTTCCAGAACGTCTTTTTAAATTATTTTGTCACCACTAAAACGCATGAGACTTGCGGTTTTCAAAAGTGTTTTCATTTTTGATTTGACGCTGAATAAAAGAAGTTTAATCGCCGGCAAACGCAAACCTGCGATTTCCCGTAAATCCCGGGCTTGGCCGTATAGTCTAATGTATACAAAAAAAGTACCCTGTGAGTAAACTCATTTCCAGAACGATTCTTTAAATTAGTTTTTCACCACTAAAACGCATGAGACTTGAAATTTTCAAAAATGTTTTCATTTTTGATGAGACGCTTAATGAAAGAAGTTTAATCGCCGGCAAACGAAAACCCGCGATTTCCCGTAAATCCCGGAATCGGCCCGTATAGTCGAATGTATACAAAGAAAGCACCCTGTGAGTAAACTCATTTCCAGAACGATTTTTTAAATTATTTTGTCACCACTAAAACGCATGAGACTTGTGGTTTTCAAAAGTGTTTTCATTTTTGTTGAGACGCTGAATAAAAGAAGTTTAATCGCCGGCAAACGAAAACCCGCGATTTCCCGTAAATCGCGGGCTTGGCCCGTATAGTCGAATGTATACAAAGAAAGTACCCTGTGAGTAAACTCATTTCTAAAACGATTTTTTAAATTATCTTTTCACCACTAAAACGCATGAGACTTGTAATTTTCAAAAATGTTTTCATTTTTGATGAGACGCTGAATAAAAGAAGTTTAATCGCCGGCAAACGAAAACCCGCCATTTCCCGTAAACCCCGGACTCGGCCCGTATAGTCGAATGTATACAAAGAAAGTACCCAGGGAGTGAAATCATTTCCCGAACGATTTTTTAAATTATTTTTTTCACCACTAAAACGCATGAGACTTGTAGTTTTCAAAAATGCTTTCATTTTTGCTGAGACTTTTAATGAAAGAGGTTTAAATGCCGGCAAACGAAAACCCGCGATTTCCCGTAAATCCCGGGCTTGGCCCGTATAGTCGAATGTATACAAAGAAAGTACCTGTGAGTAAAGTCATTTCCAGAACGTCTTTTTAAATTATTTTGTCACCACTAAAACGCATGAGACTTGCGGTTTTCAAAAGTGTTTTCATTTTTGATTTGACGCTGAATAAAAGAAGTTTAATCGCCGGCAAACGCAAACCTGCGATTTCCCGTAAATCCCGGGCTTGGCCGTATAGTCTAATGTATACAAAAAAAGTACCCTGTGAGTAAACTCATTTCCAGAACGATTCTTTAAATTAGTTTTTCACCACTAAAACGCATGAGACTTGAAATTTTCAAAAATGTTTTCATTTTTGATGAGACGCTTAATGAAAGAAGTTTAATCGCCGGCAAACGAAAACCCGCGATTTCCCGTAAATCCCGGACTCGGCCTGTATAGTCGAATGTATACAAAGAAAGTACCCAGGGAGTAAACTGATTTCCCGAACGATTTTTCAAATTATTTCTGCACCACTAGAACGCATGAGACTTGTAGTTTTCAAAAATGTTTTCATTTTTGATGAGACGCTTAATGAAAGAAGTTTAATCGCCGGCAAACGAAAACCCGCGATTTCCCGTAAATCCCGGAATCGGCCCGTATAGTCGAATGTATACAAAGAAAGTACCCAGGGAGTGAAATCATTTCCCGAACGATTCTTTAAATTATTTTTTTCACCACTAAAACGCATGAGACTTGTAGTTTTCAAAAATGTTTTCATTTTTGCTGAGACGCCTAATGAAAGAGGTTTAATCGCCGGCAAACGAAAACCCGCGATTTCCCGTAAATCCCGGGCTTGGCCCGTATAGTCGAATGTATACAAAGAAAGTAACCTGTGAGTAAAGTCATTTCCAGAACGATTTTTTAAATTATTTTTCCACCACTAAAACGCATAAGACTTGTAGTTTACAAAAATTTTTTCATTTTTGATGAGACGCTGAATAAAAGAAGTTTAATCGCTGGCAAACGAAAACCCGCGATTTCCCGTAAATCCCGGGCTTGGCCCGTATAGTCAAAAAAATACAAAGAAAGTACCCAGGGAGTAAACTCATTTCCTGAACGATTTTTTAAATTATTTTGTCACCACTAAAACGCATGAGACTTGTGGTTTTCAAAAGTGTTTTCATTTTTGATGAGACGCTGAATAAAAGAAGTTTAATCGCCGGCAAACGCAAACCTGCTATTTCCCGTAAATCCCGGGCTTGGCCGTATAGTCGAATGTATACAAAAAAAGTACCCAGGGAGTAAACTCAATCACCGAACGATTTTTTTAAATTATTTTTTCACCACTAAAACGCATGAGACTTGTAGTTTTCAAAAATGTTTTCATTTTTGATGAGACTCTGAATAAAAGAAGTTTAATCGCCGGCAAACGAAAACCCGCGATTTCCCGTAAATCCCGGGCTTAGCCCGTATAGTCAAATGAAAACAAAGAAAGCACCCTGTGAGTAAACTCATTTCCAGAACGATTTTTTAAATTAGTTTTTCACCAGTAAAACGCATAAGACTTGTAGTTTTCAAAAATGTTTTCATTTTTGATGAGACGCTGAATAAAAGAAGTTTAATCGCCGTGAAACGAAAACCCGCGATTTCCCGTAAATCCCGGGTTTGGCCCGTATAGTCAAAAGTATACAAAGAAAGTACCCAGGGATTAAACTCATTTCCTGAACGGATTTATAGACTTGTAGTTTTCAAAAATGTTTTCATTTTTGATGAGACGCTTAATGAAAGGGGTTTAATCGCCGGCAAACGAAAACCCGCGATTTCCCGTAAATCCCGGGCTTGGCCCGTACAGTCAAAAGTATACAAAGAAAGTACCCAGGGAGTAAACTGATTTCTCGAACGATTTTTCAAATTATTTCTGCACCACTAGAAAAAATGAGACTTGTAGTTTTCAAAAATGTTTTCATTTTAAATGAGATGCTTAATGAAAGAGGTTTAATCGACGGCAAACGAAAACCCGCGATTTCCCGTAAATCCCAGACTCGGCCCGTATAGTCAAAAGTATACAAAGAAGGTACCCAGGGAGTAAACTTATTTCCCGAACGATTTTTAAAATTATTTTTTCACCACTAAAACGTATGAGACTTGTAGTTTTCAAAAAAGTTTTCATTTTTGATGAAACGCTTAATGAAAGGGGTTTAATCGCCGGCAAACGAAAACCCGCGATTTCCCGTAAATCCCGTGATTGGCCCGTATAGTCGTATGTATACAAAGAAAGCACCCTGTGAGTAAACTCATTTTCAGAACGATTCTTTAAATTAGATTTTCACCACTAAAACGCGTAAGACTTGAAGTTTTCAAAAATGTTTTCATTTTTGATGAGACGCTGAATAAAAGAAGTTTAATCGCCGTCAAACGAAAACCCGCGATTTCCCGTAAATCCCGGGCTTGGCCCGTATAGTCAAAAGTATACAAAGAAAGTACCCAGGGATTAAACTCATTTCCGAAACGATTTTTTAAATTATTTTGTCACCACTAAAACGCATGAGACTTGTTGTTTTTAAAAGTGTTTTCATTTTTGATGAGACGCTGAATAAAAGAAGTTTAATCGCCGGCAAACGAAAACCCGCGATTTCCCATAAATCCCGGGCTTGGCCCGTATAGTCAAAAGTATACAAAGAAAGTACCCAGGGAGTAAACTGATTTCCCGAACGATTTTTCAAATTATTTCGCTTAATGAAAGGGGTTTAATCGCCGGCAAACGAAAAACCGCGATTTCCCGTAAATCCCGGGCTTGGCCCGTATAGTCGAATGTATACAAAGAAAGTACCCAGGGAGTAAACTGATTTCCCGAACGATTTTTCAAATTATTTCTGCACCACTAGAACGCATGAGACTTGTAGTTTTCAAAAATGTTTTCATTTTTGATGAGACGCTTAATGAAAGAAGTTTAATCGCCGGCAAACGAAAACCCGCGATTTCCCGTAAATCCTGGACTCGGCCCGTGTAGTCGAATGTATACAAAGAAAGTACCCAGGGAGTAAACTGATTTCCCGAACGATTTTTCAAATTATTTCTGCACCACTAGAACGCATGAGACTTGTAGTTTTCAAAAATGTTTTCATTTTTGATGAGACGCTTAATGAAAGAAGTTTAATCGCCGGTAAACGAAAACCCGCGATTTCCCGTAAATCCCGGAATCGGCCCGTATAGTCGAATGTATACAAAGAAAGTACCCAGGGAGTGAAATCATTTCCCGAACGATTCTTTAAATTATTTTTTTCACCACTAAAACGCACGAGACTTGTAGTTTTCAAAAATGTTTTCATTTTTGCTATGACGCTTAATGAAAGAGGTTTAATCGCCGGCAAACGAAAACCCGCGATTTCCCGTAAATCCCGGGCTTGGCCCGTACAGTCGAATGTATACAAAGAAAGTACCCAGGGAGTAAACTGATTTCCCGAACGATTTTTCAAATTATTTCTGCACCACTAGAACGCATGAGACTTGTAGTTTTCAAAAATGTTTTCATTTTTGATGAGACGCTTAATGAAAGAAGTTTAATCGCCGGCAAACGAAAACCCGCGATTTCCCGTAAATCCCGGAATCAGCCCGTATAGTCGAATGTATACAAAGAAAGTACCCAGGGAGTGAAATCATTTCCCGAACGATTCTTTAAATTATTTTTTTCACCACTAAAACGCATGAGACTTGTAGTTTTCAAAAATGTTTTCATTTTTGCTGAGACGCTTAATGAAAGAGGTTTAATCGCCGGCAAACGAAAACCCGCGATTTCCCGTAAATCCCGGGCTTGGCCCGTATAGTCGAATGTATACAAAGAAAGTACCCTGTGAGTAAAGTCATTTCCAGAACGATTTTTTAAATTATTTTTCCACCACTAAAACGCATAAGACTTGTAGTTTACAAAAATTTTTTCATTTTTGATGAGACGCTGAATAAAAGAAGTTTAATCGCTGGCAAACGAAAACCCGCGATTTCCCGTAAATCCCGGGCTTGGCCCGTATAGTCAAAAAAGTACAAAGAAAGTACCCAGGGAGTAAACTCATTTCCTGAACGATTTTTTAAATTATTTTGTCACCACTAAAACGCATGAGACTTGTGGTTTTCAAAAGTGTTTTCATTTTTGATGAGACGCTGAATAAAAGAAGTTTAATCGCCGGCAAACGCAAACCTGCTATTTCCCGTAAATCCCGGGCTTGGCCGTATAGTCGAATGTATACAAAAAAAGTACCCAGGGAGTAAACTCATTCACCGAACGATTTTTTTAAATTATTTTTTCACCACTAAAACGCATGAGACTTGTAGTTTTCAAAAATGTTTTCATTTTTGATGAGACGCTGAATAAAAGAAGTTTAATCGCCGGCAAACGAAAACCCGCGATTTCCCGTAAATCCTGGAATCGGCCCGTATAGTCGAATGTATACAAAGAAAGTACCCAGGGAGTGAAATCATTTCCCGAACGATTCTTTAAATTATTTTTTTCACCACTAAAACGCACGAGACTTGTAGTTTTCAAAAATGTTTTCATTTTTGCTGAGACGCTTAATGAAAGAGGTTTAATCGCCGGCAAACGAAAACCCGCGATTTCCCGTAAATCCCGGGCTTGGCCCGTATAGTCGAATGTATACAAAGAAAGTACCCAGGGAGTAAACTGATTTCCCGAACGATTTTTCAAATTATTTCTGCACCACTAGAACGCATGAGACTTGTAGTTTTCAAAAATGTTTTCATTTTTGATGAGACGCTTAATGAAAGAAGTTTAATCGCCGGCAAACGAAAACCCGCGATTTCCCGTAAATCCCGGAATCGGCCCGTATAGTCGAATGTATACAAAGAAAGTACCCAGGGAGTGAAATCATTTCCCGAACGATTCTTTAAATTATTTTTTTCACCACTAAAACGCATGAGACTTGTAGTTTTCAAAAATGTTTTCATTTTTGCTGAGACGCTTAATGAAAGAGGTTTAATCGCCGGCAAACGAAAACCCGCGATTTCCCGTAAATCCCGGGTTTGGCCCGTATAGTCGAATGTATACAAAGAAAGTACCCTGTGAGTAAAGTCATTTCCAGAACGATTTTTTAAATTATTTTTCCACCACTAAAACGCATAAGACTTGTAGTTTACAAAAATTTTTTCATTTTTGATGAGACGCTGAATAAAAGAAGTTTAATCGCTGGCAAACGAAAACCCGCGATTTCCCGTAAATCCCGGGCTTGGCCCGTATAGTCAAAAAAATACAAAGAAAGTACCCAGGGAGTAAACTCATTTCCTGAACGATTTTTTAAATTATTTTGTCACCACTAAAACGCATGAGACTTGTGGTTTTCAAAAGTGTTTTCATTTTTGATGAGACGCTGAATAAAAGAAGTTTAATCGCCGGCAAACGCAAACCTGCTATTTCCCGTAAATCCCGGGCTTGGCCGTATAGTCGAATGTATACAAAAAAAGTACCCAGGGAGTAAACTCATTCACCGAACGATTTTTTTAAATTATTTTTTCACCACTAAAACGCATGAGACTTGTAGTTTTCAAAAATGTTTTCATTTTTGATGAGACGCTGAATAAAAGAAGTTTAATCGCCGGCAAACGAAAACCCGCGATTTCCCGTAAATCCCGGGCTTAGCCCGTATAGTCAAATGAAAACAAAGAAAGCACCCTGTGAGTAAACTCATTTCCAGAACGATTTTTTAAATTAGTTTCTCACCAGTAAAACGCATAAGACTTGTAGTTTTCAAAAATGTTTTCATTTTTGATGAGACGCTGAATAAAAGAAGTTTAATCGCCGTGAAACGAAAACCCGCGATTTCCCGTAAATCCCGGGTTTGGCCCGTATAGTCAAAAGTATACAAAAAAAGTACCCAGGGATTAAACTCATTTCCCGAACGGATTTATAGACTTGTAGTTTTCAAAAATGTTTTCATTTTTGATGAGACGCTTAATGAAAGGGGTTTAATCGCCGGCAAACGAAAACCCGCGATTTCCCGTAAATCCCGGGCTTGGCCCGTACAGTCAAAAGTATACAAAGAAAGTACCCAGGGAGTAAACTGATTTCCCGAACGATTTTTCAAATTATTTCTGCACCACTAGAACGCATGAGACTTGTAGTTTTCAAAAATGTTTTCATTTTTAATGAGATGCTTAATGAAAGAGGTTTAATCGACGGCAAACGAAAACCCGCGATTTCCCGTAAATCCCAGACTCGGCCCGTATAGTCAAAAGTATACAAAGAAGGTACCCAGGGAGTAAACTTATTTCCCGAACGATTTTTAAAATTATTTTTTCACCACTAAAACGTATGAGACTTGTAGTTTTCAAAAAAGTTTTCATTTTTGATGAAACGCTCAATGAAAGGGGTTTAATCGCTGGCAAACGAAAACCCGCGATTTCCCGTAAATCCCGTGATTGGCCCGTATAGTCGTATGTATACAAAGAAAGCACCCTGTGAGTAAACTCATTTCCAGAACGATTCTTTAAATTAGATTTTCACCACTAAAACGCGTAAGACTTGAAGTTTTCAAAAATGTTTTCATTTTTGATGAGACGCTGAATAAAAGAAGTTTAATCGCCGTCAAACGAAAACCCGCGATTTCCCGTAAATCCCGGGCTTGGCCCGTATAGTCAAAAGTATACAAAGAAAGTACCCAGGGATTAAACTCATTTCCGAAACGATTTTTTAAATTATTTTGTCACCACTAAAACGCATGAGACTTGTTGTTTTTAAAAGTGTTTTCATTTTTGATGAGACGCTGAATAAAAGAAGTTTAATCGCCGGCAAACGAAAACCCGCGATTTCCCATAAATCCCGGGCTTGGCCCGTATAGTCAAAAGTATACAAAGAAAGTACCCAGGGAGTAAACTGATTTCCCGAACGATTTTTCAAATTATTTTGCTTAATGAAAGGGGTTTAATCGCCGGCAAACGAAAAACCGCGATTTCCCGTAAATCCCGGGCTTGGCCCGTATAGTCGAATGTATACAAAGAAAGTACCCTGTGAGTAAAGTCATTTCCAGAACGATTTTTTAAATTATTTTTCCACCACTAAAACGCATAAGACTTGTAGTTTACAAAATTTTTTTCATTTTTGATGAGACGCTGAATAAAAGAAGTTTAATCGCTGGCAAACGAAAACCCGCGATTTCCCGTAAATCCCGGGCTTGGCCCGTATAGTCAAAAAAATACAAAGAAAGTACCCAGGGAGTAAACTCATTTCCTGAACGATTTTTTAAATTATTTTGTCACCACTAAAACGCATGAGACTTGTGGTTTTCAAAAGTGTTTTCATTTTTGATGAGACGCCGAATAAAAGAAGTTTAATCGCCGGCAAACGCAAACCTGCTATTTCCCGTAAATCCCGGGCTTGGCCGTATAGTCGAATGTATACAAAAAAAGTACCCAGGGAGTAAACTCATTCACCGAACGATTTTTTTAAATTATTTTTTCACCACTAAAACGCATGAGACTTGTAGTTTTCAAAAATGTTTTCATTTTTGATGAGACGCTGAATAAAAGAAGTTTAATCGCCGGCAAACGAAAACCCGCGATTTCCCGTAAATCCCGGGCTTAGCCCGTATAGTCAAATGAAAACAAAGAAAGCACCCTGTGAGTAAACTCATTTCCAGAACGATTTTTTAAATTAGTTTTTCACCAGTAAAACGCATAAGACTTGTAGTTTTCAAAAATGTTTTCATTTTTGATGAGACGCTGAATAAAAGAAGTTTAATCGCCGTGAAACGAAAACCCGCGATTTCCCGTAAATCCCGGGTTTGGCCCGTATAGTCAAAAGTATACAAAGAAAGTACCCAGGGATTAAACTCGTTTCCCGAACGGATTTATAGACTTGTAGTTTTCAAAAATGTTTTCATTTTTGATGAGACGCTTAATGAAAGGGGTTTAATCGCCGGCAAACGAAAACCCGCGATTTCCCGTAAATCCCGGGCTTGGCCCGTACAGTCAAAAGTATACAAAGAAAGTACCCAGGGAGTAAACTGATTTCCCGAACGATTTTTCAAATTATTTCTGCACCACTAGAACGCATGAGACTTGTAGTTTTCAAAAATGTTTTCATTTTTAATGAGATGCTTAATGAAAGATGTTTAATCGACGGCAAACGAAAACCCGCGATTTCCCGTAAATCCCGGACTCGGCCCGTGTAGTCGAATGTATACAAAGAAAGTACCCAGGGAGTAAACTGATTTCCCGAACGATTTTTCAAATTATTTCTGCACCACTAGAACGCATGAGACTTGTAGTTTTCAAAAATGTTTTCATTTTTGATGAGACGCTTAATGAAAGAAGTTTAATCGCCGGCAAACGAAAACCCGCGATTTCCCGTAAATCCCGGAATCGGCCCGTATAGTCGAATGTATACAAAGAAAGTACCCAGGGAGTGAAATCATTTCCCGAACGATTCTTTAAATTATTTTTTTCACCACGAAAACGCACGAGACTTGTAGTTTTCAAAAATGTTTTCATTTTTGCTGAGACGCTTAATGAAAGAGGTTTAATCGCCGGCAAACGAAAACCCGCGATTTCCCGTAAATCCCGGGCTTGGCCCGTATAGTCGAATGTATACAAAGAAAGTACCCTGTGAGTAAAGTCATTTCCAGAACGATTTTTTAAATTATTTTTCCACCACTAAAACGCATAAGACTTGTAGTTTACAAAAATTTTTTCATTTTTGATGAGACGCTGAATAAAAGAAGTTTAATCGCTGGCAAACGAAAACCCGCGATTTCCCGTAAATCCCGGGCTTGGCCCGTATAGTCAAAAAAATACAAAGAAAGTACCCAGGGAGTAAACTCATTTCCTGAACGATTTTTTAAATTATTTTGTCACCACTAAAACGCATGAGACTTGTGGTTTTCAAAAGTGTTTTCATTTTTGATGAGACGCTGAATAAAAGAAGTTTAATCGCCGGCAAATGCAAACCTGCTATTTCCCGTAAATCCCGGGCTTGGCCGTATAGTCGAATGTATACAAAAAAAGTACCCAGGGAGTAAACTCATTCACCGAACGATTTTTTTAAATTATTTTTTCACCAGTAAAACGCATAAGACTTGTAGTTTTCAAAAATGTTTTCATTTTTGATGAGACGCTGATTAAAAGAAGTTTAATCGCCGTGAAACGAAAACCCGCGATTTCCCGTAAATCCCGGGTTTGGCCCGTATAGTCAAAAGTATACAAAGAAAGTACCCAGGGATTAAACTCATTTCCCGAACGATTTTTTAAATTATTTCTGCACCACTAGAAAAAATGAGACTTGTAGTTTTCAAAAATGTTTTCATTTTTAATGAGATGCTTAATGAAAGAGGTTTAATCGCCGGCAAACGAAAACCCGCGATTTCCCGTAAATCCCAGACTCGGCCCGTATAGTCAAAAATATACAAAGAAGGTACCCAGAGAGTAAACTTATTTCCCGAACGATTTTTAAAATTATTTTTTCACCACTAAAACGTATGAGACTTGTAGTTTTCAAAAAAGTTTTCATTTTTGATGAAACGCTTAATGAAAGGGGTTTAATCGCCGGCAAACGAAAACCCGCGATTTCCCGTAAATCCCGTGATTGGCCCGTATAGTCGTATGTATACAAAGAAAGCACCCTGTGAGTAAACTCATTTCCAGAACGATTCTTTAAATTAGATTTTCACCACTAAAACGCGTAAGACTTGAAGTTTTCAAAAATGTTTTCATTTTTGATGAGACGCTGAATAAAAGAAGTTTAATCGCCGTCAAACGAAAACCCGCGATTTCCCGTAAATCCCGGGCTTGGCCCGTATAGTCAAAAGTATACAAAGAAAGTACCCAGGGATTAAACTCATTTCGGAAACGATTTTTTAAATTATTTTGTCACCACTAAAACGCATGAGACTTGTTGTTTTTAAAAGTGTTTTCATTTTTGATGAGACGCTTAATAAAAGAAGTTTAATCGCCGGCAAACGAAAACTCGCGACTTCCCGTAAATCCCGGGTTTGGCCCGTATAGTCAAAAGTATACAAAGAAAGTACCCAGGGAGTAAACTGATTTCCCGAACGATTTTTCAAATTATTTCGCTTAATGAAAGGGGTTTAATCGCCGGCAAACGAAAAACCGCGATTTCCCGTAAATCCCGGGCTTGGCCCGTATAGTCGAATGTATACAAAGAAAGCACCCTGTGAGTAAACTCATTTCCAGAACGATTTTTTAAATTAGTTTTTCACCACTAAAACGCATAAGACTTGTAGTTTTCAAAAATGTTTTCATTTTTGATGAGACGCTGAATAAAAGAAGTTTAATCGCCGTCAAACGAAAACTCGCGACTTCCCGTAAATCCCGGGTTTGGCCCGTATAGTCAAAAGTATACAAAGAAAGTACCCAGGGAGTAAACTGATTTCTCGAACGATTTTTTAAATTATTTCTGCACCACTAGAACGCATGAGACTTGTAGTTTTCAAAAATGTTTTCATTTTTGATGAGACGCTTAATGAAAGGAGTTTAATCGCCGGCAAACGAAAACCCGCGATTTCCCGTAAATCCCGGGCTTGGCCCGTACAGTCAAAAGTATACAAAGAAAGTACCCAGGGAGTAAACTGATTTCCCGAACGATTTTTCAAATTATTTCTGCACCACTAGAACGCATGAGACTTGTAGTTTTCAAAAATGTTTTCATTTTTAATGAGATGCTTAATGAAAGAGGTTTAATCGACGGCAAACGAAAACCCGCGATTTCCCGTAAATCCCGGACTCGGCCCGTGTAGTCGAATGTATACAAAGAAAGTACCCAGGGAGTAAACTGATTTCCCGAACGATTTTTCAAATTATTTCTGCACCACTAGAACGCATGAGACTTGTAGTTTTCAAAAATGTTTTCATTTTTGATGGGACGCTTAATGAAAGAAGTTTAATCGCCGGCAAACGAAAACCCGCGATTTCCCGTAAATCCCGGAATCGGCCCGTATAGTCGAATGTATACAAAGAAAGTACCCAGGGAGTGAAATCATTTCCCGAACGATTTTTCAAATTATTTCTGCACCACTAGAACGCATGAGACTTGTAGTTTTCAAAAATGTTTTCATTTTTGATGGGACGCTTAATGAAAGAAGTTTAATCGCCGGCAAACGAAAACCCGCGATTTCCCGTAAATCCCGGAATCGGCCCGTATAGTCGAATGTATACAAAGAAAGTACCCAGGGAGTGAAATCATTTCCCGAACGATTCTTTAAATTATTTTTTTCACCACGAAAACGCACGAGACTTGTAGTTTTCAAAAATGTTTTCATTTTTGCTGAGACGCTTAATGAAAGAGGTTTAATCGCCGGCAAACGAAAACCCGCGATTTCCCGTAAATCCCGGGCTTGGCCCGTATAGTCGAATGTATACAAAGAAAGTACCCTGTGAGTAAAGTCATTTCCAGAACGATTTTTTAAATTATTTTTCCACCACTAAAACGCATAAGACTTGTAGTTTACAAAAATTTTTTCATTTTTGATGAGACGCTGAATAAAAGAAGTTTAATCGCTGGCAAACGAAAACCCGCGATTTCCCGTAAATCCCGGGCTTGGCCCGTATAGTCAAAAAAATACAAAGAAAGTACCCAGGGAGTAAACTCATTTCCTGAACGATTTTTTAAATTATTTTGTCACCACTAAAACGCATGAGACTTGTGGTTTTCAAAAGTGTTTTCATTTTTGATGAGACGCTGAATAAAAGAAGTTTAATCGCCGGCAAATGCAAACCTGCTATTTCCCGTAAATCCCGGGCTTGGCCGTATAGTCGAATGTATACAAAAAAAGTACCCAGGGAGTAAACTCATTCACCGAACGATTTTTTTAAATTATTTTTTCACCAGTAAAACGCATAAGACTTGTAGTTTTCAAAAATGTTTTCATTTTTGATGAGACGCTGATTAAAAGAAGTTTAATCGCCGTGAAACGAAAACCCGCGATTTCCCGTAAATCCCGGGTTTGGCCCGTATAGTCAAAAGTATACAAAGAAAGTACCCAGGGATTAAACTCATTTCCCGAACGATTTTTTAAATTATTTCTGCACCACTAGAAAAAATGAGACTTGTAGTTTTCAAAAATGTTTTCATTTTTAATGAGATGCTTAATGAAAGAGGTTTAATCGCCGGCAAACGAAAACCCGCGATTTCCCGTAAATCCCAGACTCGGCCCGTATAGTCAAAAGTATACAAAGAAGGTACCCAGAGAGTAAACTTATTTCCCGAACGATTTTTAAAATTATTTTTTCACCACTAAAACGTATGAGACTTGTAGTTTTCAAAAAAGTTTTCATTTTTGATGAAACGCTTAATGAAAGGGGTTTAATCGCCGGCAAACGAAAACCCGCGATTTCCCGTAAATCCCGTGATTGGCCCGTATAGTCGTATGTATACAAAGAAAGCACCCTGTGAGTAAACTCATTTCCAGAACGATTCTTTAAATTAGATTTTCACCACTAAAACGCGTAAGACTTGAAGTTTTCAAAAATGTTTTCATTTTTGATGAGACGCTGAATAAAAGAAGTTTAATCGCCGTCAAACGAAAACCCGCGATTTCCCGTAAATCCCGGGCTTGGCCCGTATAGTCAAAAGTATACAAAGAAAGTACCCAGGGATTAAACTCATTTCCGAAACGATTTTTTAAATTATTTTGTCACCACTAAAACGCATGAGACTTGTTGTTTTTAAAAGTGTTTTCATTTTTGATGAGACGCTTAATAAAAGAAGTTTAATCGCCGGCAAACGAAAACCCGCGATTTCCCGTAAATCCCGGGCTTGGCCCGTATAGTCGAATGTATACAAAGAAAGTACCCTGTGAGTAAAGTCATTTCCAGAACGATTTTTTAAATTATTTTTCCACCACTAAAACGCATAAGACTTGTAGTTTACAAAAATTTTTTCATTTTTGATGAGACGCTGAATAAAAGAAGTTTAATCGCTGGCAAACGAAAACCCGCGATTTCCCGTAAATCCCAGGCTTGGCCCGTATAGTCAAAAAAATACAAAGAAAGTACCCAGGGAGTAAACTCATTTCCTGAACGATTTTTTAAATTATTTTGTCACCACTAAAACGCATGAGACTTGTGGTTTTCAAAAGTGTTTTCATTTTTGATGAGACGCTGAATAAAAGAAGTTTAATCGCCGGCAAATGCAAACCTGCTATTTCCCGTAAATCCCGGG